>NC_013489.2:12487367-12488717 GCF_000004555.2 Caenorhabditis briggsae | reverse complement strand
ATTCAGAAATTCAGAAATTCAGAAATTCAGAAATTCAGAAATTCAGAAATTCAGAAATTCAGAAATTCAGAAATTCAGAAATTCAGAAATTCAGAAATTCAGAAATTCAGAAATTCAAAAATTCAGAAACTCAGAAATTGAGAAATTCAGAAATTCAGAAATTCAGAAATTCAGAAATTCGGAAATTCAGAAATTCAGAAATTCAGAAATTCAGAAATTCAGAAATTCAGAAATTCAGAAATTCAGAAATTCAGAAATTGAGAAATTCGAAATTTCGAAAGGTCTGAAATTTTGAAATTCCCAAAATTAAAAAAAAAAACGGAACTTCATTTTTTGACCCAGACTAATGAGATCATTATTTTCCAAAAAAAAAAAGTGGACCAAACAAAACTTTTTTTCAAAAAACAACAAAATATATACTTTTGGCAGCGTGCCAAAAACATTGGGTCCCTATTTTTTGCATTCAGAAACTCAGAAAATGAGAAATTCAGAAATTCAGAAATTCAGAAATTCAGAAATTCAGAAATTCAGAAATTCAGAAATTCAGAAATTCAGAAATTCAGAAATTCAGAAATTCAGAAATTCTGAAATTCTGAAATCAGAAATTCAGAAATTCAGAAATTCAGAAATTCAGAAATTTAGAAATTCTGAAATTCAGAAATTCTGTAACTCAAAAAGCAAAATTCCAAAACTCTGAAATTCTGAAATTCTGAATTTCCAGAATTCCAGATTTTCAGCCAAAAACCCACAACTTTCAGATCCAAAGTGAACATTACGGCTCCCATCGGATATGGAGCCGTCAATTGTGTACAGTGTCCAACAGCTGGGATCATAAAAAATGTAAAACATCCGGGGAGGATTACTGTAAGTGGTAGAGACAGTTTCATAAATTTGGAGCACATCTGGAAACTTGAAAATTCGAAAAAAAAATTGTTTTTCTCCTCGACCTCATTATGATTCTTTGGAAAAAACACTATAATCGCTCGATTTGCACAAAAAATCACTGGAAATAACATTGACAAATAGCTGGAAATGAAAGCCAGCAAATATGGCATTTTCAGCATTTGATTTGGCTGAGTTTCAGCACAAATTGAGGTTAGAATCCCCGTTGCCGGGATTCGAACCACCATAAAATCCGTGAGAATGTAGAAAAAGTTCTAAAAATATAAAATTTGGATTCAGCACGAAAAGAGCTTCAAAATGAGTATTATCATGACTAGGTTTAGTGAAATTTGATTTTTGAGTTTAAAGGCGCATGGACCACAGAAAAATTTGATAATGAGAGAAAGTAGGTGATGTTTAAACTCATTTTGAAGTTCTTAACGTGTCCAGTTTGAAATATTCATGGTC
>NC_013489.2:12430528-12487184 GCF_000004555.2 Caenorhabditis briggsae | reverse complement strand
GCCAGTACCGTAATCAAGGGAAAGGTCAGTGGAAATAGTTGGAATTGATAGGCAATGTAATCGGTTGCGATTGTCGAATGTCCATTCATAGAAAAAATATAGAAGTTTTCAAGGGAAATAGCAAAAATTAGAAGTTTCTAGGATGTCTGGAAGCTGAGATACAGGCTCTTAAAGTTTAGAGGCGCGAGAGAGTGAGAGAGCGCAGACAACGATACACTCTAACTGTCTGCGTCTCTTCAAAACTTAAAATGACTGTATCTCGGCTCCCAGATGAGATAGAAACCTGATTTTTTCACTGAAATGCGTAATCTAAGATACTTTCCTACTTTTTGAAATAGACCAGTTTCGAAAAAAAAAATTCAGAAAATTTAGAATTTTAATTTTTCCAATTACTAAGCAATACTGAAAGTACACCTAAAATTAACTAGACCTGTGAAAATTTTAGCTTTCTAGCTTGTCTGGCAGCTGAGATACAACCGTTTCAAGTTTCAATAGCGATAGAGTGAGAGAGCGCAGATAACAAGACTCTCTAACTGTCTACGTGTCTCCTAAACTTCAAAGCGATGTAACTCGGCTCCCAGATGAGCTAGAGACATGANAAACTAGCTTTCTAGCACGTCTGGAAGCTGAGCTACAGGCTCTTGAAGTTTGGAGAGACGCAGACAGTGAGAGAGCGCAGACAGCGAGACACTCTAATTGCCTGCGTCTCTTCAAAACTTCAAATGGTTGTATCTTGACTACCAGATGAGCTAGAATCCTGATTTTTTCACTGAAATGTGTAGTTTTTATTTGAAAAAATATTCAAAAAGTAAAAATCAAAAAAAATAATATCCGAAACTTTGGAAATTTTGAAAAATGAACTCATTATCCTGCCTCTTTTATAGGGTGACTCAAAAAGAGGAGGACCCGGAAATGAAAACTTTTCATTAAGAATTTTTTTGAGTATTATTAGACCGAGACCAGTCACGTTTTCAAGGAATTTCCGCACGAACGCACGATTTTTAAAAATTTTAGTAATTATTGTTTCTTGAACTCACCCGTACATTGGTCGTTTGGCCATTGTTCATGCTAAATACTTTAAGAAGTCACGTCTTCTGGAAAATTCTGATATTCAGAATTTCAAAAATTTCAAAATTTCAGAATCTCAGAATCTCAGAATCTCAGAATCTCAGACTTCAAATTTCTAGATAAAGAATAGATATTACAATAGGTCTTCCCCGTCTTTTTGAACAAAATAGCGGAAATTCTGGAGAAGACGTAACGGAAGACGATAATTAGGTGAGGAATAAAAAGAAGAAGCGTGGGATCTCCAGAAGACGTGACGTCGAGAGTTCAGAATCCAGAAGATGTCTTCTGGAAAATTCTGTCTGTGAAAATGAGGAAAAAAGTCGGATTTTAAAAAATTACTTCCTTCTGAAAATGACAAGGGCTGAAAATAAAAAATGTGCAAATTCAGAAATTCAGAAATTTGAAAATTCAGAAATTCGGAAATTCAGAAATTCGGAAGTTCAGAAATTTGAAAATTCAGAAATTCGGAAATTCAGAAATTCAGAAATTCAGAAATTCGGAAATTCAGAAATTCAGAAATTCAAAAATCCAGAAACTCTGAAATTCGAAAGTTCAGAAATTCAGAAATTCGGATATTCGAAAGTTCAGAAATTCAGAAATTCGGATATTCAGAAATTTGAAAATTCAGAAATTCGGAAATTCAGAAATTCAGAAATTCAGAAATTCAGAAATTTGAAAATTCAGAAATTCGGAAATTCAGAAATTCGGAAATTCAGAAATTTGAAAATTCAGAAATTCGGAAATTCAGAAATTCAGAAATTCGGAAATTCAGAAATTCAGAAATTCAAAAATCCAGAAACTCAGAAATTTGAAAAATCAGAAATTCGGAAATTCAGAAATTCAGAAATTCAGAAATTTGAAAATTCAGAAATTCGGAAATTCAGAGATTCAGAAATTCAGAAGTTCGGAAATTCAGAAATTCGGATATTCGAAAGTTCAGAAATTCAGAAATTCGGATATTCAGAAATTTGAAAATTCAGAAATTCGGAAATTCAGAAATTCAGAAACTCTGAAATTCGAAAGTTCAGAAATTCAGAAATTCGGATATTCGAAAGTTCAGAAATTCAGAAATTCGGATATTCAGAAATTTGAAAATTCAGAAATTCGGAAATTCAGAAATTCAGAAATTCAGAAATTCAGAAATTTGAAAATTCAGAAATTCGGAAATTCAGAAATTCAGAAATTCAGAAATTTGAAAATTCAGAAATTCAGAAATTCTGAAATTCAGAAATTCAGAAATACAGAAATTCAGAAATTGAGAAATTCGAAATTTCGAAAGGTCTGAAATTTTGAAATTCCCAAAATTAAAAAAAAAAAACGGAACTTCATTTTTTGACCCAGACTAATGAGATCATTATTTTCCAAAAAAAAAAAAAGTGGACCAAACAAAACTTTTTTTCAAAAAACAACAAAATATATACTTTTGGCAGCGTGCCAAAAACATTGGGTCCCAATTTTTTCCGGTCCAGGATTTTCAATGATTTTTTTTTCAATTTTCATTAAAAATTCAATGAATAAGGGATTTCGCATTGTTTGTTCTACATTTTGGGATCTCTGGAATTTCCAAAATTTCGCATTTTTATTGCCTTGACGCAATTTTTGAGCCTTGACGCATTTTTAGTGCATTGGCGCATTCTCAGTGCTTATGACCGTTTTTCGTGCCTTGACGCATTATCAGTGCCTTGACGCATTTTTGGTGCCTCCACGTATTTTTTGGTGAGTTGACGAATTTTCCGTGCTTCTACGCTTTCTCAGTTTCTTGACGCGTTTTTTGTGCACTCATTCAGTTTTGGTGCTTTGACGCATTTTCAGTGTCTTGACAAACTTTTGGTGTATTGACACATTCTTAGTGCCTAGACACATTTTCAGCGCCTATGCGCGTTTTCTGTGCCTTGACGCATTCTTTGTGTTTGGCGCATTTTCAGTGCGTATGCGCGTTTCCCGTGCGTTTCCCGTGCCCATTGACGCGTTTTTAGTGTATGATTTATTGGTGCCCTGACTCGTGTTTAGTGCCTTGACGCATTTTCCGTGCTTTGGTGCATTATTAGTGTACTGACGCATTTTTAGGGCCTTGACGCATTTTCAGTGATTTGACTATGCGCGTTTTCCGTTTCCGTTTTCCATTCACCGCGTTCTTCGTGTTTTAACGCATTTTCAGTGCATTGCCACATATTCAGTACCTTGGCGTGTTTTTCGTGTTTCGGCGCTTTTCTAGTGCATTGGCGCGTTTTCAATGTCCTGTTTCATTTTGGTGTCTAGACGCAATTTTAAGGCCTTGGCGCATTTTTCTGAAATTTTCAAAAAAACGTATGAAAAACCAAAAAATTACAAAAAACTTTATTTTCAGAGGACAAAAGACAATTTCAGTTCACATCCTTACTGTCTTGGCTGGAAAATGGAGCGGGAGATCTGAAAACTTTTCTTAAATTTCAGAAAAAAATTTCAGCGAAAATCAAAACCTTTTCGAAAAATCCAAATTTCTGCGAATTCTGAAAATTGTCATCTGAATCCATTTGAATCGAAAAAGTGGTGCCAAAATCATTTCCAGCATCTTGTCTCTCGGATTTTATCGATTTTTTTGAATTCGATTTTTTGGATCCGCCCTCTTTTTTCGATGATTTTTTCGACGATTTTCTAGATTCTGGCTCATTTTTCTGGGATTTTTTGGAAGAAGATTTTCTAGAATTTTCTACGTTTTCTCCTCCAATCGATTCCATGTTCTTTGGTTCCTCTTCTTTTCTTGATGATCGTTTCGATGATCTACCGTAATCCGATGGTTGCAATGGATTTGTAAATGATCCATTTTCCATCGGACCACCTCCTGGAGATTCCAATTGCTCATCTTTCTCATTTTTCGGCGATTTCGATCCCCTCTTCAGAGATTCTGGGTCCTTCTCAACGACAATGTGGACTGTATGCGTGCATTTCTTTTCTCCTAAAAAAAACGTTGACGCGTTTTTGGTGCGTTGGCGCTTTTCCGGATCACTTACTTTTGAAAAAACAAAGAGCACAGACGATCCAAGCCATACAAGTGAGACAGCATACACAGCATCCGACGGCGATGATATACGAGAACCACTGAAAATAAACAATTGGTGACTTGTTTCTGGTAGGTTTGATGCGTTTTGGGTGCGTTGGCGCGTCTGTTGTTCCACTTTTGTGCCCACGTGTTTTCATTGTTTTGACGCATTTTTCGTGCCTTGGCGCATTTTTAGGGCATCGACGCATTATCAATGGCATGACTGATTTTCGGCGTCTTGACTCATTTTCATTTCCTTACGCATTTTCAGTGCCTTGGCGCATTTTGGGTCAAAACCCATTTTTCGAGCATTGACGCATTTATAGTGCCTTGACGCATTTTTAGAGCATTGAAGCATTTTCCGTGCCTTGACGTGTTTTAGTACCTTGACGCGTTTCTAGTGCCTCGACGAATTTTCGTGCCTTTACGGAAATGTTAGGCGAAAATTTTAGTTTCCGTGCCTTGACGCATTTGTAGGACCTTGACGCATTTCTAGTGCCTTTGCGCTTTTCCCGATCAACGCACCTGTGGATAATTGGTGATTTGATCTTCGTTGACTTCGATTCCCGATCCTCTAATATATGTAAAAACTAGCCCAGTGGTCTTTTTCACAATTTCGGTAGTAGTCTTAGGAGTGGTCGAATTGACAATTCCAGTCAAATTACTTTTCGCCATCTTGAGAATTCGAAAAATTGATTGGACCAAGAAATATTGATTGATTTGGTGGATAGGATTAAAAATAGGAATATAAGAGGGCGTGGCGGGAAAAAGTCGTGGAAAACTTTGAATTTTTTTTGGATTACAAATAAAATAAATAATAAATAAAAAGAGACAAGGCACAGAAAACGCGCATAGGCGCTGAAAATGTGTCTAGGCACTAAGAATGCGTCAATACACCAAAAGTTTGTCAAGACACTGAAAATGCGTCAAAGCACCAAAACTGAATGAGTGCACAAAAAACGCGTCAAGAAACTGAGAAAGCGTAGAAGCACTGAAAATTTGTCAACTCACCAAAAAATGCGTCAAGGCACTGAAAATGCGTCAAGGCAAAAAAATACGCAAAAAATAACAAATTTGGGAATTTTTTAAAAAATCAAAAATCATTGCTTTCTGTTTTTTCAAAATGTCCAATGGCACGTGGAATAGTACAAGTCATAGTACAACAGGCGAATTCGATTTAACTCATATTGTTGGGAAAGATGTGCTCATCATCGACAGATCCATGGTCAATTATCCGGGAGTGAGTTGGCGCGAACTTTAAAATTTTGAAAATTCAAAAGTTCAGTGGTTCTTGTGGTTAATGATTGGTGGAGGTTTGTTGTGCTGTTTGAGTTGTATGGTATGGATCGTTTCGTCTATCCTATTTTTGAAAAGTGAGTGAAATGCGTCAAGGCACCAAACATGGGTCGAGGAACTAGAAACTCGTCAAGGCACTGAAAATGCGCCAAGATACTAAGAATAGGTCGAAGTACCAAAATTGCGTCAAGGCACTTAAAATGCGTCATGGCACCCAAAATGCGCCAAGGCACCAAACATGGGTCGAGGAACTAGAAACTCGTCAAGGCACTGAAAATTCTCCAAGATACTAAGAATAGGTCGAAGTACCAAAAATGCGCCAAGGCACTTAAAATGCGTCATGGCACCCAAAATGCGCCAAGGCACCACAAATGCGTCAAAGCACTGAAAATGCGTCAGGGCACTAAAAATGCACCAAGGAAAAAAGTACGTCAAGACACTGCAAATGCGTCAAAGTCACGAAAAACCCGTCAAGGCACTAGAAATGCGCCTAGACACTGAAAGCTCGTCAAGACACCAAAACGCGTCAATGCATTAAAAATGCGCCAAGGTACTGAAAATGCGTCTAGACGCTGAAAATGCGTCAAGGCCCTCAAAACGCGTCAAGACTCTGAAAATGCGTCAATACACTCAAAGCACTGAAATTGCGTCAAGGCACTAAATATGCGTGAAAGCACTAAGAATGCGTCAGGGCACTAAAAATAGGACAAAACAATAAAAAATGCGCCAAGACACTAAAGTTGCGTCAAGACTCTAAAAATACGCCAAGACACCAGAAATTCGTCAAAGCACTAGATTTGCGTCAAGGCACCAATAATGCGTAAATTAACCCTAAATGTGCAAGGACACTAAAAATAGAATCAATACTAAAAAATGCGTCAAGGTCACTAAAAACGCGCCAAGCCAAAATTTTAAAATTACAGAAGAGAAACCATGTACCCATACAGTCCACATTGTCGTTGAAAAGGACCCAGAATCTCTGAAGAGGGGATCGAAATCGCCGAAAAATGAGAAAGATGAGCAATTGGAATCTCCAGGAGGTGGTCCGATGGAAAATGGATCATTTACAAATCCATTGCAACCATCGGATTACGGTAGATCATCGAAACGATCATCAAGAAAAGAAGAGGAACCAAAGAACATGGAATCGATTGGAGGAGAAAACGTAGAAAATTCTAGAAAATCTTCTTCCAAAAAATCCCAGAAAAATGAGCCAGAATCTAGAAAATCGTCGAAAAAATCATCGAAAAAAGAGGGCGGATCCAAAAAATCGAATTCAAAAAAATCGATAAAATCCGAGAGACAAGATGCTGGAAATGATTTTGGCACCACTTTTTCGATTCAAATGGATTCAGATGACAATTTTCAGAATTCGCAGAAATTTGGATTTTTCGAAAAGGTTTTGATTTTCGCTGAAATTTTTTTCTGAAATTTAAGAAAAGTTTTCAGATCTCCCGCTCCATTTTCCAGCCAAGACAGTAAGGATGTGAACTGAAATTGTCTTTTGTCCTCTGAAAATAAAGTTTTTTGTAATTTTTTTTTGAAAATAATTTTAGGGATCAAAAATTTTTCGAATTTCTGAATTTCTGAATTTCTAATAAATCCGAAAATTTAGAAAAAATGACGCACAACTGTCAAAGTTTCATCTTTCTAGCTCGTCTGAGAGCCGAGTTACAGCCATTTGAAATTTCGTAGAGACGCAGACAGTTAGAGTGTCTCGCTGTCTGCGCCCTCCTCTCACTCTCTCGCTCCTCAAATTTCAAACGGCTATATCTCAGCACTGAGTTGAGCTAGAAAGTCGATTTTTCACTTAAATAACCAATAAACTGAAAAATGTTCATTTCAAAAATCTCAAAATCAATGTCTCCGACTCATATTTTGAATTTTTCTCTGAAAATCGATGAGCCACGCTTTGAATCTATTCCAACTGTCCATATCTCTTCTCGGCCTGGATTTTCCATATTTTCTCGGAGCACGTGTTGTCAGTGGTTTGAAAGTTCCCTCAGGGACCACTTTCAGCTCTTTGAAATCCGGGTGATTTGCCTGAAAATGTCATATTTTCAGCGACGAAAATATGTTTTTCGAGTTTAGCTCGTTAAGAGCTTCACAATGAGTATAATCATGACTAGGTTTCGTAAAATTTGATTTTTTAGTTTAAAGGCGCATGGACCCTTCGAAAAGTTGAAAAGTGGGAAAGTAGGTCATGATTAAACTCGTTTTGAAGCTCTTGTTTAGTACAATCAAATTACATAACTTTCAAAAAGCAAAAATGAAAAATGAGAAAGTTACGGTAGCTTGAATTTTTTTAAAAATGTTTTCTGAAATCCAGGTGGTTAGTTTGAAAATTTCAGATTTTCAGATCTGAAAGTGTGTTTTTTGAAATTTTCAGGTTTAGAGCTTCAGAATGAGTATAATCATGGCTAAGTTTCATGAAGTTTGAAATTTTCAGTTTAAAGGCGCATGGACCCTTCGAAAAATTGAGTTTTGGGAAAGTAGGTCATGATTATACTAATTTTGAAGCTCTTGTTAGAAGAAATCAAATGACATTATTTTCAAAAAGCAAGAATGAAACATGAGAAAGTTACGGTAGCTTGAAAATTTTTCAATTTTTTCATGTTTTTTGAAATCCGAATGAATCGTCTGAAAATTTCAGATTTAACGCTATGAAAATATGATTTTTGAGTTCAGCTCGTTGAGAGCTTCAAAATGAGTATAATCATGGCTAGGTTCCTGGAAATTTGATTTTTCAGGTTTAAAGGCGCATGGACCACAGAAATTTAAAGAAACTAGGTCATGATTATCCTCATTTTGAAGCTCCTTTTTAGTGTAATTGAATGCTATAAATTTTGGAATGCAAAATTCAAAAGTTAAAAGGTTACGGTAGAATGTCCCCACCTTTTTAAAATCATCCACATGAAATCCTTCAATCGCGGCCTTGGAAGACAGTCCCAATTGATTTCTCAATTCTGTGGGACACTGGATAATTTTCTGGTCCGGATAACAGCGACATTTTCCGAAACAGTCGAAAATGTGGCCTGAAATTTCAGAAAATCTAGAAAAAATCTGGAAAATTCCAGAAAAATACCTTGGACCAGGGAAAAAATAAAAGATAGAGAAAGCCAGGAAAACAAGAGATGACCCATTTTTTGTTGAAATGAAAATAAAAGTCAAAGGCTCCGAATAACCAGAAAAAAATCAGAAATTTTTTTTTTGTTTTTTTTTCTGGAACAACTGCTTTCTTCCTTGACGTCAATAAACCACCACCTGATTTCAGGTCCCAGAATTTTTATTTTGTTGTTCTTTGAAATTTAAACAATTTGTCTGAATTTGGCTAGTTGAGAGCTTCAAAATGAGTATAATCATGACTAGGTTTGGTGAAATTCGATATTTGGGGTTTAAAGGCGCATGGACCACAAAAAACTTAAAAATTCATGAAAAAAGGTCATGATTATACTCATTTTGAAGCTCTCATTGTGCTGAATCCAAATTTTCATATCACAATCAAAGTTTTCGGAGTCCACTTCTGAAATTTGCGTCTTAAAAATTCGAAAACTCTAACACATGCCTAGGACCACCGGAAATTGAGCCCCTAAATTTTCATTTCGGGTGTTTTTGAAATTTGAACAAAATATTTTCACTCGTCACGTTTAAAGCTTCAAAATGAGTACAATCACGCCTAGGTTTGGTGAAATTCGATTCTTGGGGTTTAAAGGCGCATGGACCACAAAAACTTGAAAATTCATGAAAGTAGGTCATGATTATACTTTTTACAAAGCTCTCAACGTGCTAAATCCGTTTTTATATCACAATCAAAGTTTTTGAAGTCCATGTGTCTTTAAACTCGAAACATGATATTTTAATCGAACCTAGCAAGATGGGACCACCTGATATTGACCCCCAAAACATTTAATTGGAATTTTCCTGAAATTTGGACAAACTATCCTTATTTTTTACACTGAGAGCTTTAAAATCAGTATAATCATGGCTAGGTTTCGTGAAATTTCAAATTCTCGTGGTCCATGCGCCTTTAAACTCGAAAAATCAAATTTCATCAAACCTAGGCATGATTATACTCATTTTTAAGCTGGAATCACAACAAACAAAAATAAAACAGTTATTTTCAAGTTGTATTCAGTTCAAGAAAAATAAAAAAAGTTTACAAACTTTTTCAAAAAAAAAATTAAATCTCGGTTTCCTCTCCATCCAATCTAATCGACATTTCCGATGGCTCGACGTCAGGCTTGGTATTCTTTGGATGATTGTTCGATTTGGCTGCTTCCAAGCGATTATTGATATCCTGTCCGACATTGTGGATCTTCTTCACGACCATGGTGAAAAATTGCTGAATATCGCGGAGAGTGACCTAAAATTTTTCCCATGTTGATTTAAAAGACATAAGTACAGAATTTGAATTCAGCACGTTGTGAGCTTCAAAATGAGTATAATCATGACCTACTTTCTCGAAACTTCAAATTTTTTGGGGTCCATGCGCCTCTAAAATCAAAATTTCAAATTTCACGAAACCTGGGCGTGATTATATTCATTTTGAAGCTTTCAACATGTCAAATTCAATTTTAACATTTCAAATCCTGAAAACTCACATCCAAATCAAAATTCTCGTATTTGTCCTTGAGGATTTCCCAAAGTGAGAGCACGTATTCATGAAGTTTAGCATAGTGCTTGGAAGTTTGGCACGCCAAATCGCACTCCTTCGTTGGACGGAACAATTTTGGCACTTTCGAGATTTCGGTGATGTTTTTGAAGCAATCGGACACGATCTTGATGTGCTCGTAGTTGTTGATAGAGTCGCAATCGAAATCTGGGTTACGCTCGACATCAATAACCTGAATTTTTTTTAATTTCTGAAAATACTAAAAATTTGAGTCATTATAGCGAAAAAACCAAGGTTCTCTGACGTCTGAGAGCCGAGATACAGCCATTTGGAGTTTAGAGAGACGCAGACAGTTAGACACTCTAGTTGTCTGCGCTCTCTCCCTTTCCCGCACTCTCGCGCCGCCAAACTTCAAATTACCGTATCTCAGCTTGTAGATAAACTAAAAAGCTGAAATTTTCACCAAATTTCCTGATTTGATGTGTATTTTTGAGATTTATTAAAATTAAAAATAATAAAAATTCATAAGTTTTCTGAAATTTCAACATTTTTCAAAATTTATAGTTTCATTCTGTGAATAATATAACGCATCAAAAATTACGCGTTTCAGCAAAAAAACCAAGGTTCTAGGACGTCTGAAAGCCGAGATACAGCTATTTAAAGTTTAGAGAGACGCAGACAGTTAGACACTCTAGTTGTCTGCGCTCTCTCCCTTTCTCAAACTCTCTAGTCGCTTAAACTTCAAATGATCGTATCTCGACTCCCAGATAAGCTAGAGATGTAATTCTTTCAGGGAAACATTTGAAATTTTCAGATGAATCTTTTAGAATTAAAACATTAGCAGAAAAAATAATTTTCTAGAAAAAATTCTTTATTACCTTCAAATCTGGGAACTTTGCCAGAAGAGTAGTCTCATCTGGAAGAGTGACAATCTTGTTGTAGGTCAGTCCAATGACTGGGAATCCGCGAAGACGGGCGCCGGATGGCAAGCGGAGCTGGGTACGATCACCGTTGTGACAATGAATGACCTCATCTTCTGTGTCGCACTCACAATCGTCGAGGCAATCAAAGACGTATCCTGAAATGTGAAAAATTGAATTTGACGCGTTGAGAGCTTCAAAATGAGTATAATCACGAGTAGGTTTGGTGAAATATGATTTTTGGAGTTTAAAGGCGCATGGACCACAATATTTTCGAAATTTCGAGAATGTACGTCATGATTATACTCATTTTGAAGCTCTCAACGAGCTAAATGTGAATATTCAGTTTGTATACTTGAGAATTGGACAGAATTCCAAAAATGAGCAATGCGCCTTCAAACTCGAAAACCCCCTAATTTAAGAGTCTAGGCCAATTTCACACTATATGTCGGTTTTTCAGAAAAAAAATTGTTAAATTCAGATTCAGCTTGTTACGAGCTTCAAAATGAGTATAAACATGACCTACTTTCTTTGATTTCGAATTTTTTTGTGGTCCATGCGCCTTTGAACTCAAAAATCAAATTTCCTGGAACCTAGGCATGATTATACTCATTTTGAAGCTCTCTACAAGCTAAACTTGAAAATTTGATTCTGATAAAGTGATAAAATCTTTTACCTTGCGCCAAGCAGAAAATCGGGAAGAGCCAGAGAGCTGAACGCATTTCGAACTGAGCAATTGAGCCGTCGAGGCGCCGATTTTAAAGAGGAAAAGCTACACAACACCTGTTTTACACTTTGTCTTTATCTCTTGGTCTCCTCATATCATGCCATCAGTTTTACGGGCGGTTTCAAGAGAAAAACAGGGAAAAAAAGAAGAGTTCCAGGCGTATGACTCATAAAAAGTGATGGGTAAAGAGCTCTGGACCCCAAAATCACGTGAAAAAAATGGGTTGTTTTGAAACTTGGGTCAGAAATCTGGTCCAGGAGTTCAAAGGAGATGAGTCATCTGGAACTTTTAGTAGTTTTACAGATTTTCGGAGCAGTTAGCGTCAATTTTCTGCTTTAAAAATCCGGGGTTTTATTCTGAAAATTTCAGATTTTTAGAGTTAAAATAGTGATTTTCGAATTTGCCTTGTCGAGAGCTTCAAAATGAGTATAAACATGACTAGGTTTCGTGAAATTGATTTTTCGGGTTTAAAGGCGCATGGACCACGAAAATTTGGGAAGCTAGAGAAAGTAGGCCATGATTATATTTATTTTGAAGCTCTCGTTTAGTAAAATTGAATGATACAAGTTTTAATAACTAAAAATGGCAAATAAACAAGTTACGGTAGCTTGAAAATTTTTGAGGGCCCTTCCTTCTATCAAATCCGGGTGGTTAGCCTGAAATTTTCAGATTTTCAGCAATAAAAACTGGATGATTGAATTTGCCTTGTCATGAGCTACAAAATGAGTATAAACATGACTAGGTTTCACGAAATCCTATTTTCGAAATTAAAGGCGCATGGACCACGAAAATTTGGGAAGCTAGAGAAAGTAGGTCTTGATTATATTCATTTTGAAGCTCTCGTTTAGTGAACTTGAATGGCATTAACTTTGAAAGCCAAATACGGAAAATGAAAGAGTTACGGTAGCTCGAAACAATTTTTAAAGGCGCATTGATGGTGGCAGGAGCAAAAACCAGATACTCAGCAATGAAAATATTATTTTTGAATTTAGCGCGTCGAGAGCTTCAAAATAAGTGTAATCATGTCTAGGTTTGGTGAAATTCGATTTTTGGAGTTTAAAGGCACATAGATCACAAAAAATTTAAAATCGGAGTAAATAGGTCATGAGTATACTCATTTTGAAGCTCTTGTTTTTTCAGGAATAAAAATTCAAAAACATCAGTAGCATGTAATAGGGAGAGCAGATTTCCTAATCTTTTTTCTGATCTTTTCAATTTTTTCAGAAATCTCTATAATTTCAAATTTTTAGACTTTCGTATTTTTTTTACACTTTTATATTTTTTAATAATCCCGTTTTTCAATAGTGCAAAATTCTTAATTTTTTCAGATTTTTCTGAAATTTTCAGAATGTTTAGGAAAAATCTAAAACTTTTGGTTTTCTGAAATATTTCAAACACCTGAGGATACTGTAGCATTTGGATCCCCCATTCTCATCATTCTTTGCTCGTTTTCTCATCTATCCAAATGTTAATGTGCATTCTCTTTGATGTGTCAATAAAATCACTCATTTTTATTGGTGTGAATTGGAAATTTGAACTCAAAAACTACAGGTTTGTTGGGTTTTCTTGAACAATAAGAATCCTCCTTTTTACAGAAAGTGGAAGCCTACCGTCGTGATCTTCCAGAACCATTCAAATCGGAGCCGATCACAGTCGTTGGAGAAGTGGTCCGCCATCGAAACTCGTATGAAAATAACAAAACATATCCCGAATTTGGAATTTTCCTAGTGAAAAATGTTGTCAGTATCAAAGATGTTACTGGCAAGATCATCAATTTTTGATTCTTATTTTCCTGTCATCAATATTTTATTGGTTACTGTACTTCGATGTTTTTTTTTGTTCTATGATTGTCCCCTTCTCTTCTCTTGTTACTGTTGCTTTTTGAATTTTCACCTTTACTAAACATTTGAGAAATTGAGTTCTATTTGTGCACAGTAATATTATGCTTGTCTGATAGTGAGAAAAAAGGTTGAGACGCAGAGAAAAAGTGTCTGCGTCTCCACCGTTTGTGTGCTGTTTAGGCTCTCCGCTTCGAAACCGCTACCGTATTCAGACTGCAAAAAATACTCTCTAACCTTTTTTTTTCTCAGACAAGCATAATAGTTGAAAAGTGTCAAAGAAAAAAATGCATCGAAAAAAGGTCAGTGTGCGGGAAGAAGACACCAGTCATAAAAGGAAAAAAAATGGCTTGAAACATTTTTTAAACTTAATTGATATTTTGGTGGTAGAGGTGCCTTTGAAAATATGTCGTGCTGGGATATTGTAGCAATTGAATCCCTCAAAACCAATTCGAATTTCCCATTTTATGACCCCCTAAAAGACAATTCTCTCGCTCAAAAAATATGTATTGTTTTAAAAAATAATTATATAATAGAACGTTTAAAGGTGGGGGGACATGAAAAAAATAATGTTCTCGAAATTCCGTTCAAAGATGCCCCTCGAGGAGGTGAACTTGTGAGGGCGATGATTTAGGGTGCGGCGCCGCTACCGACTGAGCCACGCGTGCAAAGAGAAAGCGCACGCCCGATTGCATACATAAAGGCGAGGACGACAGCTGTACGCAGAGTGACATTTAGCGTTGTACACCGTCACGGTAGAATGCATACCCTAGCTACAAAAAAACTACGAAAAATCTCCTGTCTCCTCACCTTTAAAACTACAGTAACGAGAAGAATTGAACAACAAGGTAATCATAGAAAAAAATATTTTTTCAAGTTTAAAAACTACAGCAACCATGAAAAGAGGGACAACAAGTGTAACAAGAAAAGCGGAACAACATGGTAATCATAGAAGTTACAGTAACCATAAAAAGAAGGGGAATCAAACATTGATAATTTTCCCCTTTACATCTTTGATTCCAATGACATATTTCACTAGAAAAATTCCAAATTGAGGATATTCTTTGTTGTTTTGATAGGCATTCCGATGACGTACCACTTCCCCAACAACCGTAATGGGCTCTGACTTGAAAGGTTCCAAAAGATCTTGACAGTATTCTTCGACTTTCTGGAAAAAGGGAAAATTCTAAAAATTCAAAACCATTCTCCCCAAAAAAACGGGAGTCCCAACAAACCTGAATTCCTTTGCGAAAATGCTGTGAGAATGGAGTACCTTCAGAAACATGTCATGTTTGTCTTTAGACCCTATCTGGGACACTGTAGCATTTGAATTCCCCGAAACCCATTCTCATTTAAAACCCCCATTAATGACCGTTTCTTGCTCATAAAATTATTTATTGCTCTTTTTGAACATTAAAAGTTTGAAAACTACAGTAAGAGGGACAACAAGTATAAGAAAAGACGGGAAACAAGAGGGTAATCATAGAAATTACAGTAACCATAAAAAGAAGGAGAATCAAACATTGATAATTTTCCCCTTTACATCTTTGATTCCAATTACATTTTTCACTAGGAAAATTCCATGTTCTGGATAGGTTTTGTTATTTTGATAGGAATTTCTATGACGGACCACTTCACTGATAACTGTGATAGGCTCGGATCTGAAAGGCTCCAGAAGATCCAGACGATATTCTTCAACTATCTGAAAAAAAGAAAAATTCTGAAAGTCTCAAAGCCATGTTCCCAAGTGCGAGTCCCAACAAACCTGAATGATCTCCATTGCTTCCTCTGGATAAATCTCCACCTTCCCCAAATACTTATTCCAGAAATGGCTATCTTTTTTCAGCCCCTTTGTTCTCTGGAACCAGTCGATGGTGCTCCGGTTTTCCCAGCTTTCCAAGACGTCATGGTCGAATGGGAATTCGACTTCGAACTAAACAAAAATTGATTCATTTTTCGGGACCAAAAAATATCTGTTACCTTAACATTCCCATAAACAACTTTGGTTGGAATCGGTGCCTCGATTTCGAACAACTTGCTCGCAGTAATGGCATGATATTGTTCCAAATCCTTTATTGCTTTTTTGCCGCTTCGTTTTTCATTCACCTCGTGTTGGTACCATGCACCAATCTGGAAATTACGAATAGTTCTGAACCTGTACAGTATATTGTACCTACCTTTGCTGGCTTCAGTGTACGAACCATTCCCAGGTTCAGTGCAAACAGATGGTCACATTTTTCCGATGATCCCTCTTTTTTTGAATTGAACGCAGGATTGAAGATGTTAGTCTCGATGCAGACTGAATGACTCACGAATCGCTGTCTTGAGCTTAGTGGCCGATGTTTATTGTGGTTAATGAACGCGAATGGATGATGTTGCGGCGGCACCCATTCCGTATACTCCGGCGACCAAGGCTACAAATGTTTTGCTTCGATTAATGGCTTTAATTATAGCTTCAATTAAAGATAATTAGTAAAGATAATTATTCTTCTATGAACTTTAATATTACTCACCGTTGGTAACAACTCCTCCTTTGGAAGATGAACTGTACAGTTCTGGACTACATCTACTATCTCGAAAACCGTATCCCCATCTGGTGCATATTTGACATTAACCTGAAAATCTTTCGATATTCTGATTTTAAAATTTCAGAATACTTACCCATCCCAATTCGTCACCACACATTGTCTCGGCAAACTTATTCTTTGGGTCCCTCAGGAATCCAAGGTACTGCGACCAAATTTTTCCTTGAAACTTCTCAAGCCCTGGAAGATTCTCTGGCATTGTCGCAATAGTATCAGCGGTGACATTGGATCCATGAGCATAGAATTTTACATTTCTTCTAAATTTCTCTTCAACATCATGTTCCTTGATCACCTGCAAAAAAGAAAAAATCAAGTTTCATTGGGAAACCTCCATCCTACGTTTGAGCTTGAATATCTCGGTTCCTAGAAGAGATATCAAAATTTTGTCAACTGATAAAATGTTTATCATAAAATCAGCAATGTTTTGTCATTTGACAAATTATTGACATCTTACATAGCAGCAACATTTTGTTAGTTTACAAAATTTTGATATCTCACACAAGAATTGAGAGTGGCTTGGCCTGCAGACTTTCAGCTCAATTTTCTTGTTTCGTTTAAAAGATACAAAAAATGTGTTGACTAACAAAATGTTGGTAATTTTACGACCAACATTTTGTCAGTTTCAAATTATTGATATCTTCCACAGAAACCAAGATAATTGGTTTCAACTGCGCGCGGCTCGCCACCAGCGGCGCCGACCAAATTTAAGCTCAATTTTACTTTATTTGAAACGATTTCGAATAACCTACCATATGCTTTGCCGAATAGCACTTTCCTAATATCAACTTCCTTGAATCATATGTGTTACGAATTGTTTGAAGACGACGTCTGAGGCAATCGAAGAGCTGCAAATTCCTTTTTAGACAAGAAATCGAGAGGATCAAAGAAACTTACATAAATGTTTCGAGAATCGAAATCACAGAGAAAACCGTAGTCAACATAATAACCGCTCATATTTTGGGATTGGATAAGAGAAGAGAAATGGTCTGACCAATTTTATGAGAATGTGTAAATGTCCGTGGGATGTCTACAGGAGAAAACAGGTGGAGTGGGAGGAGAGAGGGTGAAGGAGACGGTATAGGAGTGGTCCCAATCCATCAATCATAATGGTCATAAAAACAGGCAGGTGAAGAAAGAAACCTAATTAGATATGCACTTCCATAGCACTCTCGCCCAAATGAAAAACTGTATGTATCATTAATTTTCCCAATCTTTTCTATCAACAATCACGAAACTCTCTGTGCTTGTCCGTTTGTTCCGTGTCGCCGACCCTAGCGAAGTCCCCACTGAACCAAATTTTCCCAAATTTTCATAGAGAACGCAAAGTAGCAGCAAGATGATGCCCGTCTATTTTGTTCTTAATAATATCAAACTACAGTACTAAAAACTGCAGGAACAAATTTCGATTTTTTCCGATCTTTTGGGTACAATATGTGAAAATCCGTGAGCTGTCTGCAGGAGAAAACAGGTGGATGGGGAATTAGAGAAAGAGGAACGAGAGAGTGTGAGGGGAGAGACGCAGAGAGACATAAGAAAATATCTGTCTTTGAGGTACCATGAATTAATCGTGGGTAAAATTCGATTACTTTAAGGGAGTACTCTAGTTTTTGAATTGAAATTTTCAAGATTAAAAAAAAATCCCGCTTCGATATCTCTACCGTATTCAGACTGCAAAAATTACTCTCTAACCTTTTTTTTTCTCAGACAAGCATAATATATGTGCACGGAAGAACGAAATCTTATATAGGTCATTTGTTTATATAGGGACCCCCTAGACAGCAGCCGACATCTCTCGGGTTCCGCGCGTCACTATTTATTCTATGGGAAAGTAGAATATTGAATTGATTATTGCAACGGCTAGAGATGTCGAGAAAGCAGAGGTAAAAGACTACAGTAATTCAAATGACACATTTTGGTGAAAACATCATTTTTCTAGCTTGCCTAGGAGCTGAGATACAACGCTTTCAAGCTTAGAGGCGAGAGAGTGAGAGAGCGCAGACAACACGACACTCTGACTGTCTGCGTCTCTCCAAAACTTCAAACGCTCATATCTCGACTCTCAGATGAGCTAGAAGTTCGAAATTTTATCTGATTTATACCATTTTTTGCGCTTTTTAATTCTAATCAATTTTCACAAGTTTTGAGCGATTTTGAAGATTCAAAATTTTGTTCTAGTTGAAAAAGTAAATTTATTTGAAAAAAAAAATTAAAAACTAAATGTTTAACTGCAAAAACCATCCTAGAACTGTCCTAGAACTCGAGATATAGCCATTTGAAGTTTTCGCGACTAGAGAGTATAGGGAAGTGAGAGAGCGCAGACAAGAAGACTCTCTAACTATCTGGGTCTCTTCTAAAATCAAAAGGCTATTTCTCGACTCTCAGAATCTGAGACTCAGATGAGCCAGAAATGTGAAACTTTGACGATACGGTGTAATTTTTTGCGTATTTTAAGACTGAAAATTGAAATTCAAAAAAAAAATTTAATTTTAAAAAACCTTTTACCTTCAAACTACTGTATCTCAACTCTCAGACACTCTAGAAACCTGAATCTTCCTTCAAAACGACCCTGTTTTCCCCCTCTATGAAGTCACTGTTAATCTATGGAAAAAGGGGCGGAGCCTATGGGAATATGGTGACAAATACCGTAAACACTCTAATAGAACGCTACCCGGGTCGTCCACTTTGAGCCTAGATTTCTCACTTTTTTTGAATGATATCAAAAAGTTGTCAACTGATAAAATGTTTATCACAATATTAAAAACATTTTATTAGTTAACCACTTTTCGATATCTTTTACAGGAATCGAGATAAATTGTCTTAAAGTTGACAGTGTGGGGGCCTTTCTATTACAGGTTTTACGGAAATGATTGTTGTAAGGTAATTGTTACGTCCTTAGGATCCGGCATTCTGGCCGGATCAAGGAATACGAATAGTAGTTATAGAATACAGATTTATTCAGGTACTAAAGATGTACGAGAATAGAGGGGGAAAAGTAGAGAAGGCTGGGAGAGACTAGGACAGACCGAGAATGGTTGTCCGCCCCAAAGAAAGAGGGGTTCTGACCAATGAAACAACTAAGAAGAAGAACATAACTCGCTAGAACATAACTCGCTTCAGAAGAGAGATAGAGCCTTCTGATCTTCAGAATACGTACTGTCCCAGAATCCTGAAGACGTCCCGAGCCACTAAAACTTCCATTCATCATAACTTGGTTCATTTTTATGCTAGAAAGTTCATCTTACCACCATTCGAACGCTCTCTTCTAGTTTAACACAATGAAAGCCACTTTAGCACATAAAGTAGGCGGGTTTCAAAATGATTATTTTGAAAAAAGTATATCAAAAATCAACAGAAAAATTTTGAAGTTTTCGGTCTCTGGATCGGCGGGTCGGGCCGGGCCGGGAAAATTTTTCTCCAGCCCGGGCCCGGGCCGCAGCTAGGGTCTACCCGGGCTGGGTCGGGATTTAGCAAGTATGGTTTTTTCTGCTCCAAAAAATAACTTTTTCTGTGTTAGTTTTCTTGTGTTTCATTGTGTTAAGCTTGAAGAGAGCGGGACGTCTTCAGGATTCTGGGACAGTACGTATTCTGAAGATCAGAAGACGAAAGGGTGGCGGGCATTAGTAGTGTTCAACATGAAATCGTCGTTTCGAAAAATTTTTCGAAAATTTCTCGAAAAATTTCGAGGAATTCTTCGAGAAATTCCTCGAAAATTTTCTCGAAGTTGTGTCGAAAGGACACACTGATCCTATCCAGATTAAATTGTTCACTCCTACCGAATTCGTTCTTCCGAGAAGTTTTGAAACTCTGACGCTTGGAAATGTTCAACTGTTGGATTTCTGAATGTCTAAACTTCTCAAAGTTGATAAATGCACAAAATTTTTTACAACTTTTTATTCAATAAAAACAAAAAAATCATGCATTGAGCGCGCATTTTTTCTGCACCGCCATCGTTCGGCGGAGCGTGTATACGGTCAACGCGGTGACCAAAGTGAGCATTAAAAATGAAAGAACGAAGAAAATTTGGATTCTCGATTGATTAAGACAGATCACAGGAGCCGTTGCGCCTTGTAGAATGGCCAGGTGCGGATGAGATGGAGTATCTGGAATTTATTATTTCAATTTTGAAAATTTAATTTAGCTCATCAAGAGCTTCAAAATGAGCCTATTTTCAGGTTTCTAGCTCATCTGGGAGCTGAGATATGGGCGTGTGAATTTTTGAAGAGACGCAGACAGTTAGAGAGGTCTCGTTGTCTGCGCTCTCTCACTCTCGACACACTGTCTAGTTGCCCAAACTTCAAAGCGCTGTATCTCACCTCCTAGGCAAGCTAGAAAAACTATTTTTTCACCCAAATCTTTTACTTGGGTTACTGTATCCATCTACAGTACTCACCATCCTCATTACCTCGGTCCTCCTTCTCTTCCAACTCAAATACCGTAATCTTATTCGCTGCCAAATCCATGGTATCTGCCAAATGGACCCAGTTGACTGTCGTTTTGTTGGACAATCGATCTCCGGTTGCTCGCCGAGCACGTCTGTTGTTGAATTGGTTGTTGTTGGACAGAGCACTGAACGATCCGGATGGTCCGCAACGTGGTGGCTGGAATTTTTTTTTTTTTAATTATTTTTAGAATTTCCATTTTGGCTTATTGAGAGCTTCAAAATGAATCGAATTCCAGGTTTCTAGCTCATCTGGGAGCCGAGATACAGCTTTTTGGAATTTAGAGGAGACGCAGACAGTTAGAGAGTCTCGTTGTTTGCGTCTCTCACCTCCAAAATTCAAACGACTGTATCTCAGCTTCTAGTCAAGCTAGAGAAGTCAATGTTTTACCAAAATGCTTCATTTGGATTACTGTATTTTTTTCAACTAATGAAATTGTATTATTTGCAAGAAATGTTGTCTGGAAATTTCTATAAAAACTTTAGATATTCTGAAAATGCGCTAAAATTAACACAAAACCGTCTTAGTTTCATGTTTCTAGCTCATCTGGAAGCCGAGATATAGCCTTTTGAAGTTCTGAAGAGACGCAGACAGTTAGAGAGTCTTGTCGTCTGCCAATCTCTCCCCTCACCACGCTCTCTTGCCTCTAAACTTCAAATCGCTGTGTCTCCGCTGCTAGACAAGCTAGAAACTTCATTTTTTCACCAAAATGTTTCATTTGAACTACTCTACTTTTCACTACTTACCGTTTTCCCATCACACATTCCCTCGGTGTTCATACACGTGCTCACTGCACACTGGAAATATGTGGAAATCTTATCGGCAAACTTGAACACATTCACTTGAGCATACGCCACATTGTTGTCCTTATTGTAGGTCAAATCTGGGAGAATCAGCGGGTCAATGGCGCATCCGTGCTCGTCTAAAAGGGGTTTTCGTTCGTCACCGTTTCCATCGTCAACGAAACACGAGTGTACCAGCATGGAGAACATATCTGGACAAAATCGATAATTTTAGAGAAAAATCAGTTCTCTAGGTGCTCTGAGAGCTGAGATACAGGCGTTTGAAGTTTGAGGAGCGAGGGAGTGTGGGATAGGAGGAGAGCGCAGACGACGAAAATGTCTGCGTCTCTTCTGAACTTCAAACGCCCCCTATCTCCGCTTCTAGACGAGCTAAAGGTATGGGAAATGGGCAGTTTTGTTTCACTTTTCACATATTTTCAGATTCTGTTAAAAATTGGTATTTTTAAAAATGTAGTTTTTCAAAATATTGAGTAGTTTTAATTCAAAAAATCTATCAAGTTTTGACATAATCCTAGATAGTGTAAAAAATGACACCCAACTGTCAAATTGCTATCTCTCTACCTCGTCTGTGAGCTGAGTTATGCGCGTTTGAAGTTTAGGAGAGACGCAGACAGTTAGACACTCTCGTTGTTTGCGCTCTCTTCCTTCCCCCTACTATCTAATTGCCTAAACTTCAGATGACTGTATCTCGGCTCCCAGATGAGCTAGAAACTTGGTTTTTGCTTCAAATTGCTCAAATTTTTCCGGGCAATTAGATTGTGTTTAATAAAATCAGAAAATTGGAAAATTATGTTTAAAAATTCAAAAAGTTGTGCACTTACCACTTTCGCAATTCCAAACATGATAAACTGTCTCTCCAACCTTTGCGTACTCCACAATTGGACCGCTCACCGAGTCTCTTCGCACTGAATACGTGCACAGTGGCATACGGGCTGTGTCAATGAGGTCAGTTGTCGGCAGCATACTGTAATTATAGGTTACGGCAGATTAGGAAAATCAGAAAATTCAAGAGCTTCAAGTATAGCCTATTTTCACGTTTCTAGCTCATCTGGGAGCCGAGCTACAGCAATTTCAAGTTTTGAAGAGACGCAGACAGTTAGAAAGGTTTCGTTGTCTGCGCTCTCTCACTCTCTCGCCCCTAAACTTCAAAGCGCTGTATCTCAGTCCCCAGACAAGCTAGAAAGCTGATTGTTTCACCAAAATGTGTCAGTTGGGTTACTGTACCTTACCTAACATCAAATCTGTTCGTGACCACTTTATCAGCCTCCATGTAGAAGCAAGTACAGCGATATGCTCTGTCGACTTTTGTGATGAACGTTGAGTGGAACGAAATGATGATGGTCATCGACATTTCCATTCCACGTTTTTCGGGTCCCAGCTGGAAAATTGCATTTCGGGTTACTGTACCTACAGTAGCCTTACCATTCTCTGTCTCCTCATATTACACGCTCCATTTTCCAGCTCAAAAGTGACATCTTTCGCTTGATTGGTGACAAAATCGCGGACACAGTTTTGCTGAAAGTTGGTTACTGTAGCATTACTGTAGACGGGTACTGTACCTTGTCTACCATCCCTTTAACAAATATCCGTCCATGAAACGGTCGTTGAGTTTTGAATGTGAGCTTTACGCGATCTTCCATACAGTCGACGAGAGGAAGTTCTGGAAAAAAAGGGAGAGGTACAGTAATCCTTTAAAGTTACAGTAACTCCCGCTATCCTGGATCAAAAATACAGTAATCCTGGATACAAATTGCAGTAATCATTGATCCTACAGTAATCTAAAGAATTCAAAACTACAGTAATCCTATTGAATTTTTGAAATATCGGATTTTCGAAAATTTTCAAAAATTCCAATTTTCAAATTATGTAAAAAATTTGGGTTGTTAGCATTTCGTAAATTCAGATTTTGAAGAAATTTGTGAAGTTTTAAGGATTACGGTCGCTCGGATTACTGTAGATTACTGTATTCATGATCTTGGGTACAGTAATCTGAAGCTTTGAAAAAATGAAGCTTCCGAAAGGATTCATATAGGGTTACTGTCGGTCTAACTACAGTATGCTCACGACTAAACTAAAAAGATTACTGTAGGATTACTGTAACTTTTGTTTTTAATGTCTTACAATGAGGTACAGTAATCTTGGAAATTCAAAACTACAGTAATTCTATTGAATTCGGATTTTTGAAATTTTTTAAAATTCGAATTTTTCGTAAAATTCCAAAAAAATCTCAAAATTGAAAACCATCGAAAACCTGAAAATAGGTGGAACTTTTCGAATGGATTACTTCAGATTACTGTATCTAGGAATACTGTAGCCCATATAATAACGATTACTGTAGCAAACCTATCTAGGGTTACTGTATCTCATAGATCACTGTATCCTAGAAACCAAAGATTACTGTAGACTGCTATAAATAGGAATACTGTAGCCCATATAATTAGGATTACTGTAGTTTATTCAGGATTATTGTAGATTCCTGTATCCAGAACGTCTAGGGTAACAGTAGCCCAAACTACAGTATCCTCTAGACTACAAAAAGTAAAAATGAATACTGTAGGATTACAACATGATTTTGTAATCTAGATTTGGCGTAATTTACAGTAATCTAGATTTGGCGTAATTTCGAAAACATCATTGAAAGTTTCGGAAAGGATTACGGTAGATTATCTAGGATTACTGTAGCTGATGTGTCTTGGATTACTGTAAATTTACAGTATTCTCTAGACTAAAAAAAGCAAAAAAACGTACTGTAGAACTACTATACGACTACTATAGGATTATTGTAGCTTTTATATCTTGGTTTACTGCAGAAAAAAAATGCAGGCTTACGGTAGATCTAGGTATCCAGGATCTGGGTACAGTAATCAGCAAGTTTTTAAAAAAGACAAAAAGTCTCGGAAAGGGTTGCGGTAAATTATTTAGGATTACTGTGCAATTACAGTATCCTCTACACCACAAAAAGTAGAAAATATTACTATAGGATTACTGTACCTGCGATTCCATTATCAAGTGTCGGTGGATCGGCGGAGCGTGCCAACCGAAGTAAGGTCACCAGTAGAGATAGAGGAAGAATCATATTGAACGGACACTCGCCATGACACTATTACGGTCCCTCTTTTATATGCTGACCTCTGTCTCTTAAAATGAGGCTCCGCCCACTTTGTCCACTTCACCTTGAGCCCCCGTCCGTTTCGGAAATACATATGGTACGGGTGGGGGATGAATGATGCACTTGTAATGAAGAAATGAGGAAAAGAAGAAGTTTTGAAGGTTGATTGGTGGACACAAAATGAATAAAGAAATGATGACATGATGGGGTAAATGGGTGTCTGGGTTAGCATGATTAGCGGATTATGAGATGTTTTTTTTTTTTTTGAAAAATAAAGGGTCTTTGGGTTGTCTTGGAATCTTAGTTTTGGTTTCTGGGGGGATTTTAGAAAGTAAGAAATTTGTATTTTCGGAGGTTGTTTCGGATTTTTAATGGGTTTTGGATTCTTGGATTCCTCGGAGTTTCAAAAGTCTGAAAAACTTTTGAAAATTTGAGATTTCTATTTCAAAAATTCAATAGAATTACTGTAGTTTTGAATTTCCAAGATTACTGTTCCTCATTGTAAGACCTTAAAAACAAAAGTTACAGTAATCCTACAGTAATCTTTTTAGTTTAGTCGTGAGCATACTGTAGTTAGACCGACAGTAACCCTATATGAATCCTTTCGGAAGCTTCATTTTTTCAAAGCTCCAGATTACTGTACCCAAGATCATGAATACAGTAATCTACAGTAATCCGAGCGACCGTAATCCTTAAAACTTCACAAATTTCTTCAAAATCTGAATTTACGAAATGCTAACAACCCAAATTTTTTACATAATTTGAAAATTGGAATTTTTGAAAATTTTCGAAAATCCGATATTTCAAAAATTCAATAGGATTACTGTAGTTTTGAATTCTCTAGATTACTGTAGGATCAAGGATTACTGCGATTTGGATCTCGGATTACTGTACCTTTCCACATTTTTCCAGAACTTCCTCTCGTCGACTGTATGGAAGATCGCGTAAAGCTAACATTCAAAACTCAACGACCCTTCCATGGACGGATATTTGTTAAAGGGATGGTAGACAAGGTACAGTACCACCTACATCCTACAGTAACCAACACATTTGAAATTTTGAGACTTTGAGATTCGGAATGTCTTTATTGTTAAATTCCTAATATCATTTTTGGGGTTTTCAGACTTCCTCGATTGTCTTTAAACCTATTTTTTAAAAATATTTTTTTTTATTTTTTAAATACAGTAACCCAAATGAAGCATTTTAGTGAAGAAAAAATATTTTTCCAGCTCATCTAGGAGCTGAGATACGCCGATTTAAAGTTTGAGGGGCGAGAGAGTAAGAGAGCGCAGACAGCTAGACACTCTAGCTGTCTGCGTCTCTTCAAAACTTTAAACGTCCATATCTCGGCTCTCAGACGTGCTAGAAGAGTGAAACTTGGACCGTTTGGTGTAGATTTTGACACATTTTTAGTCAGTTTAGCATAAATTATGTAGACTTAAGATTTGAACTTGAAATTTCGGTTGTTCATCAGAAAGTATATCAAAAACTACAAAAACCGGTCCAAATTTCATTTTTCTAGCTTTTCTAGAACCCGAGATACACCAATTTGAAATTTTGAGGAGCGATAGAGTGAGAGGGCGCAGACAACGACACACTCTAACTGTCTGCGTCTCTTCAAAACTTCAAAAGGTTGTAACTCGACTCCTAGAAGAGCTATAAACGTGAAAATAGGCTCATTTTGAAGCTTTCAGTTGGCTAAATTCGAATTTTTAAAATTCAAATAGGAATGTATTTCGGAAACTTCATCTCATGTCCATTTGGCCATCCTCCAAACTGCAAAGGCTCCCGTGATCTGTTGAAATCTAGTTCGAATTTTAGGAGTTCAAGTTTCCTTCATTCTTCCATTAAAACCTTTCACAAAATTTTCAAAATACCAATTTTCTGATCCCCAATAACCAAGTGAAACAAATTGACCCGATTCTGTTACCCTCTAAACTTTTCATCTCTCGATCCTTTAAATTTTCCCTGTATTTGTTCATAATTCAAATTAAATACCCCTTCCACGTCATCTGTTTTACCCAAAAACTGTCCCCCGTATTTGTTCATAATTCAAACAAAACTAAAGTTTTCTCTGTCCATAATCCATGATCCCAAAAAAACTGCAAAAAGGGAAAATCTGTGTCATTAGGTACACAACTTTCTAAACATTTCCCGGATTTTGCAACTTTCTTTCTCGAATCGAGGAATTCTGACCTACTGTATTGTGTACTTGGCACCACATGGGGTCCATGAATATGAAGAAGGAGGGTGTCGTCCTTCGGATTCCCTTCTGTTTACTTTACCTCCCCCCTCCATATGTTCGGGTAAGGCGCATCATACCCGAGACACTTTAGCCAAGGATAAGAGGGGAAGTGTAATGTATGAGGTGGGAAATTGGAGAAACTTTAAGGTTAAACAGTAACAATATTACATTTAGAAATGGATCATGGTTTAATTTCAATTTCAGCATTATAGGGATTTACTGGAATTTTTGGAATTTTTAGGATTTTTGAAATTTTTGGGATTTTTCAGATTTTTGCAAATTTAGGAGTTTTTAGGATTTTTGGAATTTTTAAAATTTTAAGATTTTTAGAATTTTTAGCATTTTCGGAATTTTTGTGATTTTCGACACATTTAGGATTTTATGAAATTTCGCAAACTTCGGAATTTTTGAAATTTTTGGAATTTTTAGAATTTTAAATTTTTTTTGGAATTTTTGGAATAAAAAACATTTTGAGATTTTTGGAATTTTAACGATTTTTAGAATTCTTGTGTGTTTTTGGAATTTATAGGATTTTCTGAATTTCAGAATTTCAGAATTTCTGAATTTCAGAATTTCAGAATTTCTGAATTTCTGAATTTCTAAATTTCTGAATTTCTGAATTTTTGAATTTCTAAATTTCCAAATTTCAGAATTTCAGAATTTCAGAATTTCAGAATTTCAGAATTTCAGAATTTCAGAATTTCAGAATTTCTGAATTTCTGAATTTCAGAATTTCTGAATTTCAGAATTTCAGAATTTCAGAATTTCTAAATTTCTGAATTTCTGAATTTTTGAATTTCTAAATTTCCAAATTTCAGAATTTCAGAATTTCAGAATTTCAGAATTTCTGAATTTCTGAATTTCTGAATTTCAGAATTTCAGAATTTCTGAATTTCTGAATTTCAGAATTTCTGAATTTCAGAATTTCAGAATTTCAGAATTTCTAAATTTCTGAATTTCTGAATTTTTGAATTTCTAAATTTCCAAATTTCAGAATTTCAGAACTTCAGAATTTCTGAAAAATGAGAATTCACCCAAAAATTAAAATATTTCATTTATTCTTCCAAAAATTCACAAAAAAATACAAAAAATCAATACGGAAGTACAGTAAGGTCTCTCAAGTAGTATCCTCCATTGTGTGTGTTGTTGAGCTTGTAGAAACTGGAAACCAGCGTTGGAATAGTCTCTTCGAGCTGAAAATATGAAAATATAGAAAAATGGAGCATATCGGTGAAAGAATCAAGATTCTAGCTCAACTGGGAGCCCAGATATGGTCGTTTGAAGTTTAGGAGAGACGCAGACAGTCTTGTCGTCTGCGCTCTCTCCCTTCCCCACACTCTTTCGCTCCTCAGACATCCTCATTCATTCACTTCTTCATTCGCTCCTCATTTTTCCAAAATTTTCTTACCGTAAGCTCAGCATTTGATCCTCCCAAGTTGGTCTTAATCCATCCTGGCTCAAATGCCACACTCAGAATATGATCGTTTTTTGTATCAATAGAAAACGCTTTTGTAAACTGATTTACAGCAGTTTTGCTCATTGAATATGCTAGAATTGGGAGCATTTCGGATCCACGATTATTCTGAGAAATAGAAGCCAATCCGGAGGAGATGTTGATAACTGCAGAGCGAGAAATCGATAATTGGTCTCCAGAACTCTTTAACGCTGATTCACGGAGCAATGGGAGCAACTTCTGAGTCAGAATGACCATGCTGATGGTGTTTACATCAAATTGTTCAGCCAATGCTGCTCGGTTGGGTTCCTAGAAATCAACTTTCAGTATTTTCAGAATTTTCAAAATTTCCAGACAAAAATAACTGACCCCTTTCGTCTGATATGGAATCATGACTCCAGCATTGTTCACCAACAAATTCAAACCATTGGATCCCAATAATTCAGTGGTGTTGGCCACAAATTGATCGATGGACTTGTCACAAGTGACTTCCAACGGGAGGATATGAAGACGTGCGTCGTTGATGGATTTTAGGTCCTGGAATTTCGAATTTCTTGAATTTCGGATAATTTGATTTTATAGAGTCTAAAAAGAGGATAATTTTGAAGGAAGATTCAGGTTACTAGAGTGTCTGAGAGTTAAAATACAATGGTTGGAAAGTTGGAGGTTTTTAAATTTTTTAAATATATATTTTTATACTATAATCCGAAAATACGCAAAAAACTACAACAGACCGTCAAATTTCACGTTTCTAGCTCACTTGGGAGCCGAGATACAGCGCTTCGAAGTTTAGAGAGACGCAGACAGTTAGAGTGTCTCGTTGTCTGCGCCCTCTCACTCTCTCGTCCTCCAAACTTCAAATTGCTATATCTCGAGTTCTAGAACAGCTAGAAAGTGGATTTCAGCATAAGATGATTAGGTTTTTGGCCTATTTTCAATTCAATTTCTCCAATGCAAATTTTAAATAAAATTTGAACTTTAAAAATTGCTCGAAAATAGTGAAAATTGTCAAAATAAAAAAGCACAGAAAAAATGCTACAAAACAATTCGAGTTTCAAAATTTTAGCTTATCTGAGAGCCGAGTTACAGCCATTTGAAGTTTGGGAGACGAGAGAGTGTGGTGAGAGTAGAGAGTGTCTGGCTGTCTGCGCTCTCTCACTCTCTCGATTCTAAACTTCAAAGCGTTGTATCTCAGTTCCCAGACAAGCTAGAAAGCTGGTTGTTTCACCAAATTATTTCATTTGGGTTGTTGTAGTCTATAAAGCTGTATTTCGGGTCTCAAATGAGCTAGAAAGCTCTTTTTTTTCACTTTTTCAATCAAAAAAGTTACTTACTCCTGCCCTTTCCACATCTCTCGCCGTTGCAATAATCAATTCGATATTCTTATCCTTGATTAATTCTTGAACAATAGTCAGTCCAATTCCACGATTCGCACCAGTGACAACAACCGATTTTGGAGAAGAAGACGTCATTGTTTCGGAAGTGGCTGTAAATAGAAAATTCGAGAAAACTTGGAATTATTTTAGCTTAAAAATGACGAAATCTTCTTGTCAAAACGCGATTTTTGTCGTTTTAAATGCACCAAATCTGCCCTTAAACCATTTTCCAATCTATAAACCAATCAAAAACGGTCAAGAAACGTTAAAAACAAGCCGTTTTCCAAAAAGTGTGCCAGATAGCTCAGTGGAATTTTCTACAAAAATTTACGGTCCACAAGGCCGAGGGTTCGATTCCTTCGAGAGTCAAACATTTTTTATTTTTGTGTGGACCCAGAAAATACAATTTTCAGGCTCACTTGAGGTCCAGATAATGGATTTTTCGAGCTCAAAAATTACGAAACCCAGAAATTCGTGCAATTCCAAAAAATTATGAAAAAATTATGAAAATCTCAGAAGCCCTATTTTCTTTCCTGCTCTTTATATACTCATTTTTCTCTCCTGGTCACAAAAAGGAAGAGAGTGTGTAAACAGAAGAGACGCCGACATCAAGAGTCACAAAATATTTATTTCTTCGGCGGAAAAGACACAAAATGTTATGTCCAAACCAAAAACTAACCTCAAACTATATTTGTGTTCATTTTGAGGTTCTAGTCAAGACCATAAAATATTGTGTCCTTGTCTGCGTCTCTTCTATTCACACACTATCTCTTTTTGTGTGGTCAGAGAGTATATAAAGAGCAGCAAAATAGGGAATCACAGATTCTCACAGGTTTTTTTTGGCCTAAAAGTCCGTTTTCTGGGTCCTCACAAAATAAAAAAATATTTGACGCTCGGAGGAATCGAACCCTTGGCCTTGTGGGCCGTGAGTTTTACCCACTGAGCCACTTAGCGTACTTTTTGGAAAATTGCCTTTTTTGACAATTTTGATTATTTCTGGGTGTAATTAGTGGTTTCAAGCGATTTTTCTTATCGAAATATGCCAAAAAGTACTTTTCGTCATGAAATTTGTTTTTGAATTTTCAAAAAGTAAATTTTTGAAAAATCCATTATCTGGACTTCAAGAGATCCTGAAAATTGTATTTTCTGGGTCCACACAAAATAAAAAAAAATTTGACGCTCGGAGAAATCGAACCCTTGGCTTTGTGGACCGTAAATTTTGGTGGAAAAAACCCACTGAGCCATTTGGCACACTTTTTGGGAAAACCGTCTTTTTTGACAAATTTTGATTATTTCTGGTTGTTTTTAGTGTTTTTAAACAATTTTTCTTATTGAAATATGCGAAATAATAATAATTTTCATTAAAAAAATTTTTTTATGAATATTTCCAAAAAGTAAATTTTTGAAATTTCCATTATCTGGACCTCAAGTGAGCCTGAAAATTGTATTTTCTGGGACCACACAGAAATAAAAAAATTTTGACGCCCGAAGGAATCGAATCCTTGGTCTTGTGGGCCGTAGATTTTACCCACTGAGCCACTTAGCTCACTTTTTCGAAAATCGCGTTTTTTGACAAAATTTGATGATTTCAGAGTGTTATTTGTGGTTTTAGCGGTCTTTCTTATTGAAATATGCGAAATAATAATATTTTTCACCAAAAAAAATTTTTTTATGAATATTTCCAAAAAGTAAATTTTTGAAATTTCCATTATCTGGACCTCAAGTGAACCTGAAAATTGTATTTTCTGGGTCCACACAAAAATAAAAAATGTTTGACTCTCGAAGGAATCGAACCCTCGGTATTGTGGACCGTAAATTTTTGTAGAAAATTCCACTGAGCTATCTGGCACACTTTTTGGAAAACGGCTTGTTTTTAACGTTTCTTGACCGTTTTTGATTGGTTTATAGATTGGAAAATGGTTTAAGGGCAGATTTGGTGCATTTAAAACGACAAAAATCGCGTTTTCACAAGAAGATTTCGTCATTTTTAAGCTAAAATAATTCCAAGTTTTCTCGAATTTTCTATTTACAGCCACTTCCGAAACAATGACGTCTTCTTCTCCAAAATCGGTTGTTGTCACTGGTGCGAATCGTGGAATTGGACTGACTATTGTTCAAGAATTAATCAAGGATAAGAATATCGAATTGATTATTGCAACGGCGAGAGATGTCGCGAAAGCAGGGGTAAGAGACTACAGTAACCCAAACGACACATTTTGGTGAAAAATTCATTTTTCTAGCTCATCTAGGAGCTGAGATACGGTGCTGTAATGTTTAGAAGCGAGAGAGTGAGAGAGCGCAGACAGCACGTCACTCTAACTGTCTGAGTCTCTCCAGAACTTCAAACGATCGTATCTCGGCTCTCAGATGAGCTAAAATTTTGAAACTTGAACTGCTTGGTAGAATTTTTTCTGTATTGTTCTACTTAAATTAGTTTTCACAAGTTTTGAGAAATTTTGAAATGTCAAAATTTTGTTTTAGTAGAAAAAGTAAACTTCATTTGAAAATAGGTTAAAAACCAAATGTTTTACTGCAAAACCCAGATTTCTAGCTGTTCTAGAACTCGAGATACGGTCATTTGAAGTTTAGGCGACTAGAGAGTATAGGGAAGTGAGAGAGCGCAGACAAGGAGAATCTCTAACTGTCTGCGTCTCTTCAAAACTTTAGAGGGCTATATCTCAGCTCCTAGGCGAGCTAGAAATATGAAACTTTGACGGTTTGGTTTAATTTTTTGCGTATTTTCAGAATAGAAACTGAAATTCAGAAAAAATAAATGTAAAATAAAAAATAAAAAAACCTCCAACTTTCCAACCATTGTATTTTAACTCTCAGACACTCTAGTAACCTGAATCTTCCTTCAAAATTATCCTCTTTTTAGACTCTATAAAATCAAATTATCCGAAATTCAAGAAATTCGAAATTCCAGGACCTAAAATCCATCAACGACGCACGTCTTCATATCCTCCCGTTGGAAGTCACTTGTGACAAGTCCATCGATCAATTTGTGGCCAACACCACTGAATTATTGGGATCCAATGGTTTGAATTTGTTGGTGAACAATGCTGGAGTCATGATTCCATATCAGACGAAAGGGGTCAGTTATTTTTGTCTGGAAATTTTGAAAATTCTGAAAATACTGAAAGTTGATTTCTAGGAACCCAACCGAGCAGCATTGGCTGAACAATTTGATGTAAACACCATCAGCATGGTCATTCTGACTCAGAAGTTGCTCCCATTGCTCCGTGAATCAGCGTTAAAGAGTTCTGGAGACCAATTATCGATTTCTCGCTCTGCAGTTATCAACATCTCCTCCGGATTGGCTTCTATTTCTCAGAATAATCGTGGATCCGAAATGCTCCCAATTCTAGCATATTCAATGAGCAAAACTGCTGTAAATCAGTTCACAAAAGCGTTTTCTATTGATACAAAAGACGATCATATTCTGAGTGTGGCATTTGCTCCCGGATGGATTAAGACAGACATGGGAACCCAAAATGCTCAGTTTACGGTAACAAAATTTTGGAAAAATAGAGTTTCTAGATCCTCTGGGGAGTACAGTAACCCAAAGGTGAAAAAGCCATTTCGCTAGCTTGTCTGGAAGCTGAGATACAGCGCTTTGAAGTTTAGGCAACTAGAGAGTGTGGGGGAGTGAGAGAGCGCAGACAACGAGACTTGTCTGCGTCTCTCCTAAACTTCAAACGCCCATATCTCGGCTCCCAGATGAGCTAGAAAAGTGAAACTTGAACGGTTTTGTGTAATTTTTTGCGTATTTTCAGATAAATTAACTTCCGTATATTTGTTCTCTTTTAAAAAATTTTCTTCGATCTATTTTTTAAAAATTCCAAGCCAAACACAAATCAACCAGGAAAATCTCAATTTCAGTGAAAACGTCACTTCTCTAGCTCATCCGGTAGCTGAGATACAGCGATTTGTGATTCAGGCAAATAGAGAGTGTGGGGGAGGTAGAGAGCGCAGACAACGAGACCTCTCTAACTGTCTGTGTCTCTCCAAAAATTCAAACGCCCATATCTCGGCTCCTAGGCGAGCTAGAAACTTGATTCTTTCACCGATATGCTCCATTTCTTCTATATTTTCTATATTTTCAGCTCGAAGAGACTATTCCAACGCTGGTTTCCAGTTTCTACAAGCTCAACAACTCACACAATGGAGCATTCTTCCAGAGAGATCTTACCGTAACCCCATATTGATTTTGTTCTGCATAGATAAAGTTTTTTGAGGTTAAAAAACAGTTTTGGGGACGTAACATATCGAATTTAAGAAATTGTCAATAGAGCACGATTGCTCAGATTTTCATAATTTATGGAAAATTCCAATTCGGCTCCCCAAGAGCTTCAAAATGAGCCTATTTTCATCTTTCTAGCTCATCTGGGAGCCGAGTTACATCGCTTTGAAGTTTAGGAGACACGTAGACAGTTAGAGTGTCTTGTTGCCTGCGCTCTCTCGCTCCCCCACACTCTCTAGTTGGCTAAACTTCAAATCGATGTATCTCAGCTCCTAGCCGAGCTAGAAACTTCATTTTTTCACCATTCTATTTCAAATTCAATGGAGCGCACTTTCAAATGCGCTCCATTAATAATGATTCGATGTATAGCATGTTTTGCTGCGAGAAAATACATTTTAGTAATAAAAATCTGTGAAAAAAAATGCACATACAAAGAGCAAAAAATGGCAAATTTGAGAGGGGGAAAATGGCAATTCGAGAAAATACAAAAAAAACAAAAAAAAAAGAGTTCTGACTAGCTGAAAATTTATAAAAAAATTTGACAAGAATTTTAAGAATCTCAACTGGAGAGGGAATTGGGGTATAGAAAAATATGGCAATTTCTGTGGTGACTAAATAATGGAAAATTCTGGAAAAATCAGAATTTTTCGGTTAGTAAAAGTGATCTAAAATCGAAAAAAAAGTACACTAAAAATCTATGAAAAAAAAAGTGAAAAAGGGGGGCGGGGTCTCTAAAAAAGAGGGCGTGGCCTATTTTATTCAAAGCGTTGATGCGATTCTTCAGCTCCTCGCTCGATTTGATATCTCATCATTTCGGAAATCTTTCGCGCTCTCTCCTCGGCCTCTTCCTTCTCCGCCTCGATCTCCAGAAGACGTTTCTCCTCGGCTTCCGCAGCTTTTTGACGTTGGATTTCTGGAAAATTCGGGTTAAAATGGCCTGGAAACAGTCTAAAATAGCCTGAAATGGCTTAAAAACAGCCTAGAAATGGTCTAAATTGGCTAAAAATCGGTCAAAATCGAGTTTTCCCGAAAAGTGTCAAGATGGCTCAGTGGGATTTTCGAGTTACAAAATTTTCAATCTCAACACCAGGGTTCGATTCCCATCGGTGCCAAATTTTTTTCGCATCTTTTTTGGACTATTTTGAAGATGTTTAAGATCATTTTAAGCCTATTTTTAGCGAAAATTGCCTATAATTGGCCTAAAGCTCTCCTTAATTGGCCCAAAAATTGCCTTAATTAGCCTAAATCGATTACCCAGATCTCTGAGTCTTTTCTCTTCCTCTCGTTTCACTCTCGACACAATTGCAGCGATGAGAGCCGCTCCACGACCCGATCCATCTCCGGTTTGCACGATTTTGAACTGCAAAATCAATAATTAAGGGGGTAATTAGGGGTAAACAGGGGTAATTAGTGCTGAAAATGAGCTCAAAATCAACCGAAAACTGAATTTTTTTCACTAAAAATCAAGTTTTTGAGCGTTTTTCAAAAAGTGTCACAATGGCTCAGCAGGATTTTCCAGAAAATTACTAATCTCAACACGCAAGTTCGACTCCCATCGGTGGCAGATGTGTTTTTAATCTGTTTTGCACTATTTTCCGGCTGTTTCAGGCAAATTTAAGCCTATTTTCAGCCATTTTCAGCCAAAATTAGGTCAAAAATTAACGATGAGCAATCTGAGCAATTTTCGGAGTTTGCGTCATTTTTGAGCCAATTTTTCCGATTTTTCGCGATTTTTGGCTCATGTTGACTCGTTTTCTACGATTTCATGCTTATTTTTGAGCTGCTTAAGCCAACTTGCAGTCATTTTCAGCCAAAAAATTCCGACTTACGTCAAGTCCCGGGTCCAAGAGCTCTCGAATCTTCTCGCAGACCCAATGATTGAAAAATGGATGATATTTGTATGTGGACCCGTCGATTGCCACTAGCATATTGGGTCGACGCACACGATTCAGGACACAGGCGATTGCTGGAAAAAAGTTGAAAATTTGAAAAAAATAAAGCCTCAAGTTGCTTAAAATAGCCTAAAATAGGCCTAAAATAGTTCGAAACTGCTCAGAAATTAGTCGAAAAGCTCTTAAAATTGGTCCAAAACAGCTTAAAATGGTCTAAAATCACTCAAAATTGAGTTTTCCCGAAAAGTGCCAAGATGGCGCAGTGGGATTTTCGTGGTGAAAGATAACGAATCTCAACACCGGGGTTCGAATCCTGCCGGTGAAACATTCGTTTTTCATCATTTTTAGGCTATTTTCAAACTGTTTAAAGTCATTTTAAGCATATTTTATGCAAAACAAAGTATCTTTAAAATTTCAAATTGGCCTAAAATGGCCTAAAACAGTCCAAAGTGGAGCAAAAAAAGATCAAAAATGCTCAAAAACTACTTAAAAAGGGCCTAGAACGGCCTAAAACCGTCAAAAATCAGTCAAAATCGAGTTTTCCAGAAAAGTGCCCCAATGGCTCAGTGGGATTTTCGTGGTGAAAAATTACGAATCTCAACACCAGGGTTCGACTCCCATCGGTGGCAAATCTTTTTTGAATTTTTTTCGAAACATTTTCAGGCTATTTAAGGCCGTTTTAAGCCTATTTTAAGCAAAATTTCTCAATTTCTGGGTCTAAAAATCTCAAAAATGGTTTTTTTTCAAAAATTTTCAAATTTCCCGCCTAACAAAACCTCACCAGCCGCTGCCAAATTGGCACTCCTCCTCGACACAACCACACAAACTTCACGGAGCAAGAGCATATCACTGAAAGTGGCTCCCTCAATGCCTAATTCGTCCATTATCTGGCGGGTATTACTGTAGACACCGCAATCGTCACTGAAAATCGCATTTTTGGTGTCAAAAAGTACATTTTGGAGCTCTAAACCCCCTGAAAATCGCTTCAAAACCTCAAATTAGCCCTAGAAATCGTGTTTTTCGCATTTTTCCGAAAAGTGTCAAAATGGCTCAGTGGGGTTTTCGACTACCAATCTCAAGGTCCGGGTTCGGCACCCACGCGTGGCACAATTTTGTAAAAGTCATTTTTTGGGTTTTAAGAGTCATTTTTTGGGTTTTTAAAGCCGAAAAAGCTCATTTTAAGTCAATTTTCAGCCTAAAAACTTCAAAATTTCACATTTTTCGGCTAAAAAAGCTCAAAAAATGCATTTTGGAGCTCTAAACCCCCTGAAAACCGCTTCAAAACCTCGAATTAGCCCTAGAAATCGTGTTTTTAGCATTTTTCCGAAAAGTGTCAAACTGGCTCAGGATTTTCGACTACCAATCTCAAGGTCCGAGTTCGGCACCCACGCGTGGCGAATAGTTTTTTAGGGGTTTTAGAGCCATTTTTGGATTTTTAGGCTAAAAATGCTGTTTTTTAGCGTTTTTTAGCACAAAAATGTCAATTTTTCCGCTAAAAATATCGATTTTCAGCAAAAAAAAAACTCACTGCAAAATTTCCGAAATGTATTTGGTTGGAAATGTGTTCCTCGTCCGCAACATTTTCGATCCGATTCCATTGAAGAGCACTTTATTCTCGCATAGCCGCTCCAGCACCAACCGTACCAGCTCGCCCATGCACATTCCAGCAATCAGCTTGTCAAGGCTGAAAATTTAGCGAAATTTGGGGCTGAGCTGAAAAAAAAATGAGCTGAAAATGTGCCAAAAATGCTCAAAATCGTCTAAAATAGGCCCAAATAGGCCAATAATTGTCGAAATTCGAAAATTTTTCAGATTGCTCAGCATTAATTTTTCGGCTGAAAATGGCTGAAAATGGTACGAAACAAGCTCAAAATAAGCTCAAAATCGTCTAAAATAGGTCAAAATGGGCCAAACTGCAAAAAAATCGGTCAAAACAGCTAAAAAATGACCAAAAATCCGGAAATTGCTCAGATTGCTCAGCATTAATTTTTCGGCTGAAAATGGCTGAAAATGGTACGAAACAAGCTGAAAATAAGCTCAAAATCGTCTAAAATAGGCCAAAAATCTCAAAAATTCGGTGAAAATTGCTCAAAAATTACCGAAATTTGCAATATTTTTCAGATTGCTCAGCCTTAATTGTTAAGGTCAGTTTTGGCTGAAAATGGCTGAAATAAGCCGAAAAGAGCTCAAAATCGCCAAAAACCAGTGAAAATAAGCCTATAAACTCGGAAAAATTGATAAAATAGCGTAAAAATTGTCGAAATTCGAAATTTTCCAGGATTGCTCAGCCCTAATTTTTTGGCACATTGTCTGAAAATAGCTGAAAATGAGCTGAAAATTGTCTAAAATAGGTCAAAATAGGCCAAAAATCCCAAATATCCAGTGAAAATCGCTTTAAAATGAGCAAAAATTCAAAATTTTCCAGGATTGCTCAGCTTTAACTTTTAGGTCTTTTTTGCGCTTTTTTTGACTCAAAATGGCTGAAAATGGTACAAAACAAACTGAAAATTGGTCAAAATAGGTCAAAATGGGCCAAAACTGCAAAAAAATCAGTGAAAATAGCTTAAAAATGACCAAAAATCCGGAAATTGCTCAGATTGCTCAGCATTAATTTTTCGGCTGAAAATGGCTGAAAATGGTACAAAACAAACTGAAAATATGTCTAAAATCGTCAGAAGCTATTCAAAATGAGCGAAAAACCCAAAAAATTCAGTCAAAATAGCTCAAAAATGAGCTAAATTCAAAAAATTCCAGGATTGCTCAGCATTAATTTTTGGTCTATTTTTGGCTGAAAATGACTGAAAATCTGCTGAAAATCAGATGAAAATAAGCTCAAATGAGCCAAAACCCCAAAAATCCAGCGAAAATCGCTTAAAAAATGACCAAAAATCCGGAAATTGCTCAGATTGCTCAGCATTAATTTTTGGGCATTTCTCGGTCATTTTTGGCTCAAAATGTCTCAAAATTGCTCATTTTTCATCATTTCTGAAGCTAAAAAATCTCGAAAATCTCGTTTTTGGAGTCAAAAATTCAAATTTCCCGCTCAAAAACTCACGAATTGACACCCGGATGGTCGGATTTCGAGTCGACAATCTTATCGTATCGTGTGAAAATGTAATCAGCTTCTCCGTTATCACCAAATCCTCCCCATTCCGTATCAATGATCATCTGGAAAATCGATTTTTGGGGTGTCAAAAATGTCCTGTTCAGGTCAAAAAAGCCCCTAAAAATAGATTTTTAGGCTCAAAACGGTCATTTTCTAGCCATTTCCGGATCAAAAATCTTCTAAAAATCGATTTTTGAGCTCCAAAATGAGCCAAAACGACGCCAAAAACTCACCGTTTTATGATTATACTCTTCTGTGGCATTCGCCAGACCATGCACGATTTTTTTCGATGATTCCATGTAGGAGGCATTCGTGCCGGTACCTGAAATAAGCCATTTTCAACTCATTTTTGGTCGTTTTCAGTCGATTTCAACCTGTTTTTGGGGGCTCATTTTTGGGGGCTCAAAACAGCTCAGATTGCTCAGCATTAAATTTTGGACATTTTTCGGTCATTTTCAGCTCAAAATGGCTCATTTTGGGTCATTTCCACTCTGAAAATGCCTGATTTCTCACTATTTTGACTCAAAAAACGGCGAAAAATGAAGAAAATGGTCAGATTGCTCAGCTTTAATTTTTCCAGCTCTTCGACTACATTGCCAAAGCCCTGTGCGATTTTTTGATCGAAAGAGAGTTGGCTGAGGAATGTCTTCCAGTTGGTTTCACATTTTCCTATCCATGCGATCAAACTGGACTACGGTCGGCCACATTGCTCAGGTACAGTAATCCTCCGAAAAATCCGAAAAATTGTGAAAATTGAGCGATTTTGAGCCGAAAACGGCCTGGAAATGGCTGAAAATGAGCTGCAGATGACCCAAAAATCGCCAAAAAATCTGAAATTGCTCAGATTGCTCAGCTTTAATGTTTAAGCAGCTTTTGGTCATTTTCGGCTGAAAATTGCTCATTTTCAGCCGGTTTTCGCTCTAAAAACCTCTATTTTTCGATTTTGATGTTAAAAATGGTCCATTCAACGCTGAAAAATGCCAAAAATTTTAAAATTTCAGATATTGCTCAGCCCTAATTTTTTGGTCCTTTTTAGCCGAAATGGCTCATTTTCAGCCGTTTTTGACCTATTTTATCAGCTGTAATGTAAAAAATGGCTCATTTTGAGCTCAAAAAAGCCAAAAAATCTAAAATTGCTCAGATTGCTCAGCTTTAAATTTTTCGGCATTTTTTGCCATTTTTGGCTGAAAATGACTCATTTTAGTCGTTTTTATACTTAAAAACGTCTTTTTTTCTCATTTTCGAGCTCAAAAAAGAAGCGAAAAATCTGAAAATTGCTCAGATTGCTCAGCATTAATTTTTGGGCATTTTTTGGTCATTTTCGGCTCAAAATAGCTCATTTTTAGCCGTTTTTTGCTCTAAACACTTTTCTCAATTTTAATGTCAAAAATCGCGCAATTTTTGACATTTTTTAGCTCAAAATGACCCAGAAACGAGTAAAAAAAAGACGAGAAATCACAAAAAATCACAGAAAATCGTGTGGAAAAATGACCCAAAATTCAAAATTTTCGAGATTACTCAGCATTAATTTTTGGTCATTTTTGGCTCATAATGGTTCATTTTCAGCCAATTTTCAGCCTCTTTTCGGACCATTTTGGCGTCATTTTAAGCCGAAAATTCCCGCGCTTTTCAGCCAATTTTCAGCCAATTCTTACCAATAATAACACCAATATCACAATGTCCACCAGCCTCGTACGCGGCGGCGACCATCGTTCCTACAGTATCATTAATCAGCGCGACGATGTTCACTTTCACACGTCCGTCTCGTTTTATCGCATCCTCCAGGAGCTGTACGACGTCTTCACCAACGCATCCTGTAGCAGTCACTCCTTTGGTCCATCTGGAAGAAATTTGGGAAATTTTTAGTGAAAAAATGAAGATATTTGAGCCAAAAACAGCTGAAAATGAGTCATTTTGAGCCAAAAATCGCCAAAAATGACTAAAAAATGCCCAAAAACCGGTCGAAAACGGTCTGGAATGGTCTAAAATCGCTCAAAATTGAGTTTTCCCGAAAAGTGCCAAGATGGCGCAGTGGGATTTTCGTGGTGAAAGATAACGAATCTCAACACCGGGGTTCGAATCCGGCCGCTGGCACATTCGTTTTTCATCATTTTTAGGCAATTTTCAAGCTGTTTAAAGTCATTTTAAGCATATTTAATGCAAAACAAAGTATCTTTAAAATTTCAAATTGGCTTAAAATGGCCTAAAATGGCCTAAAATTGGCCTAAAACAATCCAAAGTGGAACAAAAAAGATCAAAAATGCTCAAAAACTACTTAAGCAGGCCTAGAACGGCCTGAAACCGTCAAAAATCAGTCAAAATCGAGTTTTCCAGAAAAGTGCCCAAATGGCTCAGTGGGATTTTCGTGGTGAAAAATTACGAATCTCAACACCGGGGTTCGACTCCCATCGGTGGCAAATCTTTTTTGAATTTTTTTCGAAACATTTTCAGGCTATTTAAGGCCGTTTTAAGCCAAAATTAGATCAAAAATTAATGCTGAGCAATCTGAGCAATTTTCGATTTTTTTTTGCTGTTTTTGAGCAAGAACTTTCATCTTTAAATGGAGAAAATAGCGATTTTTAGGTCAAAAACGGCTGGAAATAAGCCATTTCGAGCCAAAAATGACCAAACAATTAGGGCTGAGCAATCTCTGAAATTTTTCAATTTTTGGCATTTTTCATCGTTGAATGGACCATTTTTAACATTAAAATCAAAAAATAGAGGTTTTTAGAGCGAAAAACGGCTGAAAATGAGCAATTTTCAGCCGAAAATGGGCAAAAAATGCCCAAAAATTAATGCTGAGCAATCTGAGCAATTTTCAGATTTTGTGGCGATTTTTGGGTCATTTTCAGCTCATTTTCAGCCATTTCCAGGCCGTTTTCGGCTCAAAATCGCTCAATTTTCACAATTTTTCGGATTTTTCGGAGGATTACTGTACCTGAGCAATGTGGCCGACCGTAGTCCAGTTTGATCGCATGGATAGGAAAATGTGAAACCAACTGGAAGACATTCCTCAGCCAACTCTCTTTCGATCAAAAAATCGCACAGGGCTTTGGCAATGTAGTCGAAGAGCTGGAAAAATTAAAGCTGAGCAATCTGACCATTTTCTTCATTTTTCGCCGTTTTTTGAGTCAAAATAGTGAGAAATCAGGCATTTTCAGAGTGGAAATGACCCAAAATGAGCCATTTTGAGCTGAAAATGACCGAAAAATGTCCAAAATTTAATGCTGAGCAATCTGAGCTGTTTTGTCCATTTTTAAGTATTTTTTTTCCGGATTTTTCGCGATTCGCGGCTCATTTTCAGTCATTTCTGACAAATTTGTGCTCGAAAAATGACTCAATTCATCTCCGGTTTGAACTGCAAATCGATAATTATAGGGGGTAATTAGGGGTAATTAGTGCTGAAAATCAGCCAAAAATGGTCTAAAATTGGTTCAAAACAATCTAGAATGGTCTAAAATTGGCCAAAATCGAGTTTTTCAGAAAAGTGCTCGAATGGCTCAGTGGGATTTTCAACCATTTTCAGGCTATTTAAGGCGGTTTTCAGCCAAAATTAGATCCAAAATTAATGCTGAGCAATCTGACAAAATTATCGAATTTCGGACTTCTTTGGGTCATTTTTTCTGGATTTTTAAGGTTTTTAGACTTAAAATGAGCTAAAATCACCAAAAAATCTGTAACAATGACCCAAAAGTGACCAAAATTGCCCAGATTGCTCAGCTTTAATTTTTCGGCTTTTTTTGGTCATTTTCGGTCATTTTCAGCCAATTTTTTCCAAAAAAAAGAGCCATTTTGCGCCAAAAATGCCCTACATTTTATGCTGAGCAATCTGAGAGTTTTGTTCATTTTTGAGTAATTTTTATCAAATTTTCGAGATTTTTGGACTGAAAATGAGCTAAAAATTACAAAAAGTCGATAGAAATGAGCCACGAATGAGCAAAACAGCTCAGATTGCTCAGCATTAATTTTTGCTCATTTTTCGTTTTTTCTGAAAATAGTCCGAAAAAAATTCAAAAAAAAAATATTGCCACCTATGGGAGTCGAACCCTGGTGTTGAGTTTCGAAATGTTCCGGAAAATCCCACTGAGCCATTTGGGCACTTTTCTGAAAAACTCGATTTTGGCCAATTTTAGACCATTCTAGACCGTTTTGAACCAATTTTAGACCATTTTTAGGCTGATTTTCAGCACTAATTACCCCTAATTACCCCCTATAATTATCGATTTGCAGTTCAAACCGGAGATGAATTGAGTCATTTTTCGAGCTGAAATTTGTCAGAAATGACTGAAAATGAGCCGCGAATCGCGAAAAATCCGGAAAAAAAATACTTAAAAATGGACAAAACAGCTCAGATTGCTCAGCATTAAATTTTAAACATTTTTCGGTCATTTTTAGCTCAAAAAACCCGAGTTTTGAGCTATTTTCAGTCGAATTTCAGCCAAAAAACTCACTTTTTCACCAGTTCCATGCATCGCCGCATTCGGCATTCTCGTATTGAATTGTTTCGTTCTCATTGGCTCACCGGGCTCGAGCTCCATGAGCATCACACGGAGATTCGTACCTCCCAGATCCATGGCCACGAACTTTCCGCGTTCTGCGAAATTTGCATTTTCAGCCATTTTTCGCGATTTTTGGCTCAAAAATCAGATTTTTGAGGAGATTTTCAGCCATTTTCAGCCGTTTTTTTTTCGAATTTTTCCGAATTTTTTTGGGCCATTTTTCCGATAAACATGGTCATTTCTAGTGTACTGTGTCGATTGTTGATAATCGACAAAAATCGACGAAAATCTAAAAATCGATAAGAATCGATTTTTGTCGATTTTGAATCGACTCAAAATCGACAAGAACCGACTAAAAATCGATTTTTAATCGACTTTCATGTCCGAGAGGATTACAAGGCCTGTGACCTAGAAACTGTCTGTTTTTTTTGTTGTTGTGCCTGTTTGAAACTGGCAGTGTGCTACATTTTGATATGGTGGCCTAACTTTTGCAAATTTGCTTTTCTAGGCCACCACTTCAAAATGACCTAAAAATGTCCTTACATGATTCTGTTGTGTTTTTAGGCCATTTTGACATGGTGGCCTAAGTTTTGCAAGTTTTCTAGGCCACCACGATTTTAACTGAAAACCGAAAAAGTCGATTTTTCATGGACTTTTGTCGATTTTCGTCGATTTTTTGTCGAATTTTCAGACATTTTCAGATTTTTTTTTAGCAAAAATTGACGATTTGTAGGTCCTTTTTCGCGATTTTTGGGTCAGAAATGAGATTTTCGAGGAGATTTTCAGCCATTTTCAGCCATTTTCAGCCGTTTTTTTTTTCGATTTTTTGAGTCATTTCTGGTTGAAAATTGTAATTTTTGGCACAATTTATAGGTTTTTTTTTGACGATTTCCAATGATTTTTGGGTCAAAAAATCGATTTTCAGCTCATTTTTCCCCCCATTTTCACCTTTTCCATTAGGTAATTCCGGTACAAACGAGGGCAACATTGCAATAGTGGACCGTTCCAGACCGGATTCCAGTCCCCGGTCCATATTATCCGACATATGGGACATCATTCGACGGAGTGTCGTGTTTGACAGCTTGAATTCGGCCATCACTGACTCTAACTGCAAAAATTTGAATTTTTAAAGATTTTTGGCTTGGCGGGAAATTCAAAATTTTGAAAAAATTTTTTTTTTTTGGAAAATTTAAATTTTTAAAGCCTTAAAATCGCTCAAAAATCCGATTCACCACTGGCCGAGCTTTTTGGATTTCTAGGCCATGAATTTGAAAACCTCGGCCAGCATTTTTTTTTGTTGGATTTTCGCGATTTTAGACTATTTTTATCAGCTTTTAATGGAATTTTTCGGGTTTTTCGACCATTTTAAGTAGTTTTATTCCTTTTTTGAAGGCTAAAAATCAGAATTTATCGATTTTTCTTCTCACCGAAATCGACTCTTCATTTAATTGCTTAGCCATTTTGGCCAACGGCGTAGATGGAGCACTTCTCGGGCTCTTTTTGCCTTTTGCAGCTTTTGAGCGCCATGTTCTGGAATTTGAAAGAATTTTTGAAAAAAAATTTTTTTTTTTTTAAGAATTTTTTTTTGCAAAAAAAATCTCACCGATACTGAATGCCGAGTTCGATGATACCCAGCATTTTTCGAATTGAATTTTTAGGTTCTGAAAATAGAAAAATCGAGAAAAAAATCTTTATTATTGTTTATTTGAAGACATAAAAAACTTTTAAAACCACGAGGGAGGCGTTTCAAAGTTGTCAATATTTTTGACGACGACGAAGAAGAGACGCAGACACCATGTTTTCTTCTTTTTCTCCTTCTTTTTTTTGCAAAAAATTGAAGATAGAAATTTGTTTTCTTCTTCTTTTCTTTTTTTTCCCAAAAAAGAAAGAAAATCCTATCCCCATGCGGCCCACCTTGCGAAAACACCGCGCCGCACGTTGCGCTTCCCGTCGTTCCGCCCCTTCTCTCTATCTTCTCTGCGTCTGCTCTCACTAATTTTCCAGTCAATTTCTCTCGATTTCCGCGGATTTTCATCGGTTTTCCGGCGATTTTTTTGCGGAGTCTATTGATTTTTTGAGGAAAAAATGCGAAAATAAACGAATTATGAACGGAATCTATGTCATTTTTTCAGCCGATGAGCTCACAACCCTATCCGGCCGCACTGCATCAATCCAGCACGCAGAGGTGAGGAAATATGGAAGAAATCGACGGAAAATGGCCTAAAAATTAAGAAAATTGAGGAAAATGCGAAGACCGATTTTTTCAATGCTTTTTATGCCAAAAACAGATTTTCGAATTTTTTGAAAAATTCAAAAAAAAAATTTTTTTTCGAATTTTTTCAAAATTTTTTTTCTTAAAAAAACCCATTCGCCGGCCTAAAAATGTCCGAAAATCCCATTTTTCACCTCGAAAATCCATTTTAGCAGGACCCTGATCAGCCAAAATGGCCAAAACACGCCGACGGGTGGCGGTACGCCGAACAGTGGCACAGGAGCACCGGAGCTCGACGTCCGGCAGCAATTGCTAAATTATCAGAAGATGTTCGATCAGGCGGCGTATCCATTCATCAACGACGCGTCCGCCTACGAGAAATTGAGCAAAATTGGACAGGGAACGTTTGGGTGAGTCTAGATGGCTTGAAAATTGCGAAAACTGGCTAAAAATCGGTTAAAAATGGTCTAAAATAACCAAAAAATTGGTCTCAAAAAGCCTAAAATAGCTAAAAATAGCCAAAAAAACCCAGAAAATTGCAAAAAACTTCAAAATCATTGAAAATAGTGAAAATTGACGAAAAATCGTTTTCCACTGAAAATACGATTTTCGACCATTTTCAGTGATTTCAGTGTCTGAAATTGGTTAAAAATGGTCTAAAAATGCCCAAAATAACCGAAAATAGGTAAAAGTAGTCTTGAAATTCGTTTAAAATATCCAAAACTCACCTAGAAATCGTCAAAAATAGATCTGAAAATTGCCAGGTTTAGAGCTTAAAAATCAGTGAAAAATGGACTGAAATAGTCAAAAATAACCTGAAAATTGCAAAAAATCGACTGAAAACGAGCAATTTGTAGCCCAAAATGGTCCTTAATGATTCCGAAAAAATCTAAACGTACATTTGCTGAAAATGGGCCAAAAATGGCTCGAAATTGGCTTTAAAACCCTGAAAATGGCGAAAACTCGATTTTTCGCCTATTTGTGACGATTTTAGATCAATTTTCAGCCATTTTCCTTGGTTTTTAGGCGATTTTCAGCATTTTTCGGCTGATTCGGACCTCTTATTTTCGGCTATTTTCAGGTCAATTTTGACTATTTTAGGCCGATTTTCAGGTTTTTTGGGGTCATTTTCAACCACATTTCAGGCCATGTTTCAGGTTTATTCAGGTCATTTTTAAGCCTATTTTAGGCCATATTTCGGGTTTTTTATGCAAATTTCAAGCCTATTTTAAGCATATATTCAGTAATTTCAGGTTGTTTTAGGTCGTCAGTTTCAGCCATTATTCAGACATTTTTAAACCTATTTTAGGCCAATTTTCAGCCATTTCAAGCCAATTTTTCGTGATTTCTGTTGATGCTTTTTGAAGCAAATTTAGGGTTATTTTAAGCCTATTTTCAGGCAAATCTAGGCTAATTTTCAGCCATTTTCAGCCACATTTTCGGCCAATTTCATTTTGTTTTAGATCAATTTTTAGCCATTTTTCAGCCACATTTTCAGCTATTCTCCGGCAATTATAGACTAATTTTCAGCCACATTTTTTGACAAATTTCCGCTGGTTTAAAGCCAATTTTCCACATTTTTTCAGCCATTTTTAAGTCATTTTAAGCCCATTTTAGGACATATTTCAGCCTATTTAAGACAAATTTCAGCTTATTTTAAGCAAATTCCAGGTCTGAAATAGACAAAAACAGCAAAAAATAGGCTAAAATTTGACAGCAAATCGCCGAAAATAGACTGTTTGAAATGGACCAAAATTGGCTGGATTTAGGCCAATTTTCAGCTTTTTTTGGAGACATTTTCAGGCCATTTTTCAGCCATTAGGTAAATTTTAGACTATTTAGAGCCTGTATTTTATACCGTTTTTAGCCCAATTTCAAAGCTAAATTCACTGGAAAACAGCTCAAAAAGCTTCGAAATCACCCTGAAAATCCCTCTTTCTCATTCCAGAGAAGTGTTCAAAGCACGATGCAAATCGACGGGTCGAATGGTGGCACTGAAGAAAATCCTCATGGCGAACGAGAAGGAGGGATTCCCGATTACGGCGTTGAGAGAGGTGAAGATGTTGGAACAACTCAAACACCCCAATATCATTGATTTGATCGAGGTGTGCAGTGCGAAAAGTGAGTTTTTGAGTGGAATTTTGGGAGAAAATGGGCTGAAAAAGGCTGAAAATGGCCTGAAATCTGCTGAAATAGCCCGTAATTAACCTGAAATTGACTGAAAATAGGCTTGAATGGGCTTTAAAAATGCTCAAAATAAGTCTAAAATGACTGAATTTGGCTGAAAATGGCTAGGAATAATCAAAAATATGTCTAAAAACGGCTAAAAATGGCTCAAAATAAGCTCAGAAGGGGTGAAAAATAGCCAAGAATGAGATTGAAATGGGCTTAAAATGACTGAAAATAGGCTAATGGGTCGAAAATGTCTTAAAATGGATAAAAAAATGCCTGTGAACAGCTGACCCTAAAATCGGCTGAAAATCTCGGCTGAAAACGGTGCTAAAATGTCTCTTTAAATGCTGTAAATAGCTTGAAATGGCTTCAAATAGGGTTAAAAATGACCCGGAAATAGCTGAAAATAGGCCTAAACTGGGGTTAAAAATACCCCGAATATCATTGATTTGATCGAAGTGTGCAGTAGTGCGAAAAGTGAGTTTTTTGAGTGGAATTTTGGGGGAGAATGGCTGAAAAATGGCCTGAAAATGTCTCCAAAAAAAGCTGAAAATTGGCCTAAATCCAGCCAATTTTGGTCCATTGCAAACAGTCTATTTTCGGCGATTTGCTGTCAAATTTTAGCCTATTTTTTGCTGTTTTTGTCTATTTCAGACCTGGAATTTGCTTAAAATAAGCTGAAATTTGTCTTAAATAGGCTGAAATATGTCCTAAAATGGGCTTAAAATGACCTAAAAATGGCTGAAAAAATGTGGAAAATTGGCTTTAAACCAGCGGAAATTTGTCAAAAAATGTGGCTGAAAATTAGTCTATAATTGCCGGAGAATAGCTGAAAATGTGGCTGAAAAATGGCTAAAAATTGATCTAAAACAAAATGAAATTGGCCGAAAATGTGGCTGAAAATGGCTGAAAATTAGCCTAGATTTGCCTGAAAATAGGCTTAAAATAACCCTAAATTTGCTTCAAAAAGCATCAACAGAAATCACGAAAAATTGGCTTGAAATGGCTGAAAATTGGCCTAAATCCAGCCAATTTTGGTCCATTGCAAACAGTCTATTTTCGGCGATTTGCTGTCAAATTTTAGCCTATTTTTTGCTGTTTTTGTCTATTTCAGACCTGGAATTTGCTTAAAATAAGCTGAAATTTGTCTTAAATAGGCTGAAATATGTCCTAAAATGGGCTTAAAATGACCTAAAAATGGCTGAAAAAATGTGGAAAATTGGCTTTAAACCAGCGGAAATTTGTCAAAAAATGTGGCTGAAAATTAGTCTATAATTGCCGGAGAATAGCTGAAAATGTGGCTGAAAAATGGCTAAAAATTGATCTAAAACAAAATGAAATTGGCCAAAAATGTGGCTGAAAATGGCTGAAAATTAGCCTAAATTAGCCTGAAAATAGGCTTAAAATAACCCTAAATTTGCTTCAAAAAGCATCAACAGAAATCACGAAAAATTGGCTTGAAATGGCTGAAAATTGGCCTAAAATAGGTTTAAAAATGTCTGAATAATGGCTGAAACTGACGACCTAAAACAACCTGAAATTACTGAATATATGCTTAAAATAGGCATAAAAAACCCGAAATATGGCCTGAAATGTGGTTGAAAATGACCCCAAAAAACCTGAAAATTGGCCTAAAACTGTGATAAAAATCACCCAAAAATGCTGAAAATTGGCTTAAAATGACTGAAAATTAGCCTAAACTGGCCTCGGTTTCAGTTCATTTTTGGCAATTTAATTCAGCGTATTTCCTACACATCTTAATCGTTTTCGAGCCATTTCTAGCTCATTTTCAGCCCATTTTCAGCTCAATTTCAGTCAAAAATGGTCCTAAATATTAAGAATGAGCAATCTGACCATTTTAGGACGATTTTTGACCCATTTTTAGACTATTTAGACCCGTTTTCAATCAATTTTGGTCCATTTTTAGTCATTTTCAGCCGCTTTCAGACCTATTTTAACCCAATTTTTGAGCATTTTCAGCCTTTTTTGACCCATTTATGCCTATTTTCAGCCAATTTCGACTCATTTATAGCCTATATGTTTTCAGTCATTTTTCTGAATTTTTCAGTCATTTTTAGCCAGTTTCGACCTATTTTTAGCCTATTTAGACCGATTTTGGTGACTTTTTGACCGTTTTGCGGCCTATATTCGGCTATTTTATGCCGATTTCAACCAGCATTTTGACTATTTTCAGCTTATTTTTTCAACGAATTCCTCTTTCTTGCAGGCTCCGCCCCCGCGACGAAAGACCGTACCACCTTCTACCTGGTCTTCTCATTCTGTGAACACGACCTGGCTGGTCTTCTATCGAATCCAAAAGTCCGGATGTCCCTTTTGCATATCAAAACGATGATAAAACATCTGATAACGGGACTCAACAAACTGCATCGAAGCAAAATTCTACACAGAGACATGAAGGCGGCGAACGTATTGATATCCAGAGAAGGAGTGCTGAAATTGGCCGATTTCGGATTGGCTAGACCGTTTGTGCAGAGAGAAAGTGGGTTTTTTTTTTGGGGGGTGGAAATGGCTGAAAATAGCTGAAAATCGAGATTTTTAGCACCCAGAAATGACCAGAATTGAGCGATTTTGAGCCGGAAATAACGAAATGTGAAACAATTTCAGTCAAATTTGACCAAAAATTGAGGCTGAGCAATCGGAGAAAGTCGTTTTCACTGGGGATTTTTTGGCTGAAAATGAGTCAAAAACAAGTCCAAAAAATTGAGAATTGCTCAGATTGCTCAGCATAAATTTTTGACTGGAACTGACTGAAAATGAGCCAAAAATCTTGAAAATCTCAGCGAAAATCTTGAAATTTACTCAGATTGCTCATTTTCATCCTAAAATATGGCGTTTTGGATCGAAATAACTGAGAAAATTCATGAAAAATGGCTCAAAATTCATGAAAAATGGCTCAAAATTCATGAAAAATGGCTCAAAATTCATGAAAAATGGCTCAAAATTCATGAAAAATGGCTCAAAATTCATGAAAAATGGCTCAAAATTCATGAAAAATGGCTCAAAATTCATGAAAAATGGCTCAAAATTCATGAAAAATGGCTCAAAATTCATGAAAAATGGCTCAAAATTCATGAAAAATGGCTCAAAATTCATGAAAAATGGCTCAAAATTCGTGAAAAATGGCTCAAAATTCGTGAAAAATGGCTCAAAATTCGTGAAAAATGGCTCAAAATTCGTGAAAAATGGCTCAAAATTCATGGAAAATGGCTCAAAATTCATGAAAAATGGGTCAAAATTCATGAAAAATGGGTCAAAATTCATGAAAAATGGGTCAAAATTCATGAAAAATAGGTCAATTTACTGTCGTTTTTCGGCTTAAAATGACTTTTTTCAGCTCAAAATAGCTCATTTTTGCTCAAAAACCATCAAGAACGGCATCTGTCTCGGATTGCTCAGCTTAACATTTTGCTGACTTTTCTGGCATTTTTGACTTAAAATGGCTCAAAATTGACTGAAATTGCTTCTAAATGACTCAAAACCAGCATTCTTCGCTGATTGCTCAGATTTAACTAGTCTAAAAAAGTCCAATTTCCAGACTCGAACGTGCCCCGTGCTCTGTATACGAATCGTGTCGTCACCCTATGGTATCGCCCACCAGAACTGCTACTCGGCGATCGATCATACGGTACAAAGATCGACGTGTGGGGTGCTGGATGTATTATGGCCGAAATGTGGACCCGTCAGCCGATCATGCAAGGAGACACCGAACAGAGACAGTTGCAGTTGATTTCGGCACTTTGTGGATCCATTAATCAGGAGGTTAGGGTGGGAAACGTCTGAAAACGGCTGAAAATAGACAAAAAATGACTAAAAATGAGTCAAAAAGGGCTTTCAGTAGGTCAATAGGCTGTAATTGGTCTGAAATAGGCTGAAATAAATCCAAATTGGCTCAAAATAGACCAAAGAAGGCTCAAAATGGGTCAACAACGACGGAAAATGGCTGAAAATAGGCTTAAAATGGTCTGAAAATGGTCTGAAAATGGCGAAGAATGAGCTTAAACTGGGCTTGAAATGGTCTTAAAATGGGCCTAAAATTGTCTGAAAATGGCTAGAAATAATCAAAAATGACTGAAAACTACCTAAAATGGTCAGATTGCTCATTCTTAATGTTTAAGACCACTATGACTGAAATTGAGCGGAAATTAAGCTGAAACTTAGCTAAAATGAGCTAGGAGTCGCTCAACAACAGCTGCATTAGGCTTTAAATCCGTCAAAATGGCTGAAAATGGGAGAAATAGACTTGAATGGGTCAAAAAGGACCGAAAGTACACTAAAATACACTAAAAATAAGTCAAAATAGGCTAAAAATAGGTCGAAACTGGCTAAAAATGACTGAAAACGGTCCATATAGGCTATAAATGAGTCGAAATTGGCTGAAAATAGGCATAAATGGGTCAAAAAAGGCTGAAAATGCTCAAAAATTGGGTTAAAATAGGTCTGAAAGCGGCTGAAAATGACTAAAAATGGACCAAAATTGATTGAAAACGGGTCTAAATAGTCTAAAAATGGGTCAAAAATCGTCTTAAAATGACTGAAAACTACCTAAAATGGTCAGATTGCTCATTCTTAATATTTAGGACCATTTTTGACTGAAATTGAGCTGAAAATGCGCTGAAAATGAGCTAGACATGGCTCGAAAACGACTAAAATTTGTAGATTGCTCAGCCTTAATTCAGGAAAAAAGACTGAAAACTTCAAAAAAAAAATCAAATCTGATAATTTTTCGATTTTGTGCAGTTTTCAGCCAATTTTAGCCGAATTTTGATAATTTTCAGTCAATTTGGGATCGATTGTTCTAAATTTTGACTAGTGTACTGTGTCGATTGTTGATAATCGACAAAAATCGACGAAAATCGTCAAAATCGGTGTCGATTTCGTCGGTGTCGAATCGGTGTCGAAAATCGATATTCAAAAAGCCGACAAAAAGTCGATTTTGTCGATTTTGAATCGACTAAAAATCGATAAGAATCGACTAAAAATCGATTTTGAATCGACTAAAAATCGATTTTTAATCGACTTTCATGTCCGAGAGGATTACAAGGCCTGTGACCTAGAAACTGTCTGTTTTTTTGTTGTTGTGCCTGTTTGAAACTGGCAGTGTGCTACATTTTGATATGGTGACCTAACTTTTGTAAGTTGAGTTTTCTAGGCCACCACGAGTTCAACTGAAAACCGAAAAAGTCGATTTTTCGTGGACTTTTGTCGATTTTCGTCGATTTTAAGTCGACGCAAAATCGACAACGAAAAGTTCGATTTTCATCGACAAATAGCCTTGTCGAATTGTTGAATGTCGATTGTGTCGATTTCAAAGTCGACTCGGCACTCGAATTTCGATCTTTCAGGTATGGCCAAACTGTGTGAAAATGCCGCTATGGAATGTAATGTCATCTGATACGAACACTCCACTTCCACAGGGCAAAAAACGGGTTTTACGGTCGAAACTACGTCATTTGATGCGTCTGGACGGTCCCGATGGACGATCACAATCGGTAGGTATTCTGGAAGATTCTAGACATTTTTCATTGATTTTTTAAACGAATTACAGGACCCTTACGGCAAGGGTAAACCCAACGAACACTTGCCGGCTGTGAGTTTTATATTGATTCGGAAATAATTTCGAAGTAGCTACAGTAATCCGTAAAATTACTGTGCCAAAAAAAGTCTTAGAAATTTGGCTAAATTTGAGTCAAAAATAGCTACGAAAATTCAGAAATCCAAAAATTTTTAAGCAACTACAGTAATCCAAGAACAACGATGAAAAAATTCTAGTCGAAAACTACAGTAATCCGGCTGAAAACTCTGAAAATTGAATTTTTTTTTGAAGATTTTTGACACGAAACTCGGCTGTTTTGGCCGTGGCCTAAAAATCGCAAACTACAGTAACCCCACGAAACTACAGTAATCCTTATTCAAACCGCGGACGTTTCGTTTTACACACACACACACACACACCCACACACACCCACACACACACACCCACACACACACACACACACACACACACAAACACGCACTAAAAGCAGCCATAAAAGGGGCTTTTTGAGAACCGCGACGTTTTAGAACTGTGACGTTTCGGAACCGTGATTTTTGAAAATCGTGACGATCGGAACCGCGACTTTTTGGAACCGTAAAGTTGAGAAATCGCGACGTTTCGAAACCGTACTGTTTCGGAACCGCGACAATTCAAATCCGCGATATTTCGGAACCATAACGTTTTAGAACTGCGCCCTTTCGAAACCGCGACTTTTTAGAACCGTACCGTTCTGGAACCGCGACATTTCGAAACCCTGCCGTTTCGGAAATGTAACGTTTTGAAACCCTAACTTTCGAGAATCGTGACGTTTCGGAGTCGTAACGTTTCGAAACCACGATGTTGCGAAACAGCGACGTTTTGAAACTGCGACACTTCGAAACCGTAACTTTTTGGAACCGCGACAATTCAAAACCGAAAAATTGCGACGTTTCGAAACCGTACTGTTTCTGAATCGTGACGTTTTGAAACAGCGACGTTTCAGAACTGTACCGTTTCGAAACTGTTACGTTTTGGAATCGTGACATTTCGGAACCGCCGACGTTTAAGAACCGAACCATTTCAAAACAACGCGATTTAAAAACGACTAACAGTCCTAAGATAGGGCTACAAACTACAAAATGAACAAAAAAAATCCAATTTACATGAACATTTTCGCAATTTCTGAAGGACTTTAAGGACGACGACGCGATGAATCTACTGGAAAGCCTTCTGGCTATCGATCCGGATAAGAGACCGACGGCTGATGAGGCAGAAGATGACATCTGGTTTTATAAGGAACCACTGCCCAAGGCAAATGTCCAGGATTTGATGGATACCATTCCGGTAGGTGTTGATTTTGGACGTTTTAGAACTGCTGCGACGGTTTAGAACCATAGGTTCCAGATGGTACACTTTAGAAATCATTTTAGAACCGCGACATTTTAGAACCCTGAAAATCTTAAAGTCGGACGTTCTAGAACCAGACGCTTTAGAACCGAGATGTTTCAGAACCAGATATATAGAAATTGGATATTTTCTAACCGAACGTTTTAGAACTACGACATTTCAGAAGCAGAGGAGTTTTGAAACCGTACATTCTAGAACGAGCCAATTCGCAACTGGAACTGTTACCGTTTTAAGGCATGACATTTTAGAACCACGACGTTTTGAAACCAGACGTTCTAGAACTACAAACGTCGTAGAACTGGGACATTTCGCATAGTTTTGGAATTCTCAAAATGCCCGGTTCTAGGATGTCGCAGTCCTAAAACGTCCTAACTCTAAAATGACCTAATTTTTTCAAATTTCCAGACATCCCAATTCGAGTACACTGTGGGAAAAGGCGCCCACGCCGGCCGCGGCCGCCACCACAACAACCAGCCACGTCCGAATCAGGCACAACGTCAGTCGAATGCCATTCCGGCTGGACAGTATCGGGATACGATTTTTTGAATTTTTCAAAAATTTTGATTTTTTGGAATTTTCGAAAATTTTGATTTTTTAGAATTTTCGAAAAATTCAAAAAAATTGAATTTTCCACTCTTTTTTTTTTCATTTTTCTGGGTGATTAAATTAATTTTTTCTCTTTTTTTTGCTCCAAAATCATTCCTTTCTCTCATCCTCACTACAAACTACAAAGTGTCTGTCATAAGAAACCAACCAAAAAAATTGAAAATTAGAACTTTTGGGAGATTTTCTGGTCCATTTTATATTGTTAAATATCAATTTAGAACTATTTTTCTCTCCCCTCGTTTGGTCCCCCGGATTCGCTAAGCCCCGCCCCCTTTTTAAGTCTGAAATGTATGATCTGAGATTCTTTTCTTCTTCTTCTTCTTCTTCTTCTTCTTCTTCTTCTTCTTCTTCTTCTTCTCCTTCTCCTTCTCCTTCGCCAACTTTCGAAAAAAATGTTTACTCGTAGAATTTTATGTGTATTCCCCGTTTCCTTTTTTTTTTCGTCGTCTTCTTTGATCAATGAAACCTTTTTTTGGAAAAGAACAGATACACAATGGAAATGGAGAAAATTCTGAGCGAAATGGTGAAAAAATGAAGTTTCTAGCCCGTCTAGGAGCTGAGATACAGCGATTTGAAATTTTGAGGAGCGAGAGAGTGAGAGGGCGCAGACAGCGGGACACTCTAACTGTGTGTTTACGGTAACTAAAAGTGTGTTAAAATCTTCATAAAATGGTCAAAATTTCACTATCCTAGCACGCCTGGGAGCCGAGAAATAGCCGTTTGAAGTTTTGGAGAGACGCAGACAGTGTCTCGTTGTCTGCGCTCTCTCTCTCTGAATTTCTGAACTTCTGAATTTTTGAATTTTTGAATATTTGAATATTTGAATTTTTGAATATTTGAATTTTTGAATTTTTGAATATTTTGAATTTTTGAATTTTTGAATTTTTGAATTTTTGAATTTCTGAACTTCTGAATTTTTGAATTTTTGAATTTTTGAATTTTTGAATTTTTGAATATTTGAATTTTTGAATATTTGAATTTTTGAATATTTGAATATTTGAATTTTTGAATATTTGAATTTTTGAATTTTTGAATATTTGAATTTTTGAATTTTTGAATATTTGAATTTTTGAATTTTTGAATTTTTGAATTTTTGAATATTTGAATTTTTGAATATTTGAATTTTTGAATTTTTGAATATTTGAATTTTTGAATATTTGAATTTTTGAATTTTTGAATTTTTGAATTTTTGAATATTTGAATTTCTGAATTTCTGAATTTTTGAATTTCTGAATTTCTGAATATTTGAATTTTTGAATTTTTGAATATTTGAATTTTTGAATATTTGAATTTTTGAATTTTTGAATATTTGAATTTTTGAATTTTTGAATTTTTGAATATTTGAATTTCTGAATTTCTGAATTTTTGAATTTCTGAATTTCTGAATATTTGAATTTTTGAATTTCTGAACTTCTGAATTTTTGAATATTTGAATATTTGAATTTTTGAATTTTTGAATATTTGAATTTTTGAATATTTGAATTTTTGAATTTTTG
>NC_013489.2:12429037-12430014 GCF_000004555.2 Caenorhabditis briggsae | reverse complement strand
TGAACTTCTGAATTTTTGAATTTTTGAATCTTTGAATTTTTGAATTTTTGAATATTTGAATTTTTGAATATTTGAATTTTTGAATATTTGAATATTTGAATTTTTGAATATTTGAATTTTTGAATTTTTGAATATTTGAATTTTTGAATTTTTGAATATTTGAATTTTTGAATATTTGAATTTTTGAATTTTTGAATATTTGAATTTTTGAATATTTGAATTTTTGAATTTCTGAACTTCTGAATTTTTGAATTTTTGAATTTTTGAATTTTTGAATATTTAAATTTTTGAATATTTGAATATTTGAATATTTGAATTTTTGAATATTTGAATTTTTGAATTTTTAAATATTTGAATTTTTGAATATTAGAATTTTTGAATTTTTGAATTTTTGAATATTTGAATTTTTGAATTTTTAAATATTTGAATTTTTGAATATTTGAATATTTGAATTTCTGAATTTCTGAATTTTTGAATTTCTGAATTTCTGAATTTCTGAATTTCTGAATTTCTGAATCTCAGAATCTCTGAATCCCAAAATCTCTAAACCTCAAAATATCAAAATCCAAGATTTCAAGGTTTCTTCAAATTCTACAAAGAAAATCAAGATTTTTTTAAATTTTCAGGTTTTTAGAGATTGCATTCGAAATTTCAGATTTTTCAATTATCAAGAAATTTCAGATTTTTACAGTTTCCGGCAAAATCAATAATTTCATAAATCAATTGTTTCAGATTCTGAAAATACCTCAAAATCTTTATTATCCGGAATTTCGTGTATTCTAGAAAACTCTCCCATAATTCCAACAAATAAAATCTGGTTTTTTTTCTGAATTTTAAATTTAATTTATGAAAATTTTTTGATTCAAAATTCAAACATTAAATAGAAAAATACTAGGAAGAGAGGGGAAGGGGGAAGTACCTCCAAATAGAATTTTTCAGAAACCGTTTGGAGGATTTTTGGGGGGGGGGGGGGGGGA
>NC_013489.2:12380026-12428738 GCF_000004555.2 Caenorhabditis briggsae | reverse complement strand
TGAAAAAAATCCGGAAAAATTTCCATGTAAGAAAGGCGTTATGATGCCGTGGCCTAGGTTTCTCACTGCGCGGGAATTCAAATCCTATTTTTTTTTCAACGCAGTTTTTCGGGGATTTAGGATTTTTTTTTGAATTTTTTCGCAATAATATTATGAAAATACATATTTTTGAAACATTTAAGGTAATACAAATTTTTGGTCGGAGTCCCCCCTTTAAAAAAGTGAGAGACTAACAGTAGACTAGGTTTTAAGGGTTTAGAATAGATTCTAGGGGGAAGAAAAGGGTGATTTTGAATATCTGACAATACCGAAATTTCCAGATTATGGCTTCTCATATTCCTCGACCCAAACGCTGAGATATCTATCGTTGTCCGTCAAAGTTACGGCCATTTCATCTCCGCTTTCTCTGGTGAAAACCCTTCTTGTCCATTGGTGACATTTGTGATTCTGGAAATGAAGAAATTCGGCTTTTCAGTGGTCCAAAACTTTTATAAATTTGCTTAGATTTAGCGGAAAAACTGACGAAAATGCTCCTAAAGTTTCGAGCGTTAAAGGGACATGTAATACATGTAGTAACAAACAATAAGGGCCCCCATATCAAGGAAGGGGAACTTTGAGCTATTATATCTAGGCTTCTGTAAAAGATATCAAAAATTGATTAATTGATAAATTGTTCATCATAAAATAAGCAATATTCCTTCAGTTGATCATTTTTTGATACCTCTCACAGGAGCCGAGATAATTAGGCGCAAATTTAATGGTCAGATAAACCGTATTTGCTCCACTAGAAGCTCACTCGATATGTGCACTTTGATTCAATTATCTCGACTGTCATAAGAGATATCAAAAAATGATCAACTGATAAAATATTTATCATAAAATAAACAATGTTTTGTTAGTTGACTATTTTTTAATACCTCTTACAGTAACCGAGATAAGTTAGGTCAAAGTTAATAACCCAAAAAACTGTGCAACTTATCTCTTACATTAGAGGTCCCACGGCTCTTAATGTTCTAAAAAAGAGATATCTTATCCTTATCAATAAACGCTCAAAATTTCAAGTTTCTAGCTTATCTGGGAAGGGAGATACAATCATTTGAAGTTTTAGCAGAGACGCAGACAGTTAGAGTGTCTCGTTGTCTGCGTCCTCTCTCTTTTCTCTTTGCTGTCTCGCTGTCATAAACTTCAAAAGCCTATATCTCGGGTTCTAGACAAGCTAGAACAATGAAATTTGAACTGTTTTGTGTAGTTTTTGATGTTTTTTTTTGTTGAAACATTAAAATTTCAGTTTTAATTTTGAAATTGGAAGATTTAGCCTGCTTTTTCCTTACTAACTAAAAGTGTTTAAAAGTCTGCACAAAATGGTCAAAGTTTCATGTTTCTAATACGTCTGGAAGCCGAGATATAGACGTTTGGAGTTTTGGAGAGAGCAGACAGCTAGAGTGACTCGTTGTTTGCGCTCTCCTCCTTCACCATAGTCTCTGGTCGCTTAAACTTTAACCGACCGTATCTCGGGTTCTAGAAGAGCTAATTTGGAGCGTTTTGTGTGGTTCTTGCTATATTTTCAGATGTTTACATATTTCAAGTTTTGAAAATAAATTCTGTACCAGAAACTAGGTCCGTTGAACTGTAGAGTTTCCCCTGGGACATAGTTTAGACTAGTCGAACTAGCCTAGCCTAGTTTAGAATCTCCAGACTTGATACTAGCATAAATAACGCCCCATAACTTACGCATTGGGGTTAACCAGTCCCTTGACGACCTCTTTCAAATCCAACGTATACCCATTCGTCATTTGCACCAACAGATGCATCAGAACTGGATAGTTTCCCTTCTTCCAAGCCGTCAAATACGCGTTGATGTCCGCAGCGGTGAGTCGCGAATCCTTCAGAGCAATCGCCGTGCAGTTCAGTGCCATAAGATGCTTTCCAGTGATAAAGTGAGAGTGATGCAAGTGGAACATAAGCATGGTCAATGGCTTTTTCAAGAAATTGACTGGCTGGAAGCCCTGCTTCACATTGATCATACTAACGAATGTTCCGGTGGTGTTAATGGGACCGACGCCAGGGATGGTCTCCAAGAACTTGTCTGTGTAAATGCGCTCGCCGACAGCGTCGAGGGGTTCCTCAGGGGACCCATTGATGTTGAAAGTCTCATACTTCAAATTGGAATTCTGAATCCAATCGATAACCTCCATAGCTGGAGTCTCCAATCCAATGAAGACCTGAGCAAAGACATCGACACCAAGAGTCTTCATAAAGTGGTCAGCAATCTTTTGAAGGGCAACAATCTTCTCTCCTTCCTCACAGTAGGTATGGTACTCCTTCAGAGCGTTGACTTTATACTCAATAGCAGATTCTCCAAATGTTTTGAGCTCCAACGAATCGTCTGGGTGCGGGTCGGTTTTGGTTTTCTCATTGATTGTGTAGCGACGAACGTTGTGGATCTCTAACCAGGCTTGGGAGAAGTCGACGACCACTTTGAAGTATTTCTGGCCTTTGGCGCCTTTTCTGAGAACCTTCGACGCGTTTTTGGAGCATTGGTAGAGCTCGAATCTGGAAAAGTAGAGGAGTTATAAGTTGAGATTTCTAGGTCACCAGCTTTTTTGGCCTAGAAAAGGCCTGATATTCATCTGGTGTGCATTCTAGGTAAGTTTAACGCGGTGGCCTAGCTTGTTCAAGTTGGGATTTCTAGGCCACCATTCTTTTTCGCCCCTAGAAATGGCCTAGGATAACCCTGGTGTGTTTTCTGGACCATTTTCATGTGGTGGCCTAGAAAACGCGATTTGCAAAAGTTAGGCCATCACGAACAATCCCCTAGAAAACAAATCAGGTGATTATGAGAACAATTCTAGACTGTCATAACCTCTATAACCTGGTGGCCTAGGGAGATTTCAAGGCCACCACCAATTTTGGCCTAGAAAAGGCCTGATATTTATCTGGTGTCTTTTTCTAGGTGATTTTAACGCGGTGGCCTAACTTTTGCAAGATGGGAATTCTAGGCCACCAACTCTTTTTGCCTAGAGATGGCCTAACGTGCCCCTGGTGTGCTTCCTAGGTCATTCTAACATAGTGGCCTAGAAAACCCAACATGCAAATGTTAGGCCACCACGTTAAAACCACCTAAAAAACACACCCGATAAATATCAGGCCGTTTCTGGGCCAAAAAAAGGTGGTGGCCTAGAAAACTCAAATTGCAAAAGTTAGGACACCATGTAAAAATGAATTAGTTTCGAAATATTTTAGGGAATAAACTTACGCATCAGCAGAAGACACATTTTCCAGAACTTCTTGGAGCACGAGCTCGGGAAGGGACAGCAATGGGAATCTGTGCATTGTAGAGAGGGGGAGGATCGGAAAAAGACCAGCAAAAATCGATAGTACTCAAGAGTCACCAATTGTGACGATGAATCGAATGCAGAATGAATGGAGACGGGGATGTTCGGTCCTGAGAAGGCCAGGTGAGGGGCAGGACTTGCCAAGCGCCGCCCCCTTGGCGCACCTCATGTGTCTGCGTCTCTCTCCGTCTACCTGCCTGCCCATCCATGATGACCTTGAAGAGCAGATGGACATAATGGGCAATTAGAGAAGACAGGAGACAAATGGGAATGGGAAGATCTTTGGGAAGACAGATTTCTAGGGCAATGGATGTGCTTTTCAGCTGCCTCAGCTAAGCCAGGATGTCCCAGGGAATCTAAAAACTATAAATTTTTCAATAAGGTTATTTTTCAACAAAAAATACATTAAAAACTACACAAAACGGTCCAAATTTCATCATTCTAGCTTGTCTAGAACCCGAGATATAGGCTTTTGAAATTTGGTGCCGAGACAGTGGGCCACTAGAGAGTGTGGGGAAGTGAGAGAGCGTAGACAACGAGACACTCTAACTTCCTGGGTCTCTTCAAAACTTTAATCACCATATCTCAGCTCGCAGTTGAGCTAGAAACACGAAACTTTTGAACTCAATAAAAAATTTGATTCGCAAACGGATCCGTTTGGTCATGATTCGCAATCGGATCGGATACGGAGCTCGCGAACGGACAGGATACGGATCAATCCGAATAATGTACTGCTATTTACTAAAAACGGTTCGCGTACGGTCCGTATGCGGTTCCTATTTCAACCGCGCGCGAACGCGGAGCGTCCGTAACGGATTGTTCGCGAATCACCTGTGCTTAGGAAAAATCAGCATAAATTATTTGAACTTGAGACTTGAACGTAAAATGTCTTTTAATTAACAGAAAGTACATCAAAAACTACACAAAACGGTCCAAATTTCAATATTCTAGCTCGTCTAGAACCCGAGATATAGGCTTTTGAAATTTGGCACCGAGACAGTGCGGGCAGATAAGAGAGCGCAGACAACGAGACGCTCTAACTGTCTGCGTCTCTCCAAAAATGAAAAACGCTTTATCTCTGTTCCCAGAGATGCTAAAACAGTGAAACTTGGACTGTTTTGCGTCATTTTTCACACAGATTGAAAATTGCAAAGATTCCAAAATTTTTTTAGAATTCGAAGATCTAAATTTGCTACCGTATCTCGCTTAGTTTCTGTTCAATTACTATGAATTTTGTATTTTTGAATTTATCAAAAAAAGAGCTTCGAAATGAGTATAATCATGCCAAGATTACAATATATTAGTTTAAAGGTGCATAGCACCCGACTGAATTTTCAAAAAATAGGTCATGCTCATACTCATTTTGAAGCTCTCAAAAAGCCAAATTCCAAAATCAAATTTTCCAAAGATGCAGATCAAAAGTATATGAGTTACGGTAGTTTAAGCGTTTCTTTAAAATTTCAAACAGCTGTATCTTGGCTTCCAGATAAGCTAGAAACTTGATTTTTGGACCAAAATGTGAATTAGCTGTTCAGTCAGCTACACTACTGTATCTCGGGACTCAGTGAACTCCATAATTTAAAATTTTCGCATTTCACTTCCCAGAATAACATCTTTATTTGGTGAAATTTTCAACGCTTTTGGAGCACTGAAAAGTTCTCTACGACCTCTGAGAAATAGTTGCTAACAGCGTCATGGCTAAAAACGCTATATCTCAATTCCACAAACGAGCCGTAAGACCTCCATGAGCTAAGTTCCATGTAAGAGACCTTCCCAGAAGCAAATTCACCAAGATTCTCAGTCAAACAATGTCAACCGAGTAGCTCTTGCTCAATTAGCACATCAGATAGCCCACTAGAACAATGGAAATCTGTCATTCTGTCCGTAGAACTAGAACCAGTTAAGGATTAGGGGGCTGTGGGTGCTCCAGGGAAGACGACGACCCGTCCTTCATTTGTATTCACAGGTTCTGTAGATAGCATCCAACCAACGATGTGGTCTTCTTCTGAATCTGAAACTTCTGATGATGAGGAGTCCGTCCTAGAAATTGATCCATTTCTATTCGTTCGTTTGCCAATTGTACTCATCAAAGAAAGTCTCAAAAATATGGAAATCGAGGAGTTGTGAGTCCTTTTTTGCTTTGCAAACTTTGAGCTGATTTATCTCGGTTTCTGTAAAAGATACCAGAAAATTGTCAACTGATAAAATGTTTATCACAATATCACCAATATTTTATTAGTTAACAAATTTTTCATATCTCTCACAGGAACCAAGATACGTCACTTCAAAGTGACCAAAGACGCCTCGGCGTTTGGTTTCTTTCAGCTCAATTATCTCAGTTCCCATGAAAGATATCAACATTTTGACAACTAATAAAACGTTTATCACATTATCAGCAAGATTTTATCAGTTGACATATTTTCCATATTTCTTATAGCAACTGAGATAATTGAGCTCAAAGCGCGCCTGGCAACTAGAACCGCGTAGCTCAGACGGTTTTTGCCTTTGTTCATAGACAAGATACAGTTCTCTGAATAGTATCACGTGTATTACATTCCCTCAATGTTTCAGACTTCCTCAACTTCCAAGAACATGAGAAATGTCACAAGTCAACATCTTCGAAACTAGAATCTCCACCTAAATATCATTGGTCTCCATTGGGGCGCCGGCACGATAGGCTCTACAGAAGGACTCATTATTCGAAATTCGAGTAGAACATCGAACTAAATTGTGGGGAGTATGGAAGAACAAATTAATCAGAGAGACTTATTGGAATTTCGGTCAAGAAACAGTCAATGTGAAGTTCCATGAAAACCATATTCTCTCAAACGAAATGGAGCCAATCGTTTCCTTCTTTTTAACTTTCGCCGCCAGCTGCTATATCGAAAACAAAGCAGCAGCCGACTCGCTTTTCATGGATCCCATTCTTCGAGCAGTCCAATATTTTCCGCTACAAAAATGCTCACCTCTGAAGAGTTGAATGGACTGGTGAACGTTTGTGAAGGTCAAATTGAACGTGTTTCAATGGTTCAAGCAAGTATTTGAACGCGTTTTTGAAACGATGGATGCGTCAAACAACTCCGTTTTATAAGTTATGTATTTTTTGAGAAACGGAATCCGGAATACGGAATAAAGTAATTTTCTCGGAATCCGGAATACGGAATCCGGAATTTTGTGTTCTCCAAATGGGCAGAAAAGTTCTGAAAACACACATCGTGCTTTATTTTTGCATTTTTAATAGCGGAAGTTCAAAAAGTCAGAGAATTCTTGAAAATAACAAATATGTTTAAAATCCGGTATAAAATAATTTTCTCGGAATCCGGAATCCGGACATCTTTGGTTTGCTGTCAACATTGAACAACTACAAAAGTGGTCCAGAATCTTCTGATTTGTTTGAAATTTTTTGATTATACTAAACAGAAATAGAGCTTTAATTTTGTAGTTAACCACTTTTTTGTAAGAATTTGTCTAAGCGAGATATAGAGCGTTTTTGGTCCTACCCCTTTATAGCACTTTACGCGCCCTTTGAGCTTCATTATCTCGGTTCCTTTAAAAGTTATCTAAAAATTGTCAACTAATAAAATATTACTGATAATTTGATAAGCATTTTATCAGTTGACAAATTTCTAACATCTCTCATAGGAACCGAGATAATTGAGCTCAAAGTAAACAAGCTTCCTTGCCGCCCCATCTCCTAAAGGGGAGAGAGGGACGCCAAGGAAGCTTAGCTACTTTGAGACCAATTATCTCGGCTCCTTCAAAAGATATCAAAAATTAGTCAACTAATAAAGTGTTTATCATAATATCACCAATATTTTATCAGTTAACAAATTTGTGATACCTCTTATAGAAATCGAGTTAATTAAGCTTTAAAAAGTGTGCTTCTATTAGTGCAATTACGGTATTTTGCAGTCAACTTTGAATGGCTACAAAAATGTTTCAGAATTTTCCGATTTTTGTGAAATTTTCAGAAAATATGTAACAAAACTAGAGCTACAATTTTGTAGTTGACAAATTTTTTGTAGCAATACATCCAAGCAAGATATGGCTTGTTTTTCAGGCTTCCCCCACACAAAGTCCCAAGGTTCGAAATGACGAGAGATGACAGTTTGACGGTTGTAGTCCACAATAATGAGCACTCATTCGAAATGGTCAATAAGGAGAGAATTGAAATATTTGAACACTTTTTAAATTTTTTTAAATTCAATAAAGTTCTTCTTCAATAGAGCGCGTTTGTATTACAAATCCAGTGAAACCTTATTTTATCCCCCGTGTCCTAGTGTGTCTTCTTTTTCCTTCTTTCCCATGGACGTCACCTGGTCCACACCTCCATTTCCCACCTGACGGCGTCTGTTTTCAGACAACAGAAGGTCCTTAGCACCGCCCGTCTTCTCATTGCTCATATTCTTCTGTCTGTGCACCTCATTTTCTCTTGCGGAAAATCAATAATTTTCTTTTTATTATGATCTAGAGATGTGCAATTTGACCCTATTTTTCAAATCCTCAAAAAAATTAGAGTGCAATTTCGCTCTTTTGAGAATTCCTTCCTATTTTCAAATGAACTATCATTTTTCGGGGTCTCAAACTATCTTTTTGGACCTAAAAAAATCTGCAGAACCCAAATTTTAAGTTAATACCTTCAAAAAACCACTGTAAACCTGTTTTTCAAGCCCTTTTCTCATTGGAGCGCACTTGCAACTCTTTCAGTTTTCTAGCTTGATTTTCGCCGCTTTTTCGTCATAATTTCAAGTTTTAAGTGCTCCTAATCGATTTGTCACAAAATTCTCCACCAGAAACTCTGAAAAAATTCCGGAAAACACCGCCAGAACCCCGCTTTTCTTGAAATTCCACAACTAGACGAGAAAGTGCGCGACTAGTGTATAAACCGAAGAGACGCAGACATTCGCGCGCGCGTTTTCGAACATTTCAAACGGCGCGACGTACTTTTTGAGTGCGCGATTTCTTGCCATTTCTTCGCCTATTTTTGTCATTTTTCGGCATTTTTTCGAATTTTTAGCTGGAAATAGGTTATTTATATTGATTTTTCATAGAATTTCAGTGAAAAATTGTGTAAATCCCGTTAAAAATGGGCGAAAATTGAGGGAAATCGGGATTAATCGGTTTTTGTCGTTTTTTAAGCGATTTTTCGAGTTTTTCGTCAGAAATCTGATGAAAGAAGACGATTTGTCATGTAGAAAAAGCGGAAATGTTGCGTTTTTCGAAAAAAAAAATTTTCCGGAAAATTGAAATTTTTGGCAAAGTCATAGATTTTCAGCTTAATTTCAGGATCATTAGTAATTTAAAAGATCCCGAAAGTCATCAAAAAATTCAAAAAAATCGCTCAAGATTCAAATTTGCACAAATTTTCATTTTTTTGAACTTTGGCCAGAAATTGGTTAGAATCTACCGATTTCTATTGATTTTTTAGCGAGTTTGAACCATTTTTCGGGCTAGAATCGCCGAAAAATCGAGCCTGAACAGCTAAAATCGCTCAAAAATTTGAGAATCTCGATTTTTTGAAATTTTTGATTTTCCAACATTTTTAAAAGTATTTAAGTCTATTACGACCTATTTTCAGCCGATTTTCATGCTGATTTCAGTGGTTTTTCAGAGAAAATTAGCTTAAATTTTTCAAAAACGTCTACATTCCGAAAAATCTGATTTCTAGCTAAAATAAACCAGTTTGGGCTGAAATAGGCCAGAATCAATCGATTTCTAGTGATTTTTCGTTGATTTTGACACCGATTTTTCACAAAAAAAAATCGCAAAATTTACTCCGAAATTCCCCATTTTCAGTGGAATTGGACCAATTTCCCACCATTTTTACCCTTCCAAACCATGTTTTTCACTGTTTTCTCCCCAATTTTTACCCAAAAACCCCCCAATTTTTTCCAGAAGCCAACTAAAACTAGCTGCTCCATATCACCACCAAACCGGAGCCCCAAGAACAATGTCCCGAGACGCGTCTGACACCATTTTCATCGGCAATCTGCCAGGAGACGTTCGTGAGAAGGAGCTGGACAGTCTGTTCTCGAAGTACGGTAGAATCAACAAGGTCGACGTCAAGTCCGGACGTGGTGGCGCCGCTTTCGGCTTCGTCCAGTTCAGCGATTCGAGGTAAGGAAGGTGGCCAGGAAGCTTGAAAATAAGCGGAAAATTGGTCAAAATCCGTTCAGAATGACCCCTTTTTGACTGATTTAGGCAGTTTCGGCTGATTTTAAGCAAAGATGGGGGCAAGTTGGCGCCCGAAAATGACCGTAATTTTGGTAAAAATCGCCTGAATTCGGCCTGAATTGGTCAGGCCTGGCTAAATCGCTCAAATTTGTCTTAAATGGCCCAAATTTGGACTGAATTGCAAAAATTTGGATTTTCTAGCCTGAAATCCGTCTTAAATTGTCTTAAAATTAGGCTAAACGAGCTCAAAATAGGCCTAAGCTAGCCAAAAATTGGCACGAACTTGTCAAAAATGACCCAAACTAGCTCAAATTCGGCATAAATCAGCCCAAAATCGGTGATTAACACTCAAAATTGACCAAAACTAGTCCAAGTTCGGCCTAAATCGCCGAATATTGGTAGATGTTAAGCCCCTAACGCTAAATTCCCTATTTTCAGAGACGCCGACGACGCAGTCCGCGGTCGTGACGGCTACGATTTCGACGGCAAACGAATTCGTGTCGAGCTGACACGTGGATCGGGACCACGCGGTCCGGGCGGCCGACCAGTCCGCGATGGCTACGATCGTGGATACGACCGGCGAGACGACGGATACGGTCGTCGTCAATCGCACGGACCGCCACGTCGCAGTGAGAATCGAGCCATTATTGAGGGATTACCACCAACTGGATCGTGGCAAGACATCAAGGATCATTTGAAGTCGGCTGGTGATATCTGCTACGCGGACGTCGGCCGTAATGGAGATGGAATCGTTGAGTTTGAGAAACATGAGGATATGAAGTACGCGATCAAGAAGTTCGATGACACCAAGTTCACTTCTCATAAGGTACGATTTGGGTGCGGGAAAATGGCTTGAAATTGCCTGGAAATGAGCCAGAAATGGTTCTAAACAGCCCAAAATAGGCTCCAGAGGCCTAAAAGTGGCCTAAATCGCCTAAATTTGACTTGAAGTAGGTCAATTTTAGGCTGGTTTGGGCCAATTTTGACCAATTTTAAGCTATTTTCGTGCTAATTTCGGACAATTTTTGAGCTATTTTTTGTAATTTTGAATCATTTCAGTTCATTTTTGACCAAATTTAAGGGCATTTTTCGAGCTAGTTAATGGCATTTCAGAGCTAGTTTAGCTTGATTTTAGGTCTTTTTAGGCTATTTTAGAGCTATTTTAAGCCAATTTTGAGCTATTCTAGACCAATTTTGAGCTAGTTCATGTCATTTTTTGCAACAGTTTATTTTCGAGCTAGTTTCGACCGGTTTCGAGAGGTTTTAGGCCAATTTTAGGTCATGTTTGAGCTATTTTAAGCTAGTTTGGGTCGATTTTAGACTAGTTGATGCTGGTTTTGAGCTATTTTAGACCATTTTTGAGCTTTTCTAGGCCGATTAAGAGATAGTTTAGGCAATTTTCAGCTAGTTTAGGTTAATTTCAGGCTATCGCAGATCATCTTTGAGCAAATTCAACGATTTCGAGTCATTTAGGTCTGCTTTTCAGCTATTGTAAGCCAATTTTTGACTAGTTTGGGCTAGTTTTAGACTATATTATGTAATTTTAAGCTATTTTTGGTATTTTTTTAGTTTTTTCAGGCCCCTCTTGGACTAGTTTAGTCATATTTTTAGCTGTTTTAGGCTCACTTTGAGCTATTTGAGGCCAATTTTAGGGTAGTTTAGCCTGATTGCAAGCTATTTTAGGCCGAATTTGAGCTTCTTTGCCTGATTTAGGCTATTTTACAGCTAGTTTAGACCGAATTTCAACTGGTTTAGGCCTATTTTGACCTCTTTTCAGGCCAATTTTGGACTACATTCAGGTCATTTTTGAGCTATTTTAGGCACCTTTTCAACCCTAAATTATCGACTTTTGCAGGGTGAAACGGCGTACATTCGCATCAAGGAGGACAAGGGCAACTCCAATTTCGTCTCTCGTCCACCACGTGACAATCGTCGTGGAGGCGGTGGGCGTCGTTCGAGATCTCGTTCCCGCTCTCGTTCCCGCTCACCGATCGCTCGTCGTCGCTCGCCATCTCGCTCTCAATCCCGTTCCTCGTCTCGTGGATCGCGAAAGTCTCGCTCTCGCTCAGCGTCCAAGTCTCCAGTGAAGGCGTCAGCAGGGCGTAGCCGCTCGAATTCGGCCGGTTCGTCACCACCACGACGCGGGGGTCGTAGTCCAAATCGTCGTCGTTCTCCGGTTCCAGATGAGCCACGTCCGACTTCTGGATCGCCGGGAAGATCGAGATCCGGGTCGCCGGCTGGGTCTCGTGGTGGATCTCGCTCCAGATCCCGTTCGCCAGCGTCCAACGCTTCGTCGCCACGTCGTTAATTCTGAATCCGGAGCTTGATGGGGCAGGGTGTAGGCAAATGCGCTCCATTGAACTGTTTTTTTTAAAATCCAAAAACGGCATTTTTAGCCCTGAAATCCCATTTTTAGTCACCCAAACGTTCCAAAAATAAATCCCTAAAAATCAATATTTTAGCTCTAAATTTCCATTGAAATCGATTTTTGAAGTTTTTCCAAACCCCTAAAATCCGTCAAAAACGTCCATTTTAGCCCCAAATCCCCTTATTTATCAATGGAGCGCACTTCCATAATACCCCCACCTATCGTCCATTGCTCATCTTAATGGACCATCTATGGACCATTCATCCCTACCAGTATTTATTTATTTTTTCATTTCCCCATCCAATTTTTAAAAAAAGAATTCCCCATCTGTCAATCTCTGTTGTTTTACTCTTTTTTTTCTGTTCCTCTCCATTTTCCCCCTAATTTTTCGTCATCGCACTTTTTTGAAATTTTTTACACCACTCTGTTGCTCTAAATGGAATTTTCATTGAAAATAAAATAACCTGAAAATAGAAAAAATGTGAGCCGAAATAGTGAAAACTAGAAATTCCTACCTCTTCTGGGAGCCGAGATACAGCTATTTGAAAGCGAGAGACGCAGACGACGAGACACGCTAACTGCCTGCGTCTCTTCAAAATTCCAAATTGCTATATCTCAGCTCTCAGGTGAGCTAGAACGGTGAAATTTGGACTGCTTCGCGCCATTTTTCCCACATTTTCAGATAAAATAATAATTTCTGAAAAGTAAAAATTTTTGAATATTTGAAAACTGAAATTTTTATCGAAAATTGCAGTATCGAAAAATAGAAAAAAATTGAGTCAAAATAGTGAAAAGTAGAAGTTTATAGCTCATCTGAAAGCCGAGATACAGCTTTTTGAAGTTTGAAGGCGAGAGACGCAGACGGCGAGACAATCTAACTGTCTGCGTCTCTTCAAAATTCCAAATTGCTATACCTCAGCTCAAAGGCGTGCTAGAATGGTGAAACTTTGACTGTTTTATGTCATTTTTCCAACTTTTTCAAGCGAATTGATAATTCCTGAAAAAGTGAAACTTTCGAAAAATGTAAAATCGGAATTTCCGGAATGTTGATTTGAAAAGCAAATATTCCGAATATAGAGAAAATTTGAGCTAGAATAGTGAAAACTAGACATTCCTAGGACGTCGGGGAGCCGAGATACAGCTATTTGAATGCGAGAGACGCAGACAACGAGGCACTCTAACTGTCTGCGTCTCTTCAAAAATTCAAATGGCTGTATCTCGGCTCCCAGATGAGCTAGAAATGTGAAACTTTGACTGTTTTGTGTCATTTTTAATACATTTTCAGGTGAAATAATAATGTTTTAAATTTTTCGGAAATTGAAATTTTTTGAATTCCAAGTCAATATCCGAAAAAATCGAGAAAATCAGACCAAAAATAGTGAAAGGTACAAGTTCCTAGGATGTCTGGGAGCTGAGATACAGCTTTTTGAAGTTTTGCAGGGCGAGAGACGCAGACGACGAGACACTCTAACTGCCTGCGTCTCTCGCCTCCAAAACTACAAGCAGCTGTATCTCGGCTCTCAGATCAGCTAGAAATGGGAAACTTGGATAGTTTTGTGGCATTTTTCCCACATTTTCAGATAGGATCATAGTTGCTGAAAATTTAAGAATTCTGAAAATTCAAAACCCCGAAATTTTTTTGAAGATACAAGAAAATGGAGCAAATTTGAGCTAGAATAGTCTATCTGCCAAAATTCAAATGCATGTAACTTGGCTCAAGAAGAAGCTAGAAACTAGATTTTTAAAGTTTCTCGGATTTTATGAAAATTTCCATTTTTTCTGATTATGTGTACTACTGTCTTATTGCTCTCTTCACATCATATCAGTTTTAGTAATGGGATCATAAAACCAGGTGGTATGTGACATGATGATCTGAAGACACCCCAACGTCGAGACGAAAGCTGGCAACACACAGAGCAACCAGGTGAGGGAAGTGGGCGGAGTCTCCCTTGTGATGGTCCTCTTACTCAGTTGTATTCATTATTCTGATGAACTCATTCTCTGTTATTCTAGTCAGTCAACAACCAGACGATTGTATTATTGATTTATCCGCTCCTTAATGATATTCCTGATTTCTAGAACCTTCTAGATTCTATTAAATTTTTTATCCTCCATTTTCCAGAATCTATCATTCACCATGGCTAAGACTAAAGTCACTGCCCCTAGAAACACCAACGTCGAGACGAAAGCTGATATCAAGAAGAAGATTCAATTCCTTGGAGATGAATACGCCACAGCCATCAAGGCTCATCAGAAGGCGTCGGAGGATGTGAAAAGACTCCAACAGCAACAAGAAGCGACGGAGAAGAAGATTCAGCGATTGACGGTACTTCATCAGATGCATCAGAAGCGGAAGATTCAGAAGCCGAAGTCAGTATTTCGAAAAAAGATTCAAGAGAAGCAGGAGGCACTCAAGAAGATTCAGAAGCAATTGAAGAAGGCGTTGAAGGTCGAGGAATCGGCGAACGATGCGATGGAAGAGGCTGAGGCGTGCTGGAAGTTCGAAGCCATGTGTTCAGGAGAAGCTTATCAAGAGGATGGCCAGTGGAAGTGGCGGGAGTGATTTCTGTCTAATCAACTTCAAATACATACTTTCTGATTGTTCACTTCTGATCCCTTTTTTTCTTGTATTTGAAAAAAACACTTGCCGAATTCTGAAGTTTTGTTTGAAAATGTCAAAAATCAACTTTCTATGACTAATACAAGCCAAGATACGACACCCTCTTCAGTTAATTGGTCTTCTAGGCCACTACCTTAGATTGAACATAAATCGCCTAAAAATCAAGATGTTTCGAGTTTGGAAACTGAATTTTGCTGGCATTTTGCCATACTTGCAAAATCAGGGCCCGGGTTCTCCAAATTTTTTGAAAAAAATTAGAAATTTCAGAAATTTTTTCAAATGTTTTTGTGAAAGAACTTTCTTGAAATTTGTTTTTCTTGTCAGGAAAATCGTCCATTTTTTTTGTTGATCCCAAAAAAATTTTCCGAAAATCCGGGCCAAGACGGGCCGGGCCGGGCATTAAAAATTCTGAGAAAAGCCCGGCCCGTTGCAAATATGCATTTTGCAACAATTTATTTCGCTTTTGAAAATCTCAAAAGACCACACGAATGAGTTTAAACTGTGCTCAGTCGCGCCGAAGGCGCACCATCCAGCGGATTATACGATTTTTTTAAATTTCAGATTTGCTCTATCCCAATGCTCTAAACGTTGCAGCGAACTGGTTCCAATTGGTGGTACCAACATGTATCAATTCACGGGGTTGCGACCGGTAACATCCAGCAAACGCGCTTTGTCGCAATCAAGGGGTTGGCACCACGCCAAGTCTCCATTTACTCAAAAGAAGAACTCTCAATTTGCGTTGTGAAATTTCTCTGTGTATCCTCTCCGTGTGGCCACGCAGCGACCGCGTCGCGCGGCGCAACGCGCCTAACAAAAATTTGAAAAAAAATCAGTAATTCGAAAATTCTGAAAATTCAAAAATAGGAGCCTGAGCTACACGTATAGGTGCCTGAGCTACACGGTTGCAGCCGGAACAGAATTTTGAAATTTCGAATTTTTTGAAAATTAAAAATTTTCTAATTTCATATTTTATACAAATCTGGAACTCATAAGATCAATAACTTAACTTTCTGGATTTCTGAACTTCTGAATTTAAAAAATAATTTGAAATTTTGGAAAATTCCAGAATGCACAAAAAACGCCGGAAAACGAATTTCTGAATTTCCAAATTTCCGAATTTCAGAATTTCAGAATTTTCGAAAACCTTGTTGAAATTCGGGAAGAACCTGAAAATTTTTGAATTACGAATTTTTGAAAACTGTTCGATTTTTTTGATTATCAAGAATTTTTGAATTTTCGCACTTTTTAATTTCTCAGATTTCTGTTTGAGTCGAATCAATTTTCGAATTTCCGATTTTTCGAATTTTTGAACTTTCAGAATTTTCGAATTTCTGAATTTCTGCATTTCTGAATTTCCGAATTTCTGCATTTCTGAATTTCTGAATTTCTGAATTTCTGAATTTCTGAATTTTTGAATTTCTGTATTTCTGTATTTCTGAATTTCTGAAATTCTGAATTTCTGAATTTCTGTATTTCTGAATTTCTGAATTTCTGAATTTCCAAATTTCTGAATTTCCGATTTTTATAATTTTCGAATTTTCATAATTTTGAATTTCTGAATTTCCGAATATGGTTCTTTCTAAAACGTATTTATTGCGCCTGTATTTGTCTAGCAATCTGAAAATCTGAAATCCAGAGTAAAATAATAAAATCCCTTAATTTCATTCAAATAAAAAAAGTGATGAGGACGAGAGATTTGATGATTACTTTGGAGCAAAGTATGCCGATGTGGCTCCACCTCCTCCACCGCCGCAACCGCCGCCGGCTCCCATGTACACCGATTGTCCGGGGATTCCACCTCCGCCGCCGCCTGCAAAAAATCGATAAATCAATAAAATTTTTGAAATTTCAACTTTTTAAAAACTCTTGAACTCAATTTCCGAAATATTATAATTTCTTAATGTTCTGAACTTTTCGAATTTAGAATTTCAAATTTTTAAAAAAATTTTCCAAAAATCACAAACCTCCAGATCTGGCTCCACCGCCACCACCACCAGCTGGTGCTCCACCAACACCAAAGTACGCCGATTGAGCTCCACCAGTTCCCATGGCTCCTCCGCTGACTCCAAAGTAGGCCGAAGTGGCTCCACCACCACCGCCACCTCCACATCCACCTCCACTTCCTCCCATCGACGACCCAGATGGCATTGGTGGTGCTGGAGCTCCTCCGAACTGCGGCTGAGATCCTCCGACAGCAGTCATCGTGCTAGATCCTCCCATTGGTGCTCCACCGACAGCAGTCATCGTAGAGGCTCCACGTGGGGCTCCACCGACAGCTGTCATCGTCGAACTTCCTCCCATTGGGGCTCCACCAACAGCAGTCATAGTCGATGCTCCTCTTGGAGCTCCTCCGATAGCAGTTATGGCAGAGGCTCCGCCCACTGCGGTCATCGTGGATCCAGATCCCATCGGAGCTCCTCCAACTGCAGTCATTGTTGAGCCGGATCCCATTGGTGCTCCACCGACAGCGGTCATGGTGGAAGCTCCACGTGGTGCTCCGCCCACTGCCGTCATTGTTGATGAGCCAGAAGCTGGAGCTCCGCCCACTGCGGTAATGGTTGAGGATCCGCCCATTGGGGCTCCGCCGACTGCTGTCATTGTGGATGCTCCTCGTGGTGCACCGCCGACTGCGGTCATCGTTGAGGCTCCACCTCCAGTACCGGCTGCTGGAAAAATCGATTTTTTGGAAACTTTAGAAGGATTTTAAGAAATGTAGCGTTGGCAATCAATTTTTAGCATTACCGAATAAAAAGCGTCGGCGACTCAGCGGCAATCACTTTCAACGCGTCGGAAATTAGTTTTTAGCATCGCCGAGCAGCGGCGATCAGTTATTAACGTCGGAAATCAATATAAAGCGTCGCCGATGCATCGGCGATCAATATTTTTATTTGCAGATCAATTTTTAAGCGTCGGCGATTAGTTCTAAGCGTCGGCAACCCATCGGCGATTAATATAAAGCATCGGATGTCCTATTTTACTGTCGGAAATCAGTTCTTAGCATCGGAAATCAATTTCTAAGCGTCGGCGATCTATCCGCGAGAACTATGAAGCGTCGGCGACCTACCGGCGATCAAAATACAGTGTCGGCGATCATTTTCTAAGCGTCAGCGAGCGATTTTTAGCATCGGCGACTCATCGGCGACCCACTATCAACCCACGAAACTTACGTGGTGTGAAATAAGATCCAGCGCTAGAAGGTGGTGCAATTCCAGCTCCACCTCCACCTCCTCCACATGGTGCAGCTCCGCCTCCAGTTGGTGTCACAGAAAAGTATGCAGATTGTGCTCCACCGCCCCCAGCTGCTCCACCGGCTCCGGCTCCAAGATAACACGAGACTCCTGGCTGTTGTGCTCCGCCACCGCCACCTCCTCCAGTTGATTTTGGTGCTCCACCACCTGGCGGTCCTCCACCGACACCGAAATATGCTGATTGTGCTCCAGCATTACCTCCACCAGCGACTCCGAAATAAGCAGACGTCATTTTCAATGTTTGGCGCTATCGAATATGATATGAGGGTTCTCTCGGAGAAGCGCGCGGCTTATATGCGCCTTTAATTGGGTGAAGGGGGTGCCAGGAAGGGTTCAGAGCTCCACGTTGGAAATTCAAACAAAATTTTCAATCGATAAGTTTAGAATTTCAGTTTAGTTTCCATTTCCTCGATTCTCATTGAAAGTACTCGCTCAGGATATGTTCGGACGTCTGAAGCAGAAGGTCAAAGAGAAGACAGGCCGCGCAAAGGCAACAAGGTATCTCTAAAAAGAGAAAAAAAGAAATTGCCCCGAACCAGGATCGAACTGGTGACCTTTAGATCTTCAGTCTAACGCTCTCCCAACTGAGCTATCGAGGCACACAAGCTAACACTCCTAGATGGTCTATAAGAAACCGCATCTCCTCGTTGTTGCGTCCTCCTTCTTTCTTATACTCTTTCCACTTCTCGCGGCAAGCCGCGCGCGCGTAGTCTAGTGGTCTATGGCGCCGTGCATGATCTGGGGGATGTTGGTTCGACTCCACCCTTCGCCAAGTTCTTTTTAAATTTTTTTGAATTTTTTCAGAACTACCCTTGCGTCTAGCAAACCAAAAAAAAAATTTTCTGCAATAAATTTTTCAGCCTCCCCATCGAAGTCGACGAATCTGTGACATACTTCAAGAATCTGCTGCCACGTGTCAAGGATATTCACAAGCATATGACCGATCTCAGCGATGTGTACAAGTGGCAGAAGAAGGCGAATTTTACGGCCCCGTTGGAAAACTACTCCCGCTTAGGGGACAATATCAATGTGACGCCGTTCATTGAAGCAGTCAACGCGCGGATTTCAGCGGAGACAGATTCAGCGAAAGGGGTACGGTAGGCAGATGAGTTTTTTCTAGGCCACCATTGCCTTCTTCCCGCGTGGTGCCGCCACCCTCCTCCCCTCTTCCAGTGACTTTCCGCGCCCTCCCCCTTTTTTATACGCCCTCCACCCCTCTCTTTCCAAAGCGTCCGCGCGGCCTACCGGTCTATGGCGCCGCGCGCAATCCAGCGCTTTTGGGGGGTTGTTGGTTCGACTTCACCCTTCGTCCATTTTTTTTGCCTTTTTTCGACCCAAAATTCGATATTTCCAGGTCCAAAACGAGTGTGAAAAGTACAAAGCGTATTACCAGAACGATTGCCGCCTGCACCAGGAGAACATTTCCTATCTAAACAAGTCGCGTCTCGATATGGACGGCGCCGCTGATAAGTTTGCCAACGCCGAGACCGACGCCAACAAGATGCGTCTGGATATGGCGACGAAGGAGTTCGAGGCGGCGTGCGGCAGGTACAGTAGTCCAAAATTGTTGAATTAAAAAATGAAAAAAAAATTGTTGCTTTTTTTTGAAAATTTCCAGAATTTTGAATTTTCAGAATGCGCGACCTGGCCGCCCAAATCAAAGAAATCGAATCGAATCACTCTTCGTGGCAGGACACGATCATGAAGGAGATGAAAGTGGCGTTCCGTAAATAGGAGTGGCTCCGCCTACGTTGTCTAGAAAGTTCGAGAAAATAAAGATTTGTATATTTTGTGTATTATTTTAACAACAATAAATTCTAAAAAAGGAAGACTACAAACTACAAAAATTTTTTTGAAAATTAAAAAAAAAATCAAAAAATCAATTAATCGATATTCTGGATCCCTTTGGCGATGGGTCGTCTCGCCAGCTTCTCTGCGTCTCTGCGCTCTCTCGTCTCTCGTTCTCTCTTGTAGACCGTCTCGACGTCGTCGGTTTCCTTCAGAAGTGACACCATTTTTTTCTGAAAAATAAAAAATTTGAAAAAAAATTTTTTTTCGAACTTTTCGAATTCCCGCCGGATCATCAAAAATTAGAAATTTTTTTTTGAAAAAAATTTTTCAAAAAAATTATTTTTTGAAAAATTCGAATTCCCGCCAGATCGAAGATTATCATTGGGGCGAACTAACAGCAAGACGAATCTGATCGAGTTTATAATTGAGCTGCTTTTGAGACGTCACATGAACGGTGCGGCCGTCTTTGAATGAGAAATCGGGCGTTTGCTCGAAGACGTGCTGATGGGGAGCCGTGTATATTCTGAAGTGTCATTTTTAGAAGACGTCGAGGAGATTCAGAATTTTCAGAATTTCAAAAGAAAATTTTTTTTCGAAATTTTAGATATTTTTTGAAAATTTATAAATTTCCGAAATTTTAGATGGTTTTAGGCCAATTCAGGCCAATTAAGGACCAATTTTGAAGCATTTTAGGCTTATTTTAGGCCTGTTTTAGGCCATTTTAGTCCGATTTCAGCAAATTTTCCAACTCACGGTGCTCTCCAACTCTGTACTCGTCCCTTCTTGACCTCCGACGGCTTTCTGGCGACCAACGCCTCCGCTTGATCCGCGATTGGGTCTTCTGAAAGTGAAATTTAGGCATTTAGGCTCCGCCCATTTTTCAAAAAAATATTCGGGATAATTTTAAGCAACTTTTGAGCCAATTTCAGCTATTTATTATCCGAAATACGGAAAAAAATTTCTCGAAAATGAAATTTTTTTTTTTGACATTCAGGCTCCGCCCATTTTCAGGGGGGGGGGGGAAGTCATTTTCAGCCAATTCTGGCCGATTTTAAGGTTCCAAAAACTCACTGAATTCCGGAACCACCGTCGAGAATGAAGCAGTTGGTGCTCCACGGAGCACCGAAATCGGAATTCTGAGCATCTGAAAAATGCGAAAATTCTGGAAAATTCTAGAAATTTCCAGACAAAAACAGATATCAAAAAAGTCGGCGAAAAACTTCAAAGAAACCGATAAAAAATGACCCGAAAAAGTGAAGATTTTCATTAAATTTCAAAATTTGCTAAAAATCAAAAAAATTCAAAAAATTATATGACCCAAAAAGAAGAACGAAAGACTGAAAATATATCAAAATTTACAGACAAAATTTGTTCAAAATTCGAGAAAATTGAAAAATCAATGAAACTGATATTCCGGTTGATTGGCGAGGGCGACTTGTTTCAGCAATTGCGTATGGGTCATTCTGAAAAAAAAAACGTTGAAAATTGGAAATTTTTTTACTCTTTCTAGCTGTAAATCGACTAAAAAAGAAGCAAAAAGGTATTGTGGTCGGGTGGAGTCGAACCAACAAGTCCCGGATTGAAACCGGCGCCCTAGCTAGGAGGAAGGGGAGCGGAGGGCGTCTAAGAAAGAGGGTATGGCGCGGCGCCTCGCGGAGGGGGGAGGCTCGTTGGAAGCGCGCTTATTTCATTCTACAGTACCCCCCTACAGTAATTTCGACTGACTTTTGTAGATTTTTCAATTTTTGCCTTGTTTTAAATGAATTTTCACCCAGTTTTTAGCTATTTCAAACGATTCAAAGCCAGTTTTAAACGATTTTCAGTCAAATTTAAACCCCCTCTCTATCGATTTTTGGACCCATTTTTCCTTCAAAAATGTCTCACCTCGCCTGCGCCAACTCCTTCGCCAACTCTCTCTTCTCCTCATTCGCCTGCTTCTGCTTCGTTTTCGCCTCCACCCATTCCATATTCATCGCCTCAAACTCTCGATGCGCCTTCTCATAGTCCTTCTTCAAATCGCCGTTCGTCTTTTTCAAATGTGTGATTTCCGATTGGATTCGTTTCATCACCTGGGTGTCCTCCATTATTGTCTCCATTTCTTCGGTCGACAATGCGATGTGGGTTCGTTTAAGGACCCGTTTTCCGGCGGTTCCGGGTAGTGGCTCACATGTGTATTGCTGGAAAAATACTTTTTACATTAGTTTTAGACCTGGAAATTGTCGAAAAAATGCTGCAAAAAGATTTTGCCGCCGGGTGGAGTCGAACCAACAACCCCCAAAAGCAGTGGAGTAGGAACGGCGCCATAGACCACTAGGCGACGAGGGCGTTCAGAGAAAGTGGAGCGGAGGGCGTATAAGAAAGGGGGTGGGCGCGGAGAGTTGCGGCGCCACGTGGGGAGAAACGAAGCGCGCGCGAATTTCATTCTACAGTACCCTCTACCATGTTTTTGATTTAGAAACCGGAATTTTTGGGGTCAAGAAGCTATAAAACAGAAGCAAAAAGATTTTGTCGCCGGGTGGAGTCGAACCAACAAGTCCCGAAAGCTGTTTGATTGTAACCGGCGCCCAAGCCCACTAGACCACACAGGCGCTTTGTGAAAAGGTGAGCGGAGGGCATATAAGAAGGTGGGTGGGCGCGGGAAGCCGTGGCGCCGCGCGGGGAGGAACCTCCGAGGATGGCGGAGTGCCTACAGTACCCCCTACAGTAACCCCGCCTACCGTTTGAAACGTGACAGGACTGTAGACGGGTTGCTGCTGATGGTGTTGTCCAATTCCGTGCGTTTTTCGTATATAGTACGTATTCTGGGGATTCTGAATGCGTCCACTTCTGAATTCTCCTCGTTGATGGGCTTGGAACGGGGTGGAAGGGCCTGGAGGACCAGAAGACGTCGATGGAATATCAGAAGATGTTAAAACGGATTCTGAAGACGTTGATGGTCCCGTCGTGTAGCTCACAATGTCTTCGGAATCGTCTAGAAAGGGGCCGGAGTCGTCGATTTGGTGCAGTTGGGATGTGTCCTGGAATATGAGGATTTTAAGGCTGAGCAATGATTTTCAGCACAATTTTAGCCAATTTTGGATCATTTTAGGCCGATTCAGAGCTGTTTTGGGCCATTTTTAAGCCAATTTTGAGCGGCTTAGGTGCCAATTTTAAGCCAGATTTGAATCATTTTGGATCATTTTGAGCAAACTTTGGACTAGTTTAGCCCTAATTTAGACCATTTTGGACCATTTTCGGCCATTTTGGACCATTTTAAGTCGATTTTACGTCGATTCAGGCCAAAATTTCGGTCCATTTTCAGCGCGTTCTGAACCATTTCGGATCATTTATCAGGCGGTTTCAGACCTGTTTTAAGCCAAATTACTCATATTTTAGGATGATTTTCACCCAACTTTGGGATATTTTAGGCCAATTCGGGCCTATTTTGGACGATTTCTGACCAATTACAGCCTATTTCAGACCAATTTTAACGGATTTTCAACCAATTTCGGCCTATTTTCGGACCACTTTGGGCCTATTTTAAGGCATTTTTGGTCCGATTTAAGTTGATTTTACGTCGATTCAGGTCAATTTCGGTCCATTTCAGGCCGGTTTTTTGCTTATTTTAGCCATATTTTCACCAAGGTTGATTTTGGACCATTTTTAGCTAATTTAAAGCCATTTTCGACAATTTTCATCCACTCTTAGCTATTTTCGGGCTATTTTAAAGCCAATTTTGAGCGGCTTAGGTCAATTTTAAGCCACATTTGAGAATCGTTTTGAATCATTTTCAGCCAATTTCGGTCTAGTTTAGCCCTATTTCAGATCATTTTGGACCATTTGGGGGCCTATTTTAGACATTTTGGGACGATTTGGACCATTCTAAGTCGATTTTACATCGATTCAGGTCAATTTTGGACCAGTTCAGGCCGATTTAGACCTATTTTAGGCCAAATTACTCATATTTTAGGATGATTTTCACCCAACTTTGGGATATTTCAGGCCAATTCGGGCCTATTTTGGACGATTTCTGACCAATTTCAGCCTATTTCAGACAATTTTCAGCCTTTTTAGACCAATTTCAGCCTATTTTCGACCATTTGGGGGCCTATTTTAGACATTTTTGGGACGATTTGGACCATTCTAAGTCGATTTTACGTCGATTCAGGTCAATTTTGGACCAGTTCAGGCCAATTTCGGTCCATTTTCAGCTTGTTCTGAACCATTTTGGATCATTTTAGGCCGATTTAGACCTATTTTAGGCCAAATCAGTCATATTTTAGGACGATCTTCGCCTAATTTTGAAATATTTTAGGCCGATTCGGGCCAATTTCAGCCCTTTTCGCTCACCTCATCATACAAATACACATTGTTCGGATCCATATCATCCACAACCACTTCTTCTTCTTCTTCCTCCTCATACTGATAATGATGACGGTGATTATGGTGATTATGGGAAGGGTTATAATAACCAGATGGTCCTGGGACGTCTGAAAATTCAAATTTCGACTTTTTCCGGATTTTTAGCAGAAAAATTCGGAAATTGGCTCATTTTCAGCCATTTTCAACCATGTTTAGGTCATTTCAAGTCGTTTTCGGCTCATTTTTGGCCAATTTCTGCCATTTTTTTGCTCATTTTCAGCCATTTTTGACTCATTTCGAGTCATTTTTGAGCTTTTTCAGGCATTTCTGGGTCAATTTAAGCCATTTTTAGCTCATTTTCAGGTCATTTTCAGTCATTTTTCAGTTATTTCGGCTCATTTTTAGCCATTTTTGGCTCTTTTTAAGCCAATTCCTGCCCTTTTTTGGCTCATTTTTAGCCATTTTTAGCTCATTTTAGGTCATTTTCAGCCATTTCTGGGTCATGTTCAGCCGTTTTCAGTCAATTTCCAGCTAAAAATCACCGGGAAAAAGCCTAAAATAGTCTATTGGTCTAATTTCAGCCATTTTCAGCGCCACAAACCTTCGTCTGCATAACTCAAATGACTGGTTGTCTGAATCTCTTCATATCCCACAATCTCTTCCTCCTCGTCGAATGTGTCAATTTCAACTTCACACTCAACGACTTGCTCATCAAATGTTATCAGCTCTGGCGGCTCCTGATATGCCATATCTGTAAAAATTGGGAATTTTAGAGAATTTTAGGGTCGAAAATCCTGAAAAATGGCTCAAAATTCCAGAAACTTGGCTCAAAATCCATGAAAAATGGCTCAAAAATCATGAAAAACGACTCGAAATCCATGAAAAATGACTCGAAATCCATGAAAAATGGCTGACAAATTCGGAAAAATGACTCATTTGTCATGAAAATTGAGCCAAAAATCATGAAAAATGGCTCAAAATCGTCGAGAATCGTCAAAAAAAGGTATAAAAATCATCAAAAATAACCCAAAAATCGGCCAAAAAACCGCTAAAAATCCGCAAAAACTTCTAAAATTTTAGGGTTTCAATCCCTTTATTAATTGGAAAATGGGTGTGAATTTTTTCTCAAAAAAAAATAAAAAAGAGATACAGTAAGAAATAAATAAAAACAGGGAGAGGGGTGATGAAAACACGCTCTATTGATAATGGAGCAAAAAAGCAAAAATTGCTCATTTTTAGGTGAAAAATATGGGATTTTAAGGAGAGGAAAACGCATTTCAGACGGTTTCGGGATCAGAACATCGATAAAAAGTACAGGAAATTGGCAAAAAACAGTTTTAATTCCACATTTTGATCAGTCCATCCCATCCGGCTGTTATCATTCGACTCTTCTCATGAGGATGCCAGAGCGCGGCGATACACGTGTTCTCATGGGCTTTCCATCTGAAAAATAGGCAAATTTAGAGCATTTTGGAGCATTTTAGATCGATTTTGGACAATTTTCGGGTTATTTGAAGCAAAATTCAGTCATTTTAAGCCAATTTTAAGCTTTTTAAGCCAATTTTTGAGCGTTTTTCGACTAGAATAGGTGGATGTTAAGCCTATTTAAGACCTATTTTCAGCTAATTGTGGACTATTTCAGGCCTGTTTTAGGCTTATTTTAGCCATATTTTGATAAATTTTAGGTTGATTTTTTGGACCATTTTAGATCAATTTTAGGCAATATTGGACGGCTTCAAGCAAGTTTTGTATCATTTTTTGACAATTTTTAGGCAATTTTCAGATGAGTTAAAGCCATTTTAGTCAATTTTAAGCTATTTTTAAGCCAATTTCGAGTCACTTTAGGCCGGTTTCGAGTCATTTTTGGTCTACTTTGGGTCATTTTAAGCCTATTTCGAGTCATTTTGAAACTATTCTAAGATCATTTTAGGACTTTTTCACGTCCTTTTTGGCTTATTTTGAGTCATCTGAAGCCTATTTTGCGTCAATTTGGCTAATTTTCAGGCCCGAATCTCAGAATCTCAGAATTTCGGAATCTCAGAATCTCAAAATTACTGAATTTCAGCATCTCAAAATTTTGCGAAATTCGAAAATTAGAATTTCTAAGAATTTCCGATTTCCAGAATCTCAGAATCTCAGAATTTCGGAATCTCAAAAATTTGAAAATAAGAATTTTCATAATTTCAGATTTCCAGAATCTCAGAATCTTGGAATCTCAGACGCTTGGAACCTCAGAATCTCAAAATGTCAGAATTCTGAAACTTCAGAATCTCGGAATCTTCGAATCCTAGAATCTCCAAATTTCAGAATTCTTCGAATTTCAGAAGATCCATTTTTTAGCCGTTTTCAGCCATTTTCAGCCAAATTTCCATGAATTTTCAGCCAAATTTCCATGAATTTTCAGCCAATTTCCGCCCCCCCCCCTTTGAAATTTCACTCACTTCCCAACAATTTTATGTGTTCTCCAGTCCCAAATGAACAATTTTCCATCGGCATCTCCAGAAATCAGGAACGATTGATCCGGCGAAAAATCGATATTGCATGCGTATCCGGCGGCATTGTGTCCCCGGAACGCCTTCTTTTTCGAGAATCTCAGCTTATCGTCGACCAGCTGGAATAGGACTATACGGTTGTCCATGCACTGTCCAACGACCCATTTGTCTGAAAAAATCGGGATTTTAGGATCGTTTTGAGCCATTTTAGGCCAAATTTGGGTCATTTTAAGTCAAATTTAGACCATTATGAGCCTACTTTTGGACAATTCAAGCCTAATTTGGACCAATTTCAGACAATTTTTGGATCATTTTAGGCTTAATTTCGGTCATTTTAAACCTTTTTTAGCTTCATTTCTGACCAAATTTAAACTATTTCAGTCAATTTCGGGCCATTTTCAACTGATTTTGGGCCTATTTCGGGCCATTTTGAGCCATTTTGGACCATATTAAGCCTGAATTGAAGAGATGTTCAGTCAATTTTCAACTTATTTTCAGTCAATTGCGGGCCATTTTCAACGGATTTCTTGGACCATTTTTAGGCCTATTTTAGGCCATTTCAAGCCTAAATTGGATTATTTAAAGTATATTTCAGAACGTTTCGAATCTAAAAGGCACCATTTTAAGCCTAATTTGATCCCATTTTGGCCAATTTTCAGTTTTTTTTTTCAAATTGATATTTTGTATCATTTTAGCCCGATTTTAGACTGTTCCCAGCTCAATTTGGACCATTTCAGCCCGACTTTTGACGATTTTCGGCCTATTTTAGACCGTTTTCAGCCAAATTTGGCCTATTTCTGACTCATTTTCCCCCCAATTTCCATCACTCACCATTGGGACTTTTGGTCATCGTCGGGATAGCATGAAGTCCAACGTTTTGGATGAGTTTCGTGTCCACCGGAATCTCCCATTCCCAAATTCGCACTGATTTATCGTCGGATGTCGATGCGAAACGGCGATTTTTGTCGAAGAATGTGATCGAGTTGACTGCCTGGAAGGATCGGGGAAAAATAAGCTCATTTTTGACCTATTTTGACTCATTTTGGATCGATTTTGGACCATTTTAGGCCAAATTCGAACGCTTGTAAGCCAAATTTAGACAATTTCAGGCTCATTTCGGACTATTTTAGGCCTATTTTGAACCTTTTCTGACTCATTTTAGACCATCTTGAGTCAACTTTGAATCATTTTAGACCTATTTTAGACCACATTTAGACCTTTTGTCAGGATCATGTTGGACCAGTTTCGGGCGATTTTGAGCTAATTCTGGGTCACTTTAAGCCAAAATTGGACTATTTCGTACTAATTTTGAGCCCAAGAGAGAATTATACATCGTTTTCAGATAATTTTTGGTCACTTTAAGACTCGAAATTCAGTGATTTTTAGGCTATTTTCAAGCGATTTCTGGCTAATTTCTGAGAGCTATTTTCAGTCAATTTTTGGCTCATTTTGAATGTTTTAAGCCTAATTTGGGCCATTTTTGACTGATTCTAGACTAACTTAAGGCCGAATTTGGATCATTTCGAGCCAAATTTGGTATATTTTCAGCTTATTTTTGACTATTTCAAGCCATTTTCAGTCAATTTCAGCCAATTAAAAAAATTACCTATTGTTCAGCTGTTAGTTTCAAGCTATTTTTAGGCGAATTCTGGTTCATTTTAAGCCATTTTTCGACAATTCAGGCTCATTTTCAGTCGATTTCAAGCCAATTTGTTAATCGAAATTGACCTACTGCTTAGCTTATTTCTAGTCAAAAATAACTTAAATTTTAGATTTTTAACTCAATTTTCGCTCATTTTAAGCCAATTAGGCCTATTTTAAGTCAAATTTGGACCATTTCAAGCCCATTTTTGGCTCATTCTAAGCCAAAAAAAAAAATCCAAAATCCCCCTACTTGCAAATGCCGATCATACTCCTGCACAATCTCGCCGGATCTCGAGTCCCATTGAATAATCTTCTTATTCTGCATTCCAACCAAGAACATATGATTCTTATCGTCATCCGGGTGGTATTTCAAGCAGTACGGTACGTGTCCCGTATGGAATCTCTGCTTCACTTGTCCCGTTTCCGTATCCCACAGCTTCACGTATCGATCGAAAGACGCCGACAGGAATTCCGTGCCTTCATTGTTGAAGGCAACCTCTCGAACTGGCAGCTTGTGTCCAGAATACGTTCGGACCACCCTCTGACGATCGTAAACCTCCCATAGCTTGATTTTGGTGTCCATTGAGCACGAGAGGAACAGATGGGCACTTTTTGGGAACCACTGGAGGAAGTTGACGCCCTTGTTGTGTCCCCGGTACGTGTGCACGAGCTTCTTGGGCACGAAACAACGCTCTGGGCAGTAGTCTTCGCGGAGGTTGACACCTGTGAAGCTGGGTGGCACCAGGAACGAACGTCCTTGATAGTCCTCGGCTTCTTTCACTGCAAAACATATGGATTTTGGGGGTTGAAATTAGAGGATTTTAGGGCTGCAATTAGCCAATTTTAGGGTTCATATCAGCTATTTTTGTGAGCTGAAATTTCGGAAATTTTGGTATCAAAAACTACGATTTTTGGGCTGAAATTGATTAGTTTTAGGCTGAAAATCCATGGAATTTGGGGCTGAAATTGATGATTTTCAGAGTTAGAGTAGGAGTTTTTGGGCTAAAATTGTCAACTTTTCGACTGAAACTGATGATCTTGAGGACCTGACTTTTTTTTTGTTGATGAAATTGACGGTTTTTCGGATCGAAATCAGCGAATTTTGAGCTGAATTTCACGATTTTTAAGGTTAAAATCAGATGTTGAATTCTGGGCGAAAATTACTGGATTTTAGAGCCAAAATCAGGGAATTTCGGACTGAAATTGACGAATTTAAGCGTAAAATTGATGATTTTTCCGATCAAAAGCGGAGTTTTCAAGGCTAAAATTCCAGGCTTTCAGAAGCAAAATTAGTGATTTTTTAGCTAAAATTGATTGTTTTTGGGGGTGAAATTAGTGTGATTTTTCGGGTCAAAATCATCAATTTTGGGGCTTAAATTGATGATTTCAGAGCTGAAATCAGTGAAATTTAAGATAGAATCAACGATTTTTCGGGTCAAAATCAAAGATTTTGAGCGGAAATTGATGATTTTTAGGTTCGAAATCTGGGATTTTCCGTCGAAATTCAGCAATTTCGGGCATAATATAGCCAATTTTCCGCTTAAATTGATAATTGACAGGGCTGAAATCAATGATTTTCTAGTTGAAAATGGCAATTTTCAGCCGAAATTTGTGCATTTCAGGGCTGAAATCAATGATTTTCAGATCTAAAAAAAGCAAAAATTTGCTGGAAATCATCTAATTCTTGAGATAGCCTCCTAGGATCTACAGTACTTTTTTAAAGCGATTTTTGAGCCTCAAAACTCAAATTTTCACGTTTTTCAGCATTTTTTCAGCAACATTGAGGCTTAAAACACCCAATATCTCTCCTCTCCTTAGGATCTTTTTTACGCCTTAAAACCGATTTTTGCTCCGGAATTCGTATTTTTGCAATCTTAAGCAATTTTTCAGCAAAATTCAGAGACTTGAAAACGCAAAAAAATCCTTTCTAAATCGGAAAAAAATGTGTAAAAACGCCAGTTTAACCGATTTTAGAGCCCTGGAACTTGAATTTTAGCCATTTCCAGTCGATTTTCAGCCCTCAAACCCCCAAAATCCAGCCATGGATCTCAAATTTTTTCGATTTTCAGCCTTTTCCAGACTCAAAAAACCCACAATGAAGCGTGGAGCTCTCGTCAGCCATCTGCTCACTATCCTCCTTATCCTTCTTGAATTTCCTGCTCTTTTCCTGTCGTTTCTTCACAATTTCATCCATTTGCTTCTGTAGTTCCGGAGATGGCTTCGCCACAGTCTTCTCATCCGCAAATCTGCTCCATGGTCCCGTATATCCATCAACATCGGCCGAATCGTCGTTCCGCACCCTCTTCCGCTTCTCACCGCCCGTTTTTTTCGACTCAAACAGGGAAACGCCTTTCTCGGTTTCCGCTTTTTTGACATCTCCAATGAATTGCGTCGTGCCGGTCTCTGCTGTGGGGTTCTGGGCGTATCCGAGGGTGTCGAAACTTCGAATTTCACGATTAAAATGGAATTCGTTGAGATGGGCGGGCTCGACGAAGCCTGTCAGTGTGTTCTTTTGGGATCGTTGTTGTTCGGATTTGAACGGATTCACTGGACCAGACTGCAATATTTTAACGATTTTTGTGTTTTCATGGATTTTGAGCAATTTTTCACGAATTTTGAGCAATTTTTCACGAATTTTGAGCCATTTTTCATGGATTTTGAGCTATTTTTCATGATTTTTGAGCCATTTTTCATGGATTTTGAGCCATTTTTCATGAATTTTGAGCAATTTTTCATGAATTTTGAGCAATTTTTCACGAATTTTGAGCCATTTTTCATGAATTTTGAGCCATTTTTCATGAATTTTGAGCCATTTTTCATGAATTTTGAGCAATTTTTCATGAATTTTGAGTCATTTTTCATGGATTTTGAGCTATTTTTTAAAATGATTTTTGAGTCATTTTTCATGAATTTTGAACCATCATTTTTGGGCAAATTGGCGATTTTCCCACAAAAAATATCAATTTTGGGCGAATTTTCGTAATTTTCCGCTGTTTTCAAGTCAAAATTTTTATTGTTTTTTAGGCTGAAAATGAGGATTTTCCGCCTAAAATTGATGTTTTTCGCTTGAAATTCGTCAGTTATTGTCCAATTTTTGAAAATTGCTTCGTCAAAATCAATAGATTTGAGTCGAAATTCTCAATTTTTGAGCCAAAACTCATGATTTTTCACTAAAAAAATTCTAATTTTGGTCCGATTTTCGTGATTTTTAGATCAAAAAACGCAAAAAAAAGAGCATTTTTGACCCGAATATGATGACTTTTGGCTTAAAACCGGTTAGAATTTTTGTGAAACGTTCTATCCGAAATTCATGAATTTCTGGGCAAAAATCAGCAATTTGTGCCCGATTTTCGTGATTTTTAGATCAAAAAACGCAAAAAATGAGAATTTTAGCCAAAATTCTTGATTTTCTGGCTTAAAATCGTGATTTTTAGTCATTTTTAAGCTATTTTTTGAGAATTCTGGCATAAAAATTATCGATTTTTTGGTGAATTTTCGGTCCAAAATCTTCATTTTTCTCTCAAAAACCAGTTTTCCCTACCTCCGCCTTGAACAATTGCTCAAATTTCGGGTTCGATTTAATTTCCTTGGTCTTCGGGTCCACAATGGCGACTTCCTTGATAACACTCTTCGATAGAACGTCTGGAGCCATCACAATGGCTCTCTCGGCCGATTTTCCGTTGGAAATCTCCATGTCATCTTCTGATTGCTCACTATCACTCATACCGTATGCCTGGAGCGCATCCATCGTCTGAAAACGTGGAAATTTCAGCAATTTTCGATTATTTCGCAAAAAATGGACAAATATCAAGTGTATCACTACTACCAGCACTATTCTCCGGATCATTACGATCTCTATTGGTCCTATTTCGGGCTTGGTCTCATTTTCTTGGTATCAATTTCGATTCCCCTGTACCTACAACACACTGCGACTGGAGATATGCCAACTGGAGAGGCAATAGGTGCTGAGAACTATGTACAATGGCATTTGGAGCAGGAAATTGCTCAGATTAAGGTAAAAACTCGAGCTAGAAAGGGCAAAAAGAAACGGAAACGGGGATCGGTAGGGAAAATCCTCTTTTTGGGAATTTTTGAGCCTAAAATTGAATATTTTCAGATTTCCACTAAGGAGGACTAAATTTTATTGAACTTGATTCCTTTTTATTGCATGAATAAAGCTTTAATTTGTTTAAAATCGTTGAAAACTTTTAGAAAAAGTTTTACACCAGTAAACCCGATTTTCCGATCAAAAACTATGGGTTTCGGGTGAATTTGAACAAAAATAATGTCTCCAAAGACGTTTTTCACCTAAAAACCACTAAAAAACCCTCAAAAACAGCCAGGAACCCCCTGAAAAATCAATTTTCGCCTGAAAAATGGCGCAATTTTTATTCGAAAATATTTTTGTGCGGTGGGGCGCACTTGCATACCGCTGTCGAAAATCGCCGATTTTCCACGATTTTTCGATATTATTTGGGGTTTTCAATGGATTTTTCGGGTCAAAAAGGCTAATTTGATGTGTTAAAAATGATGGAAAATTTTATTTTATCGAAAATGTCGGTTAAAATCTATGAAAATCGATTTTTTCCCAAAAAATTGATTTTTTTAGATTGAAGCCCGGAAAAATAAAAAATAACGAAAAACAAGACCACGAGTCTGTATGAGTCATCATAAGCAGTATAAAAACATCCGGTTTTCTTTCTTTTTCTTGTTTTTCCTCATTCTCTTAACGATTTTGCAAAAAGTTCCAGATTTTTTTGTTTTTAGCTGATTTTAGGGAGAAATATGACCTAATTTTAGCGAAAAATGACTCTTAACCGCTTTAAAGTGGTCAATTTCTTTGATTTTCCAGAAGAAAAACATTTTTCGAAAAAAAAAATGTTTTTCTCAAATTTTCAAATTCCAGGCACCATGGAGAAGCCGTTCTGCATCAAATTGGTAGCCACCCAGATGAAAAAGCTTTCCGAAGACGTCATTATTCTCTCAAACAACGAAAATTCGCCCGTCGAGTCTCCAGAAGAGCATCCAGAAGACGTCGAGCTTCTGACGTTCGTTCAAGTCTACGAGGAGCTGTGTAAATTCATCAGAATGTTGGGGAAAATCTTCGAATTCGTCGAGAAGGACGTTCGTGAGAAAATCGATCTTTTGAAGGAGTTGCATTCGTCGAATCCTGACGGCTATAAGACCATTATTACAATGGTTTACAGTGAAAAATCGATGGATAAGAAGGAGAAGGAGAGTGGAGCAATCGCGATTTTGCATTTGAATCGGTGAGAAAATAGGCTTGAAATGACTCGAAATAGGCTTAAAATGACCCAAAGTAGACCAAAAATGACTCGAAACCGGCTTAAAGTGACTCGAAATTGGCCTAAAAATAGCTTAAAATTGACTAAAATGATCCAAAAAATCAACCTAAAATTTATCAAAATATGGCTAAAATAAGCCTAAAACAGGCCTGAAATGGTCCAAAATTAGCTGAAAGCAGGTCTTAAATAGGCTTAAAATGGTCCAAAATCAGTCAAAGTAGCTCCAAACAGGCTTAAAATGGTCTAGGTTGGGCTTAAAATAGCCAAAATGCTTAAAATAGTCAAGCCTTCCAAAACTGGCTCAAATTGTCCGAAATTGCCTAAAAAGTGGCTTAAAACCCCCGAATTTCTGCCAAAAATGCCCGCAAAATCTCCAAAAAATGGTCTGAAACAGTCCGAAATTGTCTAAAAATGACTCTAAAAAGTCCAAAATTGTGCCCAAAATGCCCAAAATTTGTGTTTTTTTTCCCGAATGTGGCCGAAAATGACTCAAAAATCACTTTAAAATTGCATAAAAACAACTAAAAATTGTCATAAAGTGGTTTTAAACCATTGAAATTACCCTAAAATTGCTTAAATTCTCAAAAATCCCCATGTTTTCAGCGCTCTCGAGTTCATTGTGGAGTTCATGTACGCGGCGGTGGCCGCTTCCAACGACGATAGTATCGCGAAAATCTGCAAGGAGTGCTACGATGGAACATTGGCGAAGTAAGTCGAAAATCGCTTGAAATATACTGAAAATAGGTCCGATTTCGATAAAAAATAACCGAAAATCAGTCTAAAATAGTCGAAAAAATCTGAAATTTGACTGAGAATTTTCGAAAAAATTTCGAATTTCAACGATTTTATAGCTGGAAATTTCCAATTTTCAATAATTTTTTAAAAATTTGCGATTTTTAAGGTTTTTACTTTGGAATTTTTGCACATTTTAAGCTGAAAATTCTCAATTTTCCATAATTTTTTAAAGCTGAAAATTTCGATTTTTAGGCATTTTTCGGCTTCAAATTGCATTTTTCAATATTTTTAGCTGAAAATTCTCAATTTTCCATAATTTTCAGGTAGAATTTCCAATTTTTAGGCATTTTTAAGCTTCAAATTGCATTTTTCAATATTTTTAGCTGAAAATTCTAAATTTTCTATAATTTTTTTGCTGAAAATTTCGATTTCTAGGCATTTTTAAGCTTCAAATTGGATTTTTGAAAAATTTTCCACTTCGAAATTTCGAATTTTCATGACTTTTGAAGCAATGGAAAATGTGAATTTTCAGAAATTTTCAGTTAGATTTTTCTAATTTTTCGCTTTAAAATCCTCAATTTTTACCCATTACACGCTCTCCCACAGAACATTTCCGAACTGCAAGTTAATTTTTGATCTACAGAAAAAAGTTTGGCGCGATCACAATTGCAGGTCTAAAACCATAATTTCAGAATTTTTTATCTGATTTTGTGGAGTTCCAAGATGATTCAAATGATTCTAAAAAATTAATTAGTGGTTATAGATTCATGTATGGTCGTTTTCCGGAAGAAAAAATGTCAAAAATGGTCATTTTTGAAAGTTTTTTACAGAAAAAATCTATCTCCTCTTTCAGTTTTCGACATTTCCAGGAGTCCTATAGCTCAAAAAAACCGCAATTATTTTCTCTACATTTTCTATGGATGAATTTTTAATTCGTCTGATAAAACTTTTTTTATAATTCAAAAACCTCATGGAACTCCACAAAATCAGATAATATGTCTTCAAAACTATTTGCAAATCTCAAAATTTGGCCTAAAATTGGCTAACATGACCCAAAGACGGTCTAAAATAGTCAAAAATCAGCTGAAAATGGTCGAAAATCAGCTGAAAATAATCCAAAATTAACTGAAAATGATATAAATTTGACTGTAATTGGCTCAAAATCAGCTCAAAAATGGTCTAAAATCAGCCTAAAGTAGTCCAAATCCAGCCGAAAATCGGCTTAAAATGCACCAAAATAGGCTTAAAATGGTCTAAAATCACCCTAAAATGATTCAAATTCGCCCAGAAAACGAAAATGGCTCAAAATTCATGAAAAATGGCTCAAAATTTACAGGAAATGGTCCAAAAATCATGAAAAATGGTCCAAAATTCATGAAAAATGGCTCAAAATTCATGGAAAATGGTCCAAAATCCATGAAAAATCCATGAAAAATGGCTCAAAATTTTTGAAAAATGGCTCAAAATTCATGAAAAATGGTCCAAAAATCATGAAAAATATGTCAAAATCCATGAAAAATGGCTCAAAATTCATGAAAAATGGTCCAAAATCCATGAAAAATGGGTCAAAATTCATGAAAAATGGTTCAAAAATCAGGAAAAATGGTCCAAAATCCATAAAGATTGGCTCAAAATTTTCGAAAAATGGTCCAAAATCCATGAACAATGGCTCAAAATTGGCCTAAAATGATGCGAAATTGGTTTAAAAAACTATAAAATCTCAAATTCCTTCAATTTTCCAGACACCACCCGTGGATCATCCGTACCGCTGTGAAAGTGGCCGTCTACACGCTGCCATCGCGTGATAAAATGCTGGAATACATTCGAGGAGACCATCCAGACGAGTCTCTGATTCGAGGCCATATCGATGACGTCGTCAGCCATGGAAAACTGGTTCATGCCAGAATCAACACCATCTACACCGTCCATGAGCTTCATAAGATTGCCTAGAGGATTCTAAATACTCGTTTTTTGCCTTTTTTTGTCTGAAAATATGTCTAAAAATGACTGAAAATGACTGAAAAACCCCTTAAATCCCCTAAAAATCTTCGAATTTTCATGATTTTTTCTAGCTAAAATTTCAATTTTCGAGAATCTTTTCAGCTAAAAATTTCGCGTTTTCAGCCATTTTCAGTCATTTATATCCCTCAAAATCGCCTCAAAATCATGTTAATATGTACTTTTTTCTATTGTATTTATTGGACTTTTCACCCATTTTTCACCGCATAATGTGCCTTTTTTTCACCTCCCTTTTCCAACGCATTTCAAACACTTTTTCGAGTTTTTCCCCCTTTTTTCCTTGCCTTTTTCACCCCAAAATTCCGATCGAATCGATATAAAAATCACTGATTTTTCCCCGGTTTTTTTTCTTCGATTTTTTGTTGGGTTTTTGACCCATTTTTACCTTTTTAAACCTATTTTTTTCGCTATTTTTGTGCTAATTTTTCCAGAATTTTTGCTCAATTTCAGCGAAAATTTTCAGATGGAAAACGCTGAGCGAATCGAAGTGACACTCGTCGACCAGCCCTATTCGAATTTGGTCATTTCGCCGAATAATGGGTAAAAATTGAGGATTTTAAAGCGAAAAATTAGAAAAATCTAACTGAAAATTTCTGAAAATTCACATTTTCCATTGCTTCAAAAATCATGAAAATTCGAAATTTCGAAGTGGAAAATTTTTCAAAAATCCAATTTGAAGCTTAAAAATGCCTAGAAATCGAAATTTTCAGCAAAAAAATTATAGAAAATTTAGAATTTTCAGCTAAAAATATTGAAAAATGCAATTTGAAGCTTAAAAATGCCTAAAAATTGGAAATTCTACCTGAAAATTATGGAAAATTGAGAATTTTCAGCTAAAAATATTGAAAAATGCAATTTGAAGCCGAAAAATGCCCAAAAATCGAAATTTTCAGCTTTAAAAAATTATGGAAAATTGAGAATTTTCAGCTTAAAATGTGCAAAAATTCCAAAGTAAAAACCCTAAAAATCGCATTTTTTCATCTTAAAAATATTGTGAATTTTCCGAAAAAAAAGTCTGAAATTCCAGAATTTTCAGCTAAAAAATTATTGAGAATTGGGAATTTTCATCTATAAAATCGTTGAAATTCGAAATTTATCCGAAAATTGCAATTTTTACAACTATTTTTTTTTTCAAGTTTCAAAACTTAATTTTCATTTTTTGGCTCTGGCCAAAAAATACAGTTTTTTTTCCACTAAAATCCACCAATTTTCCCCCATTTTCAGACTGAAAATTTGCCGAAAAAACCTGTTTTGCCCGATTTTTCCGATTTTTGGCTCTAAAAAATCCTAAATTTTCCACCGAATTTCCAGCATAATTGCCCCCCATTGTCAGACCTAAAATTCGAATTTTTCAGCAAAAAAAATCCTAAAATCGAAATTTTCAGCTTAAAAAAAAATCAAAATTCCGGATTTTTGAGTTTCAAAAAACCCGAAAATTGAAATTTCTAGCATAAAAAATCCTGAAAATCGACATTTGTGAGCTCAAAAACCGTAAAATTCGAATTTTTCAGCGAAAAAATTCCTAAAATTGAAATTCCAGCTTTAAAAAAATTTTAAAATTCGAAATTTCCAGCTCAAAAATCCAAAAATTTCGAGGTTTTCGGTGGAAAATTTCTGAAAAATTCAATTTTTGGCTCTCTGAGCTCCAGAAATTCCCAATTTCCCCCCACCTATTTCCAGCCTCCTCTCCGTCACCACCGGGACATTATGCGAAATTCGATATCTGGAAAAGAGCGGCGCTGCTCGCCAACTTCTCAAACACGATTCCAACGTCGTCGCTGCGTTTTTCCAGTCGGAACATCGTCTGATTACTGTAACTGAGAATGGAGAAGTTAGCGAATTCGAAGCTGGCGAGAGAGGATTCGAGAAGAAGTCGTCGAAGAGGGTTACGGCGTTTCCTGTGGTGTAAGTAGCTAGAAATAGGGGAAAATGGGTTGAAAATCGTCCAAAAATGACCCTAAAATAGTCTAAAATGACTGGAAATGACCATAAATAGCCTAAAAATGGTATAAACTGACTGGAAATGGTCCAAAATGGCCTAAAAATTATCTAAAATTGCCCAAAAAATGGCCTAAAAATGGCCGAAAACTGAAATTTGACTGAAATTACCGTAATCCCTAATCCAAAAAAACGTTCCCGTTGAAAATCAAAAGCTACAGTAATCCTACAGTATCCTATGTAACATAGGCTATGCTGTTGAGCAGTTTTGAGGACGCCTACAGTACCCTGAGCTTCGTTTCTTATGAACTACAGTAATCCAGAAATTTCACTTTTCTCTCCTAAACTACCGTAATCCCCTACACAAAGGTCAATAGAACATTTGACTACAGTAATCCTACAGTTTCCTAGATTGCAGTTTTGAAAGTACAGTAATCCAGAAAGCCAATTACGGTAGGAATCTAGAATATCCACAGTAATCCCTACTTAAAGGTCGATAGAATAGTTTACTACAGTAATCTTACAGTATCCTAGATTGCATTCTACCAAAATACAGTAACCCATTACGGTAGGAATCTAGAACATCTACAGTAATCCTACAGTGTCCTAGTTTGTATTTTTTTTTCAAATTACAGTAATCCAGAAAGACAATTACGGTAGGAATCTGAAATATCTACAGTAATCCTACAGTATCCCCCAATTGCTGACTCTTGGGCTACAGTATAGGTAAAGTACAATATCTGAACTAGGTTACTGTATTCCTGGATCATCGTTCCTACAGTAATCCTTCACTAGAATTACGGTAGTCCAACGTTACAGTAATCCTACAGTATCTAACAGTATCCCTGGTTACTGTAGTCTATGTCTAGAGAGCTCGAAATCTCAAAAATCATGCTACAGTAATCCTCTAAAAGTACAGTATCTGAAATAGGCCACGGTAGTCCTAGATCATCGTACCTACAGTAATCCTTCACTAGAATTACGGTAGTCGAGCAATCCTACAGTAGCCCTACAGTATCCTTGAATCCTCTAACTTTCAAAATCACGGCAGATAGTACTCCCAAGAAGTTGTCGAGCTACAGTAACCCAATCCAAAAACTACAGTAATCCTCGTCTAGAATTATTACGGTAGTTCAACATTACAGTAATCCTACATTATCTGCAATCGCTGACTTTCTGAACTACCTTAGAGGCTACTGTAGTCCAAAATTACAGTAATCCTCTAACTTTCAAAATCACGGTAGATAGTACTCCCAAGAAGTTGTCAAACTACAGTAACCCGATCCAAAAAGAAGCTAGAGTAATGCTACAGTAATCTTACAGTATCCCTAACTGCTGTATTTCCCAGATTACGGTAGATATTATCCCAAAGATCCAAGGCAATCCTCAGCTGTAGTGAAGGGCTACAGTAACCCAAAAACTACAGTAACCCAATCCAAAAAGAGGCTACAGTAATCCTCTAAAATCTACTGAACTTGTCCTATTTTCAGCTGCGCCTTCGCCCAAAAATCGTCTTCTTCTGATACTTCGAAAGATCTCGAAATCTGGTTGGTCGTTGAGAAAAGTGCCGACGTCACGTCATCTAAGAACGAGAAGACGTACGACGTCTGTGTAATCGGTGCAAATGGATCGTTTTTCAAAGTGCTCGAAATCCCGTCCGACTGTCGAAAAGAGCAAATTTCGATCGAAAATCGGGTGGTTTCGTATGCCCACCGTCTGGATGTTCATTCGATCGTTTTGAAGGACGTCGACTTTTCAGTCATCAAGGAGACCAAGTTTACGGCCAAAAATGGAGGACATGGTGAGGGATTTTTGGGCTGAAAATGCTGAAAGTTAGACTGCAAATGGCTGAGAAATGATTCAAAAATCGTAAAAAATCGACCAAAATTGGTTAAAAATCAGAAAATTTGACTGAAAATCGACTTAAAATGAGCCAAAAATCACCAAAATTCGGATTTGGGCGCCTAGGATTGCTGTACTTTGGAAACAAATTCAATCTAGGATTGTTAAGGGTTACTGTACTTCACAAATCTGGAATCGTGGATACTGTAGGATTACTGTAGCCAGCTGTTCCCTAGATACGATGGTCCAGGACTACAGTAACCCTTGGGATACTGTAGGATTACTGTAAGCTGAACTACCAGGAGAATTAGCTACGGGAATTCAGAACTACAGTAACCTAGCTCAGATACTGTACTTTTAGATACTGTAGCTCAAGAGTCAGCAATTTGGGGATACTGTAGGATTACTGGGAATATTTTAGATTCCTACCGTAATTGGATTACTGTACTTTGAGAAACTGGAATCGAGGATACTGTAGTCAACTATTCTATCAAACTTTTGTGTAGGGATTACGGTAGTTTAAGATTCGGTGAGATTCCTGAAGTACGGTAGTTGATGAGAAACGAAGCTAGGATACTGTAGGATTACTGTATCTTCGAAATTCAGAAAGTTACTGTTACGAGATTTTAAAACTACAGTAACCCACAGATGATGTAGTTTAGAAGTCAGCAATCTAGGGTTACTGTAGATCTTGGTAGCTTCTGCTATTTTGAATCTACCGTAACCCTATGAGCGATTTTTATTGTATTACTGTAATTAGAGATACTGTAGGAATACGGTAGGATTTCGCAGATATATTTTTTGTAGTTTGGAATTACTGTAGCTCACGATAAATGTAATCTAGGATACTGTACGATTACTGTAGCTTCGGAATTTTAACGGAAAATGTTTTTGGGATTACTGTAGTTCGCAATAAATGTATTTTAGGATACTGTAGGATTACTGTAGTTTTGAAGGTTTCTTTTCGAAATTAAAAATCTAAGATAGCTTTAAAATTGAGAATACTGTAGGATTACTGTAACATAGGAATACTGTAGGATTACTCTAATTTTGGGCGCTTTTTTCGAAATTAAAGATCTAGATAGGTTACTAGTTATGGATACTGTAAGATTACTGTAACACGATAGCTTCAAAATCTACACTTTGAGGATTACTGTAATTCCAGAAGGCGGACCACCTCATGAAATCGAACGTCTCGCTTCCAATGGAAATTATCTGGTGGCCGCAATTTCGGACGGTCGAATTCTCCAATGGTCGAACCTCCGATCGGCCGGCGTCTCGGACACCCATCACCGTATTCATTGGCACAAAGTGGGAATCCACGTGGCAGTCACTCAGTTTGGAAATGTGCTCTCCGCTGGAGCAGAATGCGTCCTGGCTCGACACTCTAAAGGACAGAAGGAGCCAACGAAGCTGCCAAGATTGGCTGCGCCGGTGACTGGTCTGGTGTTGTCAGACGACTCGTCCACGTGTGCTCTTGTCATGGGTAAGGGATTTGTAAAAAAAATCAGCCAAAATTCGAATTTTCGGATTTAAATTGATTAAAAATCGCTATTTTCAGCTCAAAAAACCCGATTTTCAACTTTAAAAAATTGGTTTTTTTTCTGTCAAAAACTCCCGATTTTCCACTTAAAATGGCTATTTTCCGTTGGAAATTGCCCGAATTTCGCATTGAAATAGCTATTTAAAAAGGCTATTTTTACCCTAAAATCGATAGATTTTTACTCTGAAAATCGAGAATTTCAGGCTGAAAATTGACGAAATTTCGAGATAAAAATTCTTATTTTCAGCATAAAAATCAAGATTTTTGACCTAAAAATGGCAATCTTGCAGCCTAGAAACGACTGATTTTCCGATAGATTTTTGCTCTGAAAATCGTGAATTTGAGCCTCAAAAATGGCTATTTTCGGCATAAAATAGCATCGAGTTGATTCAAAAAATCGCTATTTTCAGCCTAAAAATCTCCATTTTGACTCTGAAAATGACGATTTTCAGCCTAACAATCTCCATTTTGACTCTGAAAATGACTGTTTTCAGCCTAAAAATCTCCATTTTGGCTCTGAAAATTACTATTTTCAGCCTAAAAATCTCCATTTTGACTCTGAAAATGACGATTTTCAGCCTAAAAATCTCCATTTTGACTCTGAAAATGACGATTTTCAGCCTAAAAATCTCCATTTTGACTCTGAAAATGACGATTTTCAGCCTAAAAATCGAAAAATCGACTGAAAATGACCATTTTTTAAGCTTAAAAATCACAGTTTTTCGCTTTTGAAATAGCTTTTTTTAGCCCAAAAAAACCCCCAAATTTCGTTTTAAAAATCGCTATTTCAGGCCGAAATATCCGTTTTTTACCCAAAAAATTCTCAAAAAAAAAAAAAAAAATGCTGAAAATTGGCGATTTTCAGCCAAAATGTCACCAAATTTTACTGGTCAAAAATTACTTTTTATTTCTTCTTGAGTTCTGTGAAATCTACACTGTTTGCTCACTTTTCTTGTGAAAACAACAGTACACACATCTTGTTGATCTATGATGAGCAATCGGTTGTTCCTGAGAAGATCCTGAGAAATTCGTCACTTTTTTGATCCAAAAAATCCGCATTTTTGGCTACTACAGTACTACACAGGACTACAGTAATCCTAGAGAAAAAAATCCTAAAAACTAATTTCCAGAAGACAACTCAATTCACACGGTCCTCCTCGCCACGATGGCCATCAAATCGTTGGTTTCGACGCTGGAATACTGTCCGAGATCGTTGAATACCGTATTCTGCAGGTTAGGAGAAGGATTACTGCAGTTTTTGGGTTACTGTAGCCCTTCACTACAGCTGAGGATTGCCTTGGATCTTTGGGATACTATCTACCGTAATCTGGGAAATACAGCAGTTAGGGATACTGTAAGATTACTGTAGCATTACTCTAGCTTCTTTTTGGATCGGGTTACTGTAGTTTGACAACTTCTTGGGAGTACTATCTACCGTAATTTTGAAAGTTAGAGGATTCAGGGATACTGTAGGGCTACTGTAGGATTGCTCGACTACCGTAATTCTAGTGAAGGATTACTGTAGGTACGATGGACTACCGAAGCCTATACTGTCCTTTTAGATACTGTAGCTCAAGAATCAGAAAAAACTGGGGGTATACTGTGAATTACGGTAGATATTGTAGATTCCTACCGTAATTGGATTACTGGATTACTGTACTTTGAAAACTTTCAATCTATGATACGTTAGGATTACTGTAGCCAACTATTCTATCGATCTTTCTGTGGAGATTAGATTATGGTAGTTGAGGATTCATTGAGATTTCTGGATTACTGTAGTTCATGGGAAACGAGGCTAAGATAGTGTAGGATTACGGTAACCGAAGTCCTCAAAGGCATAGTTTTGAAATCAAGAATCCAGGATGCTGTAGGGTTACTGTAGTTTTTCAATTTTTGAAGCTTGGAACTTCGATGCTAGGATTCTGTAGGCGTACAGTAACCGAGGTCCTCGAGGACTGCTAAATCCCATTTCCAGCTTTGAAAGCAAGAATCTAGTATACTGTAGGATTACGTAGTGTTATCCACAAAAAACATTTTGCGGTTACTGTAGTTTATAAAAAAAGGAAACATGTAGGAGTACAGTAACCAAGGTCTTTAGAAAACTGTAGGATTACTGTAGTTTTCTAGTTAAACTGTATGTCATTAAAAAACGAAGCTAGAGTACTGTAGGATTCCAAGGTCACCTCAAAAATCTAGCTTTCTAATCAAGTATTTAGGATACTGTAGGATTACTGTAGTCAACTATTCTATCGAATTTTTGTGTAGGGATTACTGTAGTTCAGAATTCAGTGGGATTCCTGGAGTACTGTAGTTTGTAAAATACTGAGATTGGATACTGTAGGATTACTGTAGTCAACTATTCTATCGAATTTTAGTGTAGGGATTAATGTAGTTCAGAATTCAGTGAGATTCCTGGAGTACTGTAGTTGATGAGAAACGAAGCTAGGATACTGTAGGATTACTGTATCTTCGAAATTCAGAAAGTTACTGTTACGAGATTTTAAAACTACAGTAACCCACAGATGATGTAGTTTAGAAGTCAGCAATCTAGGGTTACTGTAGATCTTGGTAGCTTCTGCTATTTTGAATCTACCGTAACCCTATGAGCGATTTTTATTGGATTACTGTAATTAGAGCTACTGTACCTTTTCTAATAAATCGATTTTTTCCAGCGACCCCCTTCGCCCACGAGACATCGTTATGAACGGAAAACCAGGCCATATCCAATGGTTCGACGCCGCCACCGCCTACACTCTCTCAAAAATGCACGTAACTCTGGAGAATACAATCGACGGTGATATGTCGTCTCGTGGCATCAAATGCGCATTCCGCGACGTTCTTACTGTAGCGTTCACCCAAAAACTCGTCGCTACCATCGAGAAATTCGTCCATTTCGACGGTGAGAATCATTTGAGATTCTGGAAACGAAAGGGTAACGCAACGGATACCGTGCTGGTCGCATCGATTGCAGTGCCGAAGGATGTTGTCATGGTTGCCACGTGTCAGACGCCAGCTGCGTCCAGATTTGTGGTAAGTACAGTAGATTCTTGATTTAAAAGCTGGAAATAAGGATTCAGCAGTCCTCGAGGACCTCGGTTACTGTACGCCTACAGAATCCTAGCATCGAAGTTCCAAGCTTCAAAAATTGAAAAACTACAGTAACCCTACAGCATCCTGGATTCTTGATTTCAAAACTATGCCTTTGAGGACTTCGGTTACCGTAATCCTACACTATCCTAGCCTCGTTTCCCATGAACTACAGTAATCCAGAAATTTCAATGAATCCTAAACTACCATAATCTAATCTCCACAGAAAGATCGATAGAATAGTTGGCTACAGTAGGCTTACAGTATCCGAGATTACGATTTTTCCAAAGTACAGTAATCTAGTAAGACAATTACGGTAGGTCTAAGACATCTGGAAACTATCGTGTTACAGTAATCCTACAATGTCCCCAATTTCTGCTTGTTTCCAGAACACAATCATCACCGCGTCGACATCTGGAACCCTCAGCGTTTGGGATTATACTGAAAAAGAGGTTCTAGAAGACATGGAACGGTCTAGGAATTGGCAAGAAACCGAGATTCGCGACATTTCAATGATTCAAGCAGACGGAAAATTCGTCAGTGCTCACGGACAGCATGCAGTGCTCTGGAGTGTCAAAAATGTGAGTTTTCGTGGGTTAGATAGGTAAAATGGCCTTTTTTAGCTAAACAAATGACTGGAAATGGTCCTCCAGAATAGCCTAAAAATCATGAAATTCGTCCAAAATGACCTAAAATTAACTAGAAAGCCTTGAAGAATTATATTAAATCAGGTGAAACTCGTTGAAAAGGACCTCGTGAAGGCTCAAAATTGGTCGAAAATGGTCGAAAAATAGCTTTAAAATTATAGAAATCTTGAAAATGACCCAAAATTGACCAGGAAAACCCCTAAAAATCAGCTGAAACTCGCTGAAAATGATCATTTTTCCAGATGAAAATCATCGACGTCCTCAGCTGCGACGACGACATTCTGAAGGTCTCCTTCGCCGCCGACGAACGTCATCTGATAATCTCGACGAAGAAAGGTGTGATCTGCTGGGACACCCTCTGCCTTTTGGTCGTTTGGCGCATTCAACAACGCGTTGGAATCCATGTGGGCTACACTGGATGCTACGCTCTCGATGGTCCACAAGTGATGAAGTTCGACGCGGAGTCTGGAAGAGTCCTGGAGACGGTGCAATTCTCGACGCCCGTTGAAGAGTTGATTGTGGTGGAGAAGAGACAGAATGCTATCGTTTATGTGGCAAAGACGGCCAAGGTAAGAAGGTCTTACAGTAAGATTGGAAGATTCTGGTGCTGAAAATTACGGTTTTCAATCTGGAAACGGGGAATTTGCAGGATGAATATAGCTGAAAATCTATTTTTTCTAGTCGAAAATTGTCAATTTAAGCCGTTGTAAAATGAGCATTTTCAGCCCAAAAAATGGTCTAATTTCGTCTAGAAAATCGCTATTCTCAGCCTAAAAAATGGCTAATTTCGGCCTCGAAAAATAGTTATTTTCAGCCATAAAAATTCATTTTTAGCTGAGAATTGATCGAATTTCGTCCTGAAAACACCGCTATTCTTATTGTTAGCCTTAAAACTCAAATTTCAGCCAAAAAATGGTTATTTTTAGCTTGAAATCGACCAAATTTAGAACTGAAAAGACCGATTTTTGGTCTTAAAATTGACCATATTTCGTCACGAAAAACCCGCTATTTTTAGCCCGAAAATTCATATTTTCAGCTTAAAATTGACCGATTTTTGTTCTGAAAATCGCTATTTTCAGCCAAAAATTTCCAGCCATTTCGACTTAAATTTGACCATTTTCGGTCTAAAAACGGATTTCTAGAGCATTCTAGAGTCTAGAAATGAGAGACTACAAACTACAAACTACAATTTCTTCCAGGGAATCCTATGCAATCGGCCGAGAAAAATCAAGCAAAGCGGAAAATCCAACGGCGCCGTCACCGACCTAAAAACGCCATTCAGCCAGCTGGCTCGTCAGAATTCCACGACGACGACTCCAAAGTCCACGTCATCTTCTGGAGACCAACAATTCGTTCGTCAGCCACGCCCCGAAGCGGCCCGCCTGTTCGCTGGACCCGTCTATCAGCTGCCACCAATCTCATTCATCGCCCCGTTGTTCATTGAGAAGTCCCTGCTTCCACCACCTGTTAGATCATAGAGAGATGGTTCTGGAATGGTCTAGAAGGCTCTAGGACTCTCTATAATTGTTTTGCCTGTTTTTTTTGTTGTTAATTTTCCAAAATTTCAAAAATCTCGTTGTTATCCTGAAATGCTCCAGAATGTTCCAGAAATTTCCCCTTTTTTTTTGAGATACCAATATTTTCGCCACTATCCTGAGTGCTTCAGAATGCTCTGGAATGTTCTAGAATGCTCCGGAATGCTCCAGACTGTTCCAAAAGGCTCTAGAATCTTTTAGAGACTTGTAGAGATTTCTGAAATCTTGAAGACGCTTCTAGAACGTCCTAAAGCATTCAGAGCTCCAGGATGCTCCAGAATCTTTCTAGACACTTCTAGAATCTTGAATTTCTTGAAGTTCATATCCCTAGAGATGCTCCATGAGCTTCTAGAAGTCTCCAGAATGTTCCAGTATGTTCTAGAATGCTCCAGAATGAGCCAGAATGCTCTAGAATGCTCCAACATATTCCAGAAGCTTCTAGAACATCTTAGAAGCATACATTTTTGAAAATCCGCCAAATCGATGTCTCGAAAGGTCCCAGAAGCTTCTAGAATTCTCTAGAACGTTCTAAAGCGTTTCTGAATCCATTTTTTTTGTCTAGGAGCTTCTAGAAAATTCTGAATCATCATGTTTTTGTTGTTATTGTTTCTCCCTCTTTGTTTTACTTTTTTCATTTTTCCCCCTCCCCACATACACACATTGTTATGCGTATGCTTTTTTCCTTTCCCCCCTCCCTACCGTACCCCTCCTCCCTCAATTGTTGTTGATTTTTTTCTCCCTTTTTTCATTTTTCTTTTGATCTGATCTGAACAGTTTTTGTTTCTATTTTCTGATGTTTTCATCCAATTTCAGAAATTTCGAAAAGCTCAGAAATTCGGGACATCTGAAAATCTGGAGATTCCAATAAAATGGGAACCCGAGATTCCTGGAAAATTTAATAAAAAACATATAAGAATTTTTCGGATTTTCGAAACATCGAAATTCGGAAATTCTGAGAATTTGAAAATTCAGGAATTTTGAAATTCGGATATTCAAAAATCAGGAAGTCCAGGAATTCAGAAATTTAGAAACTTTGAAATTCAGAAATTGAAGAATTCCAGAAATTCAGAAAGACAGAAAAGCAGAAATTCAGAAATTCAAAAAATTAAAAATTCAGGAATTCAAAAATTCAGAAATTGAAGAATTCCAGAAATTCAGAAAGACAGAAATTCAGACATTCAGAATTTCTGAAATTCAGAAATTCCGAAATTCAGAAATTCCGAAATTCAGAAATTCAAAAGTTCGAAAAATTAGAAATTTCAGATTTTTTGAAATTCAAAAATGCTGAAATTGAGAAATCCAAAATTGGGAAACTCAGAAATTCGGGGAAATTTTGGTACTTGAAAAATTTGAAATTCAGAATACCTGAAAGCAAATATTGAATTTTTGAAAAACCCTGAAATTTTAACGATGCGATTCATAGTTTTCAGAAATCCAAAGAGTTTTTCAGAAACGTCTGAAATTCAGGACTTCCGAAAAAAGTCAGAATCTCTGAAAAAAAAATAAAAATGATTATTTCGTTTTTTCAAATCTCAAAAAAAAAACGTATGCAATAGTTTCGAGTTTTAGCTTTTTCAGAGACTTTCCGAGACTCAAAAATATGAAAATTTGAAATTCGAAAAATTTCAAATCCGTCCGACTTCCCCTGCTCCCTATCTGACTCTTTTCCATACTTGTAATTCGGGCCTTCGCGGGCCCTGCCATAACTTCTTTCAAAATCGATATTTTCAAACCAACTAAATCAGGTATGATAGAGCTCTACGAGTACTACAAAACGGTATTATTTGGAATACTGTATCTTGTCTATGAACAGAGTTACGGAGCAAAAGGAACAAAAAAAACAGGCCGGGCACTGCGAGAAAAGCGACTTTACAACCTGTAACTTTGTTCATAGACAAGATACAGTATTCCAAATACCGTAATAGAACGACACCCGGATCGTCCACTTTGAGCCTATATATCTCACTTCTTTTGAAAGATATCAAAAAGTGTTAACTAGTAAAATGTTTATCAGGGGGATCCTCTAGAGTCGACCTGCAGGCATGCA
>NC_013489.2:12370336-12380016 GCF_000004555.2 Caenorhabditis briggsae | reverse complement strand
ATATAGGCTCAAAGTGGACGATCCGGGTGTCGTTCTATTAGAGGTTTTACGGTAATACCGTTTTGTAGTACTCGTGGAGCTCTATCATACCTGATTTAGTTGGTTCGAAAATATCGATTCTGAAAGAAATTATGGCAGGGCCCGCGAAGGCCCGGATTACAAGTATGCTCTTTTCGAAAACAGAAAAGTTGCAAAACTCATCATTTCTCACCCCTCCCCCCCCCCCCCAAAAACCCCAGAAAAAAACGTTCCCAAACAGTCAATAGGTCAATAATACAGGTTTTTCTTTTCCTAAGAGATTTCTCTGCGCCTCTCTCTCTCTCTTCTGCTCTGTGAGCTCCAAAAAACGCTTTTTCTGGAATGTTCTGTGCTCTAGCTCAGTGGGGGGCTCCGTTTCGAAATCCCCTTGGCTCCGCCCACTTTTCGGAATGACTCGTCCACCCACAAAATCAACAGGTTGGGGGGAAATAGTGTGTAAGAGAGAGGAGGGCGCAGAGAAAGCAAACGGGATATTTAAGGATCGGGTTGGTTGAGCTGTGAGAAGGAGAAATCCAGTTTTTCGAGGCATTTTCGAAAATCCCTGACCTTATTTTTAGGGTTTTGGCTCATTTTCAGCCTATTTTGATGCATTTTCAGTCATTTTCTGCTGATTTTTGTCTATTTTTCCCGAATTTTTGCAAATTTCTGGCCCATTTTCAGCCAATTTTTCACCTATTTTCAGCTAGCAAAAAATGTCGCAAAGCTATCACCGTCCAAGACCAGCTGGCATGGCTGGAGCCATTTTGGATAAGCAGGCCAACAAGTTTAACGATGTCGAGGCTGGATACTTGTTGGAGTGGATTAAGGTACGTTTTTGTTCTTTTTTTTTGGGAATGAAATTTATAAATAAATTTAAATTTTGGGTTTTTTTCAATGCCCTTTTTTCGCTAAATCGATCGGTATATTTTTGAAAAAATTCGGATGGAAATTGGGAGAGTTACGGGGGGTACCGCACTTTCAGCTCAATTATCTCGGTTCCCATTAAAGATATCAAAAATGTGTCGACTGATAAAATGTTTATCACAATATCACCAATATTTTATCAGTGGACATATTTTTGATATCTCTCACAGGAGTCGAGATAATTGAGCGCAAACTGATCGTATGGTTGGGTCTCAATTAGAGCTAAAACAGTGATTGCTCATTTCTCAGCTAATTTTCTTTTAGTTTTTATGATACTTATATCAATTGAATCAGCTTAAAAAGAGCTTCAAAATAAATACAGGTAAGTCTGAAAACTCAAATTTTGAAATTCCGAAAAATCTAAATATAGGAATTTTCGGATTTTATTTTCGAAAAACGCATTTTTTGGCCGATTTGGAGCCTTGGAAACGTATTCCAGAATTGTTCGATTTGTTTGAAATTTTCAAAGTATACTAAACAAAAATAGAGCTATATTTTTGTAGTTGACAACTTTTTTGTAGAAATTTCTATAAATGAGCTATACACCTTTAAAAAGGTTCAATTCCATTCTGACGACAATTTTGTTCTTGACATTTTTAAAGGCGCATATCTCATTTAGAACGTTTTTTTACAAAAAAGTAGTTCACTACAAAAATGAAGTTCTATTTCTGTTTAGTATACTCTGAAATTTTCAGAAAAACCAAAAAAAAAATTGGATCACTTTTGTAGGCCTTGAAAGTTCACTATTTTTTATTCAAATATTTTCATTCGCTAGTATCATAGTTAATCCTCTTCTGAACATTTTGAAATTAAAATATCTGAATTCAGCTGAATGTGAGCTTTGAAATGAGCACAAACACGGCTATTTTTGCTCTATTTTCAATGTTTACCCAGCGCGTTGCGGTCGCGTCGCGGCTGATGCTCAAATTTCGAGTTTAAGCAAAAGTCGTCGTGTTTAGGCTCATTTTGAAGCTCTCGTCAAGATTGAAAAATTAATAATAATAGTTTTATTCAAAGATTTGAATTGAAACTCTGAAATTTTCAGACAAACCGAAAAATTCTAGCTATTGGTTGGGCTAGTTTTGCAGGGCTTCAAAGTTGACTATTTTTCCACCGAAAACTGTCAAAATAGTTGTCATCTGATAAAATGTTTGTCACATTATCAGTAATGTTTTATCAGTTGACCTCACTTTGATATATCTTATAAAAACTCCGATAAATTGGGTCAGATTTCAAGTAACTACCTTCCAAGATCAGTGTCTACTACTGTACATTTGAAGATCTTAATTATCTTAACTCCTATAGAAGCTATCAAAAAGAGCTCAACTGATAAAATCTTTTTTACATTATCAGCAATATTTTATCAGTTGACCACTTTTTGATATCTCTCACAGAAAATGAGATATTTGAGCTCAAAGTTCTAGATAACCCAACATTTTGAAAATTTTCAAAAACCACCTAAAAAAAATCAATTAGCGATCTCTTCAAATCAATAATATTTACACACACACAGGATTTGACAAAAGAGGATTTCGACTGCGAAGCATCGCGCGACAACTTTCGTGAGCAACTGAAAGATGGATCGAGACTGTGCAAGTGAGTTTTTCGCCAATTTTGCGTCTTTTGTTTTATTTGTTGTGTTGAAGGATATCGAAAAGTAAATATGGGGAAGAAGAAGAGATAAGGAACGGTTTAGAAAGATAAAGAGAGAGTGAGAGAGAGAGAGAGAGAGAGAGAGAGAGAGAGAGAGAGAAGCGCAGAGAAAGAGGAGAACTGATATTTTGATGTTTCATCACTGTTTCGATATAGGAACGTAGCTAGTGTTAGAAAGAGGGATTTTAGCAACATCTTGAGATTCTGGAAAACTGTAGAATATTTAAAAACGCAGAGACACGAAAACTTTTGCGAAGTTCAGAATCTCAGAATTTCGAAACTCTGAACTTCGAATTTCTGAATTTCTGAGTTTCTGAATTTCTGAATTTCTGAGTTTCTGAATTTCTGAATTTCTGAGTTTCTGAATTTCTAAATTTCTGAATTTCCGAATTTCTGATCTTCTGAATTTCTGAATTACCGAATTTCTGAATTTCTGAATTTCCGAATTTCCGAATTTCTGAGTTCCTGAATTTCTGAAATTCTGAATTTCCGAATTTCTGATCTTCTGAATTTCCGAATTTCTGAATTTCTGATCTTCTGAATTTCTGAATTACTGAATTTCTGAATTTCTGAGTTTCTGAATTTCTAAATTTCTAAATTTCCGAATTTCTGATCTTCTGAATTTCTGAATTACTGAATTTCTGAATTTCTGAATTTCCGAATTTCCGAATTTCTATGTTCCTGAATTTCTGAAATTCTGAATTTCCGAATTTCTGATCTTCTGAATTTCCGAATTTCTGAATTTCTGAAATTCTGAATTTCCGAATTTCTGAATTTCTGAATTTCTGAATTTTCCAGATTGGTCAACGCAATTCAAGAGGGAAGTGTTAAAAAGATCATGAAGCCAATTTCGAATTTCAATTGTCTCGAAAATATCAATCAATTCACAAATGCCGCCAGAAAATTGGGTGTTAAGGATGAGGAGGTACGTGGCCTAGAAACCCCAGTTCCTAAAACTCTTCCATTTCTTTCAGACCTTCCAATCGGTCGACCTTTTCGATGGCCGCGACCTCTTCTCCGTTACCGTAACCCTTCAAAGTTTGGCCAGAAAGGTGAGCAATATTTTGAGAAGTGTGCTCTATGGAGAATGCTTTTTCAAAGAATCAAAAAAATTTTTTTGCACTATAGTATCCTAGATACTTGATTTCAAAGCTAGATTTTTGAGGACCCTGGAATCCTACAGTATTCTAGCTTTGTTTTTAATGATCTGTAATTCTACAGTATCTTAAGTTCTTGATTTCAAAGCTATGTATCCTCCTACAATATCCAAACATTTACAGACATCCTTAAATATGGTTTTCTTTGAAATTCTAAAACAACAGTAACCCTACAGTTTCCTGTGGTATTGAGCCAGTATTTGAGGACCTTGGTTACTGTACTCCTACAGGCCTTATTTAAACTACAGTAACCCAAAAATATGTTTTCGTGGAAAAAACTACAGTAATCCTACCGTATCCCAGATTCTTGATTTCGAAGCTGGAAATGATATTCAGCAGTCCTCAAGCACATCGGTTACTGTACGCTTACAGAATCCTAGCATCTAAATCCCAAGCTACAAGAATTGAAAAACTACAGTAATGCTACAGTACTCTAGAGTCTAGACGCTCCAATGATAAAAAATTTGAAAATTTAATAAATTTCAGGTTGAAAAACTCGGCATTGCCCCACCAAAACAAGTCTCCAAGGACCAGATTGTCAACATGTGAATTCTGAAGTTTTCCCCAAATTTTTAAAATTCTATTTTTAACATTTTTCCGAAAAAACTAATTTTGTGATTCCCACTTTCTTTTCTCAAGTGCTTAAAATGTTCTTTTTTGATTTTTTTCAAGTTGAATGAAATAAAATAAATGGCTTATTTATTTTTTAATTAATTTGAATTTCAAAGCACTGAAATGCTGAAATGCTGGAAATCTGCAATTTGAAATATCGGAAATTCTGAAATTCAGAAATTCTGAAATTCTGAAATTCAGAAATTCTGAAATTCTGAAATTCAGAAATTCAGAAATTCTGAAATTCAGAAATTCTGAAATTCCGAAATTCAGAAATTTAGAAATTCAGAAATTCAGAAATTCTGAAATTCACAAATTCACAAATTCACAAATTCAGAAATTCAGAAATTCAGAAATTCAGAAATTTAGAAATTCAGAAATTCAGAAATCCAGAAATTCAGAAATTTAGAAATTCAGAAATTCAGAAATCCAGAAATTCAGAAATTCAGATAATCCAGAAAGCTCTGAAATTCCGAAATTCAGAAATTCAGAAATTCAATAATATGAATTTTTTTTTCTCAAATTTTTGCAGTTTTTCACCTGATTTTTTTCCTAGAAATCACTAACTAGTCAAATGTAACTGTATTGAACATATTTTCATGCGTAGCGAGCTTTTTTGCAGAATTTTAGGTGAAATTATTTTTTCCTTCGTTATCCGCTCGTCCGCATGTCCACTTTCCGCGTTTGTTCAGAACTGTTTCAATTCAAATATTGCAGACATGACACAATATCGAATCAAGAAAAAAGAGGTAGAAGTTTCAACGAGGAGAAGGCTGAAGGCGTTGAAGGTGACGAATCGAAGCGAATTCAACGCAGGCACTGTCGGAGACGGCGGCGGAGGCAGTGAAGAAGATGAAGCGTTTGGAAAATCCGTGGTCGTCTCTGTTTCGACCTAACAAAATTGAATCAGTTAGTATCCGAAGGTTCTCCGGAAGTGGCGATGTTAGCAGAGGGTATTTCTGGGCTAATGGTGGTAGTGAGTAAATCACGATAACATCTTAAAAATCGGTACTTTTGACATTTTACAGATTGAGGCTGAAAGAGCTCGTCACGACAGCGCCGTTTCAGTTCAGAAGAGAAAGGAAGGATTCGTGAGTGTAATTAGAAGTCTATTACAGTATAAGCTGGGTTCAGGCGGAAATGATGGCAATTCTTGATCCATTTGTTTTTTCTTCTATGGATCAGATCACTGTGATTCATCCGGTCACTCATGGTTTATTTATACCAGAGTTTCAGATTTAAAAATTATTTTTTTTGTAGACGAGATATGTGCTGCTAATGAAGTTTTGTCAAAGTGTCCACCTCTGCGTTGCCCACTACAACTTCTTGTCCAAAAAGCGTGCAATCATTGGTTTAACGAGGTTCATTTTTTACCTAATTTCTATAATTCTCTATTTAATGCAGATCATGCCTGAAAAATCTATGCGCGCTCAGTTCACGTCGTATCAATAATCATTGCGATGTCTCGTAGCTAATAAATTACTATTCGTTTCAAATGCTTTATCAACCCTGAATGGTTTTGCCTTGCCTGAATTGAAAAACCTACGACTTGTGCACTGACTAGGGAAGGTTGTAATCGGGGGGTGGAACTTCGGTATGAGACCTATATCATTCGAAAGCTGAGAATGAGACATTTTCAAATATGTATTTGCTTCTGATTTTGCTGAGGAGCTACCAGTTTCGAGAAAAATCGGGTTCGAAATCTGAGAAATTGCAAATGCAAAGGGGGGACCCCATGGTGATATTTTTTGCGAAAATTTTTTTTTTGAAAAAAACTTGAAAACTTTATGGGATTTATTTCTTTTATTAAAAACTTATGAAATACTTATGTTATATGCTTTGAAAAACTTTTTTTGAAGCATTATTCAAACTACATTTTGATTTAAGACATTCGATGATTGGTGAAAGATTTTGGAAGTTTTTTGATTGTAATTACAATTTCAAATGTTCCTCTACGATCTGGCAAAGTTTTCTCGATTTTACAGAAAAGCAAATTTTGACGAAAAATATCCATGGGGTACCCCCTTGGCATTTTCAAACTATTTTTCGAAAAATTTTCAAATGTGCTAAAACGAATTCTAAACAGACAGAAACTATAAAATGAGTCTTTTAGCAATAATTGGAAGCTCTATCCTTTTCGGAATCGAGAGCTTTTAATGTTTTTTCGAACATCCCACAATCCATATTTCTTCGATAATCACCCAGTAGTACTCAAAACTTGAGAAAAAACATATTCACATTATCTCTTATTGATTTATCACTTTACAACCCCAATAACGAACAAATCTTGTGGATTTTGAAATAAAGAACTGAAAAAAGATTTGTAGCGTTGCTTCAAGAAATTTGCAAAAGCTATGGAGTATGTACTTTTCAAAACTTGTGAAACAGTAAAAAAATAAGTATCCAATTAAAATTTTTCTTTGAAAAAAATGCGTTCATAGCATTTTGAAGATCGCCACAAAAACCAAAAATAAAATCAAAAAACAATAACGGGAAGAGGAATCGAACCTAAAACCGGTTGGATGCTCTTCATCCCTCCTCGCCACTACACCACTGCTCGCTGTTTGTTTCCCTTCCACCAATCTATATAAGAAAGAGGGGAGGCGCGGCGCCCTTAAGAGTCGAATTTGAGCCAAATTTGAAACTTGATTTTCTCGAAACTGGTAGCTCCTCAGCAAAATCTGAATACGTGTTTGAAAATGTCTCATTCTCAGCTTTCGAATGATATAGGTCTCATACCGAAGTTCCACCCCCCGATTACAACCTTCCCTAGTGAGACATGAAAAAATCAATTCTACATTCACTCCGAAAAATTATATTTCAGGAACCAATCAAGAGAAGACATGCGAAGAATCGGCAAACAGCGCACCAGTGGACCCAATGATGCTTAAACCACTCTTGTCTCCCCTCTTCTACCCTTTTCCTCCGGCTCCAATGGCTCCTTGTTAATAATTTTTCAACTTTTTTCTATCTTTTTCCCCTAAATCACATTTTCATTCTTTTCCCTGTTATCTGTCAGTGCCTTGTTCTGATCTCATTTACAAAAGCCATTTCATTTGTATCCCAACTCATTTGGTTGTTTTCCTTTTTTATTATTATCTGGTTTTTTTTTCTCCTTTTTTTAAAATAAATTTTATCATAAATGAAGCAACCGGCGATAAAAAAGAAAACAAAATTTGAAAAGCGCGCGCTACGATGCTCCGAAATCCCGCTGGTCTGTTCGGAATTAGATCTAATTCGTTCGTAGTTCATTCGGTGTTCGTTCGGAATTAGATCAGCTAAATTCTGTATTAGATCATGCCACTTCTATTTACGAACGAACCCAGATCTAATTCCGAATCAAGTCAGATCTAATTCAGAATCTTTTACCTGAGATCAGAATATCAAAATTTCAAATTTTTCGAAATTCAAATGTCCTAATTTCTGAATTTCAGAGCTTTCTGGATTATCTGAATTTCCGAATTTTTGAATTTCTGAATTTCCGAATTTCCGAATTTCGGAATTTCGGAATTTCGGAATTTCTGAATTTCTGAATTTCGGAATTTCGGAATTTCGGAATTTCTGAATTTCTGGATTTCGGAATTTCTGAATTTCTGGATTTCTGAATTTCTGAATTTCTAAATTTCTGAATTTCTGAATTTCTGAATTTCTGAATTTCTGAATTTCTGAATTTCTGAATTTCTGAATTTCGGAATTTCGGAATTTCGGAATTTCGGAATTTAGAATAAGAATCAAGTCAGATCTAATTCAGAATCGTTTACCTGAGATGTTTTGAAATTATGAGATTCTGAAGATTTGAAAATCGGGAATTCTAAAATTCTAAAGTTCTGAATCACAAAAATTCAAAATTTTCAGAAATTCAGAAATTCGAAATCTTGAAAATTCTGAATTTTCAAAAAATGAAAAAAAAATTAACAGAAAACAGATTCATTATCTTTTTGAACGGATACAAAAAATTTTCTTTCGACAAAATATAAGGAAAAAATTCGAGAATTAAAAAAGCAGAATTTGTAAAAAAAATTTTAAATTGTTCAAAATTTTTTTGGCACAACAGACGAATCAATCAATCGATAAAATAGGGGGAAAAGGGGAAGCACAGGGAAACCGATTTTTCAGAAAAAAATGATTTTGGCGGGAAAAGTTAAAATTTGAATTTGCGGAAAAAAAATAGATACAACGACACATTCTGCTTCTTCGAATAATACAGTTTTTTTTTTGGAAAAGTGGTTGGAATTTTTTTTTTGAAAATTCAAAAAAAATTTAAGCAATGAATAAATGAGGAAACAAGGATTTTAGGGTTGCAATTCAACATTTTTGGAAAAAAAAATTTCCAAAAAAAAAAAACCAAATTATCTTCCCCAAAGACCGTTGGCACGTTGCCATTGAGCTGGTGATCTGAAAAAATTGGAGTTAAACTTTTGAAAAAAATAGCAGTGGAAAAATTGAAAATGGGAAAATTGGCCAAAATGGGATGTATGAATTTTTGTATAATTTCTGAAATTTTGGATTTTTGAAATTTTCTGAAATTTTGGATTTTTAAATTTTCTGAAATTTTTTGAATTTTCTCAACGATGTGGGCGGAGCCCCATCATAGAATTTCCGAATTATTTCAGAATTTCAGAATCTCAGAATCTCAGAATCTCAGAATCTCAGAATCTCAGAATCTCAGAATCTCAGAATCTCAGAATCTCAGAATCTCAGAATCTCAGAATCTCAGAATCTCAGAATCTCAGAATCTCAGAATCTCAGAATCTCAGAATCTCAGAATCTCAGAATCTCAGAATCTCAGAATCTCAGAATCTCAGAATCTCAGAATCTCAGAATCTCAGAATCTCAGAATCTCAGAATCTCAGAATCTCAGAATCTCAGAATCTCAGAATCTCAGAATCTCAGAATCTCAGAATCTCAGAATCTCAGAATCTCAGAATCTCAGAATCTCAGAATCTCAGAATCTCAGAATCTCAGAATCTCAGAATCTCAGAATCTCAGAATCTCAGAATCTCAGAATCTCAGAATCTCAGAATCTCAGAATCTCAGAATTTCAGAATCTCAGAATCTCAGAATCTCAGAATCTCAGAATCTCAGAATCTCAGAATTTCAGAATCTCAGAATCTCAGAATCTCAGAATCTCAGAATCTCAGAATCTCAGAATCTCAGAATTTCTGAATTTCTGAATTTCTGAATTTCTGAATTTCTGAATTTCTGAATTTCTGAATTTCTGAATCTCTGAATTTCTGAATTTCTGAATTTCTGAATTTCTGAATTTCTGAATTTCTGAATTTCTGAATTTCTGAATTTCTGAATTTCTGAATTTCT
>NC_013489.2:12337083-12370073 GCF_000004555.2 Caenorhabditis briggsae | reverse complement strand
CCGATGTTTATAGGTACTACTGGAGCTCAATTATCTCGGCTCATATGAAAAATAACAAAATATTGTTAACTGATAAAAAACTTGTCATTTTATCAGCTACATTTTATTAGTTGACCACTTTTTGATATCTTTTATGGGAACCATGATAAATAAGATCAAACAGATTGAAGTCGCCGGGGAAGAAGGGTGTTTGGTTGCTTTGAGCCCAATTATCTTGGCTCCTATTAGAGATATTAAAATTTTGCCAATTGACAAAATGTTTGCCATGATTAAAACTACATTTTCTTACTTGACAAATTTTTGATATCTTTCATAGAAAACGAATAACGCGCAGCTCAGACGATCAGACGGTGCCAGCAGACATGTCTACCTTGCGCTCAATTATCTCGGCCCCTGTAACAGATATCAAAAAATTGTCAACTGATAAAATGTGTCATGATATCGGGTACATTTTTTTAGTTGACAATTTTTTGATATCTTTTAAAAGAACCGAGATAATTAAATTTAAAGTAGCGACAAGTTCAAGCGAAGTTCAAGCGAGGTTCAAATTCAATATTTTTAATTTTTCAAAAAACAAAAATATGGCATAATTTTTCAGCTGGGGCATCACATGCTACGAAGTCTTTGCCGATGGTGCAGAACCATTCGAAAGCATTTCGAATGCTGTTGTAAAGGCGGATGTCCTGAGTTCGAAATTCCTTCAAATGCCTTCAAACACTCCAGAAGCCATCAAAAAGTACCTCAACCACTTCATTTTTGTCGAAGCTGCTCGCCGAGCCAGTATGTCGATGGCCGTTGGAGAGTTTGATCGAATGGCGGTGATGAGTGAGAATGGAACGCTGGAAGGGGGCGGAGCCAAACAGAAATTGCTGAAAGTTTTCAAGAAGCGACATGAAAAGCAGTCGAAGGGAGAGTAGTGAACTCTGTGTGAACTATGATTATGGAATTATGAAGCTTTGAATTTTTGAATGTTTTTTTAACTTTCCAGGAAGACATACAGAAGTTTAGTATCCCAGAATCTCAGAATCTTAGAATCTTAGAAGCTCAGAATCTCAGAATCTCAGAATCTCAGAATCCCAGAGTCTCAGAATCTCAGAATCTCAGAATCTCAGAATCTCAGAATCTCAGAATCTCAGAATCCCAGAGTCTCAGAATCTCAGAATTTCAGAATCTCAGGATCTCAGAGTCTCAGAATATCAGAATCTAAGAATCTCAGAATCTCAGAATCGCAGAATCCCAGAGTCTGAGAATCTCAGAATTTCGGAATTTCAGAATCTCAGGATCTCAGAATCTCAGAATATCAAAATCTCAGAATCTCAGAATCTCAGAATCTCAGAATCCCAGAGTCTCAGAATCTCAGAATCTCAGAATTTCGGAATTTCAGAATCTCAGGATCTCAGAGTCTCAGAATATCAGAATCTAAGAATCTCAGAATCTCAGAATCTCAGTATCCCAGAGTCTGAGAATCTCAGTATTTCGGAATTTCAGAATCTCAGGATCTCAGAATCTCAGAATATCAAAATCTTGGAATCTCAGAATTTCTGAATTTCAGAATCTTGAATCTTAGAACCTTAGAATCTCAGAATCTCAGAATCTCGAAAAAAAATGTTGGTCGAAAAAAAATCACATAAGGGTCCCCCTTATGTGTTTTTGAAATTTTCAAAACTAGTGAAATGACGGGCCCGGCCCGTTACAAGTATGAGAATCTTGGAATCTCAGAATCTCAGAAACTCAAAAAACTTTCAGATGAAAAAAGAAAAAAAAAGGTTTATAGTCTCATGACAGAAGCAGAACTCGAGACATTTACAATCTTATTATCATTTGGTTTTTTACAAAAAATCATCGAAACTAAAAAATTTCTATAAGGAAAATGAACGAAAAGAATACAGAAACTAGCGATTCCCTTATGTAAAATCACTGGCAAATAGGTCAAATTATTTTTCGCCTGATCAAATTCCTCTTGTTTTGTATAATCAGTTAATGAAATCATTGGAATCAAAAGCATAGAAATCGGAATAGTAATTTGAAGAAATATGCCAAAAAGTGAGCGAATTTGAAGACGTCGGGTTTCAGAAGACACTTGGGATGATTTCGAATGAAAGAGATAGTAGAGACAGCAGACGGCGAAGAAGAAATTTTGAAAAAGAAGAACTCCATTTATGAATAAATTCATTGCACTTGTGTAGAGTTTCCAGAAGCCTTCCAAAGGGTAAACCATGATATTTTCGGTGAAAAAGTATTCTGGGGGACAGGGGAATGTCTGAAAATTAATAATTTTGAGAGTTTGGAAGTTTTCAGAAAACTTCAGTCTTGAAATCTTTACTGGTTTTTAGGATCTGAATCTGAATCTGTCTGAAAACTCGAGAAAATTAAAACTTTCTAATTTCGAATTTTCGGTGACGTTAGAAATTCAGAAACTCAGAAAACTTTGAAAAATGTCTTTAATTTTCGAATTTCCAAAATTCGGATATTTTGAAATTTGTTATTTCCGAATATTCGAATTTCCAATGTGCTGAATTTCTCAATTTCTGAATGTCGGATATTCAGTATCTATATTTTCTAATTGCGAGTTTTCAACTTTTGCAATTCCCGTAGTTTCTCGGATTTCTGGAGTTTTGTATTTTCGAATTTTCGAATTTCTAACTTTTCGGAATTTTGATATTCGAAATTTTGTTTATCGACTTTTTTCCAATAAATTTGAAATCTCAGTATTTCAGAAAAATGCGAATTCTGAATTTCGGAATTTACGAAATTCGACTTTTCAAAATTTCTGAACTTTAAAAACGTTGAACTTTGAGTTTTCTAGTTTTCTGATCTTTCAAATTTTGTGAACTTTCTGATATTCTGAACTTTGTGATTTTCAGAAATTCTGATCTTTCAAAATTTTTTATTATCTTTCCGGTTCAATTTTTTGGAAAATTCGGAATATCAAAACTTTATTTTGAATTTTCTGAATTTCTGAAATTCAAAAACTCAAAATTTTAGGAATTCGGAATTTCAGAATTCCCGAATATCTACTCACCTTCAACAAAACCATCCTCGCGTCATCTGGATTCGGGAAATTCAAAAAAATGGGGACCATCAATGCCATACATCCAAAAATATTGAGAAACAACCATAAATTCCTAGTTGAATTATTTTGAAATCGAAAAATATTATTGACAATTAAAGTGCTTCGATTTTCAAAAAGTATCAGAAATGACATGACCATAGCTGCAAATTTCAGATTTAAAAAGTATTATCTGGCGAAAATTTTCCCGTAAAACCTGTAATAAAAGGGCACTCACACTGTAAAGTTTGAGCTGCAAACTTTTCTTTGCTCCCATGCTAGCTCAATTATCTCGGTTCTTTTGAGAGATATCAAAAATTGGTCAACTGATAAAAAATTGCTGATAATATGATAAATAATTTATCAGTTGACAACTTTTTACTATCTTTGACAGGAACCGAGATATGTGAGCTCAAAGCTAAGAGTGAGGGGGCCCTTCTATTACAGGTTGTCAAAAAGCCCACCAAAACTAGTCGCAGTTTGTAAAAAACATTGAAATGCATTGGAAATTCCCACTGAACTTAGAATTCCATCAAAAAATCCAGCCATAACCGGATAAAAAAAGTAAGGAGTCGAGAAAAATGAATAGTAAATTCCACAAATTGTATACCAGAAATTCAAATTTAGCAGACTCGATTTTACCGATTCCATGCTTTTTGGCGTTTTTTTGAGAATACAGAAAAATGCGAAAAGTTGAAATGGTAGACTAATTAGTGTAATTAAGCGGCAAATGTCAACGAAACTTTCTTTGGATTCCAAAAATTTCAGCGGTTTTCTAGAAGCATTTTCACATAAAATTGGGTAAATATTGATAAAATAATCAGTTAGATTTTGAGACATTCTTGATAAAATTGTTTTGAAAAAATAAATTTTTGAAAAAGAATATTCTAGAATATGATATGGTCAGCTGACCGGAAGTACATCGGAAGACATATGTCTAGCCAAGTGAGAAAAAAATTAATTAATTTTTTGAACCGAGAAAAGTTTTTTGACTAGTTTTGGACCGGAAAAAATGATGAGCAATAAAAAAAATCTATTTTTGAAGTTGTTGTTTGAAGTCGTTGTTTCTGACTTCATCCTCGATCTCGATCCACCAAGTGATTCCTATCGTGAAACTCGACGAGAAAAGAATTCAAAAGTGAGAGGACCAGTGGATTTTTGCGATTTGAATGCACCAAAAAACGAGCATTTTTCTCTGGAGCCATTTGATTCAAAGAAATATAAGAAGCTTCCCGAAACTATCAAAATTCTTCTTCCATTGGTATTGAAAGTTCCTGAAAAAAAGGAAATAAAAATTCCGGACACTTCTAGAGATGCAACGAAAAATCAGGAAAAGAGAATGAAGAAAAAGAACAAGTGCACCATTTTGTGAACTTTTTAAATCAATGTTTTATTCGAAAAATAAAAATGTTTTATACAATTTTTCAAATCCCAATAATTTATTCCATCTAATGAAAAAATCACAAGTAATGAGGATACCCAACTTTTCAGATCATGTACGAATATGAGCAATCTCGCACACCCTTGATATTTGGAAGTTTCTGGTGTCCGTTATCACGATATACGTCGTCCTGAAAAAAATACAAAATTTTAGGCTTTCTGTAGCAAAAAACGCGTCAAGGCACTAAAAATGCGCAAAGCTTGACACAACTTCCGTTTCCGGCGTGTTTCCTGTTCTTCACTGTAATTTTGGTTTTAAAAATTGCATCAAGACGCGAGAAATGCGTCAAGCCACAAAAATTGCGTCAAGCCACAAAAATTGCGTCAAGACGCGAAAAACGTGTCAAGGAACGGAAAATGCGTAAAGCTTCGAAATTATTGGTTTTTAGCATCTAAACGTTTTCTAGGCGCACTTTTGGTTCCTTGACGCGTTTCTGGTGATTTGGCATAGTTTTCGGTTGAAAGCACCAAAGTTGCGTCATGGTGCAAAAAATGCGCCAGGCACTAGAAATGCGTCAAGCCACAAAAATTGCGCCAAGGCGCGCGAAATGCACCGAAATACGGGCTTTTAGCGTTTGAAACGTTTCCTGACGCATTTTATGTGACTTGATGCACCTTTGGTGCCTTTTACGCGTTCCTAGTGCCTTGATGCATTTTCTGTGGTGTAAGGCTTGACGCAATTTCCGTTTTTGACGTGTTTCTGGTGCTTTCCTTAGAATTGCGTCAAGGCCCGAGAAATGCGTCAAGGCACAGAAAATGTGCCATACCATTAAAAAAAGAGCCAAGGTTAGAAAAAAAAAGGTTTAGCGTCCAAAAAGGTTCCTTGACCCGTTTTTGTAACTTGACGCACTTTCAGCGCCTTGACGCACTTTCGGTGCCTTGGCGCGTTTCTCGTGCAACTTACAATAACAATATTCGATTCGCATCTCGGCGAACGAATCATATGAAGTCGGAAGTTCTTTTTTCCAAACTCCTTGGATTTGAAAAATTGATGGAACAAGTACTTCTCATTGACATTTCCAAACGCGAATTCGATCTGGAAAAGAAATCAATAAATCGATAATTTTTTAGTTTTTCGAGCATGCGGACCAATTCATGATCATCCATTTTCGTTGGATCGCCATCGCTGAAAATCGATAATTTGATTTTGTTCATGAGCTGAGCATCTGGAAGTGGAAGTGCCTCATCTGAATCTGGTGGAAGATAGAATCCTTCTTGTATGAAAATATCCAAAGTGTGCTCGGGTTTCATGTTGGCGGCATAGTCAGCCATTGTGACACTGTCCTCAGTTGCCCAGAAACGAATCCTAAAACATGGGAAATGGGTCGAGGCACGGAAAATGTGCCAAAGCAAAAAACTTGCGTCAAGGTTTTATAAATGCGTCATAGCACTAAAAAACGCCAAGACACTAAAAACACGTCAAGGAGCTAAAAATGCGAAAAAAAACACTATAAATGTGCCAAGGCACGAGAAAAGCGCCAAGGCACGAAACACACGTCAAGGAACTAAGAATTCGGCAAGGCACGAGAAATGCTCTAAAACACTAGAAATGCATCAAGACACTAAGAACACGTCAATGCCCTAGAAATGCGTCAAAGAAACTAAAAGCGCGCCAAGTCACAAAAAATGCGTTAAGGCACGTGAACTGCGTCCAGACACTAGAAATAAGCCAAGGCGTTAAGAAAGTGTCATGGTCACGAAACATTTCGTGCTTTGACGCTTTTCCCATGACTTGACGCGTTTTTAGTGTCTTGACACATTTTCCGTGTTTTGACGCGGTTCTCGTGATTTGTCATATATCTCGTTCCTTGGTGCATTTTTGGCGCATGCTTTTACGCATTCCTCGTGCCTTGACGCATTTCGCGTGCAAGCTCATTTTCCACCTACCATTGGCAATTACTCAGCCCAAACTCCAATTTCTGAACATATCCGCTGGTCACAACCATCGATGGTTGGAATAGACCATAGGAAGCTGTGGAAATGTACGGTGAATGCTCATAAACGGGTTTACGAGCTCCAAAAACGCCAACTTTCTCATAATTCGAGCAGTGTTGCTCGACGTTTTGCAGTTTATTCGCTTGCACTTTCAACGTTTTGAGGTACTGTAATATCTAGGATTACTGTAGAAAGGATTACTGTAACTTACATCCAAAAGATCCGTAGTTTTGTTAGAGCCACCTGTCGATGCCATACTGTAAGTGGGAATTGCTCCATTCTGCGCGTCATTTGGCAACCATTTTGGCCATTTTTCGTCGGCCACCGATTTCGAATTTTCGTAGTCGAAAATTGGCAAAAAGTCGCCGATTCCTGGCTTGTTGATCTCGCACATTCGGCTGAAAAGTTCCGATTTTAGTTGCACGAGAAATGCGCCAAGGCACCAAAAGTGCGCCAAGGCAGCAAAAATGCTTCAAGTCACGAAAAATGGGCTGCGTCATCGAAAATTGCGCTGTATCCGGGCTTGACACATTTTTCGGGCCTTGGTGCCTTTTCGTGCCTTGGCGCGTTTTCTGCGTTCATTTCTCGAGAAATGGGTCAAGGCACCAAAAATGCGTCAAGCCACGAAAAATGGCTCAAGGCATTAAAAACTTCATTAAAAATAGGTCTTCACTCATTTTTCAGGCTTTTTTAAAGCCTTGGCGCTTTTTTCGTGCGTTGACGCTTTTCTCGTGCCTCGGCACACTTTTCGCTATTGACGTCCTTTTTAGTCTAAACGAAAATTGCACCAAATCAGCGAAAAACGCGCCTAGACCAACCCTTGACGCACTTCCCGTGCCTTGACGCATTTCTCGATCTCACCCACCTATTGGTCAAAATGAGCAACTCTTTTCCAGTCAAATCCCAAATCAAATCCTGATATTTTGAAGAATCCGCTAGAATTGCCTTCCAAGATTCATGATTTCTGGGCTCTTCGTTCAAAACTCGAATCTGGAATTTTTCCTCGGGAGTTCTCTGGAATTGTAGGGCCGGCTCCACGTAGAACGCCTCAGTTTCAGGTGTAGCGGCGTCGGGTTCTGCAAAAAATGAGCTTTGAAGCGAAAAACAAGAATGCACGAGAAATGTGCCAAAGCACGAGAAATGCGTCAAAACACCGAAAGTGCGTCAAGTTATGGAAACACAGCGAAATCATCGAAATCTGGGTTAGAACTAGGTCGTGACGCATTTTTCCAGCATTTTCCAGCATTTTCCGTGCCTTGGCGCATTTTCAGTGCTGAGGGACATAAAGTGCGTCAAGTTGCTAGAAAAGCGTCAAGGCATGGAAAATACGTCTTTTGACAAAATTTCGCGCCTTGACGCGTTTTCCGTGCCTTGACGCATTTTCCGTGCCCAAACTTACTGAAAAGAATCTTCCGAATATGAGGATATAACTTGACATAAGAATTGTCACAATCGAATTCATCAAATTTGTTCTGTCCATCATACGTCTTCTGTTTAACCGCGCACAAGTAGATTCTGAAAAATTCTTGACGCGTTTCCCGTGCGTTGGCGCGTTTTCAGTGCACTCACGCGTGACAATATTTCGGCGGCCAAAAATAGACGGCAAACTGTCTCTCGGCACTGCTTACTGGCCAAACCGACGCGATTCCTGGGCGACCCTTGTCACTGGAAAATCGATTATTGATTTATTGATTTTTTTTCAAATTTCTTACTGTGTCGTGACGCGGAGACTGTAGGACCCATGAATATCAGTAAGGGGTCCTTCGAAATTATATTGCCCCAATTTCGCCGGTGGCGACGGTGGAGATGGAGTTTTTGTAGTTGGCTCCGTTGGAATTTCTTGGGTTACTGTAGTTGGATCTGTTGAGTCTTGCGCAGAAATCCATGGGACAAAAAGCAGAAGGACGAGGAGCTGAAAATAACGGAAATTGCGTCAAGTCATCACAAACGCTTCGAGGAGAAAAAAGTGCGCTAAGGCACCTAAAACGCGCCAAGAAACCAAAAACACGTCAAGTCACCGAAAGTGCGCCAAGGCACCAAAAAAGCGTTAAATCGCTAAAAAACGGGAAAAGGCATCGAAAATTGCGTTAGTATCAGGTTTTGACACATTTCTCAGGCATTAGTTCTTTTTTCGCGCCTTGGCGCAATTCTCTTGCCTTGGCGCGTTCCCCGCGCGTTTCGAGTTTTTTCGCCAATTGGTGTACGCAAAACGCGCCAAGTCACCGAAAATGCGTCAATTCACCTAAAATGCGCCATGTCCCGAAATATGCGCCAAGTCACCAAAAAACGCGTCAAGACACCTTAAATGCGTAAATCACCGAAAGTGCGGCAAGTCACGAAAAGTGCTTCTCATTACTACCCATGCCTTGATGCGAATTTCGTCGACGCACTCCTAGCGCCTTGACGCGTTTCTGGTGCATCGGCGCACTTCCGGTGCCTTGACGCATTTTTAGAGTCTTGGCGCGTTTTTCGTGCATCCGCGTATTTCTAGCGACTTGACTCATTTCTAGACCCTTGACGCGTAACTGGTGCCTTAACGCATTTCTAGTGCCTTTGCGCGTTTCTCGTGCCTACCGTACCTTTGCTCCTTTTTCATTCGTCGTCATCATCTCGTTCTCGATTGGATGATAATGATGGCAATCGTTTGCTGTGATTTTCGCGCCAAACAGTAGTTCGAATTTTCGGGAAAATCGAAAATAATTCTCGGCCGAATCGAAAAATCACAAGTCGGAGATGGCGTTGGATGGGGGGAAAATTGAGTTTTTTGATTTTTGAGAGATTTTCCAAATCTTTTATGAGGAGTTGTGGAGCACGTGGAGAAATCCAAGGTGCCACGGCCGACCGCGTCATCTGTGCCACGGCCGGCCGCGTCATTCTGAGAAAGGGTATAGAGATAGATAGGGTACGGCGACCTAGCGGCCTTAGTAGTACCTGGGTAGCTGAGCTTATTTTCGAAAGAACGGCCGGATTGGTCCACGGCAAAGTACCCACGGCCGAGAGAGTGTGGGGAAGGGAGAGAGCGCAGACTGCGAGAAGCTCTAACTGTCTGCGTCTCTCTGAACTTTCAAAGGGCGATATCTCGTCTTCCAGATGAGCTAGTGAAATTAAATTTGGACCATTTTGGGGATTTTTTACCTATTTTCGGACTTTTCGAGCATTTTTTTTTCAGAAAAATTGTCAAATTTGAAAATTCCTACTGTATTATATTTCACCTGTAAAAAAACTAGTTTTCTAGCTCGCTCAGAACTTTAGATACATTAGTTGAAGTTTAGAAGAGACGCAGACAAGCAGAGAGTCTCCTTGTCTGCGCTCTCTCACTTCCTCACACTCGCTCCTCTTAAAATGTCATTTAGCTGTATCTCGGCTCCCAGAATAGCTAGAATCAAAATTTTGTTTCAAAATGTAGTTTGAAATTTGTTATTTCAAAAAATTCATAAAATTTCGTACATTTCAGTGGAAATTCCATTGTTCCAGGTCTTCTAGGAGCTGGGATACGGCGATTTGAAGTTAGAGCGCCAGACAACCAGCGTCTCCGTCTCTAGACCCTCCACCAATCCCCACACTATTTCTTCTGGCCCAAAACACAAAAATAAGCTCCGCCCCCTTTTCCCCCCTTGCAGTCCAGAACACACAATATCGAACGTTTTTCTACAGAATTCCCAAGCCCCGCCCCTTTGTCTGTGAGGTGCTTTTTTTTTTGGCAAAATCTAGGGTTTGTTTTTCCAGTTTTTTTGTTGAGAATTTTCTAGAACGTCTATTACGGTGACCTAGATTTTCTACTTTTTGAATTTCAAGGTCATTTACTTGCATGGCTTAGTGAGAGACGCAGACAGTTATAGTGTCTGGTTGTCTGCACTCTAACCCCACATCGCTGTATCTCGGCTCTCAGGAGACCTGGAACAATGAAAATTGCATCAAATTTTTAGAATGTTTGTTTGATCCTAAAAATACACAAAACTACACACATTTCTGTGAAAGAATCAACTTTCTAGCTCTTCTAGAACCAGAGATACAGCGATGTGAAGTTTAGGCAACTAGAGTGTGGGGAAGGGAGAGAGCGCAGACTGCGAGAAGCTCTAACTGTCTGCGTCTCTCTGAACTTTCAAATGGCGATATCTCGGCTTCCAGCTGAGCTAGTGAAATTGAATTGGGACCATTTTGTGGGATTTTTCACCTATTTTCAGACTTTTCGAGCATTTTTTTTCAGAAAAATTGTTAAATTTGAAAATTCCTACTGTATTATATTTCACCTGTAAAAAAACTAGTTTTCTAGCTCGCTCAGAACTTTAGATACAGTAGTTGAAGTTTAGAAGAGATGCAGACAATTAGAGAGCCTGCTCGTCTGCGCACTCTCACTTCCTCACACTCTCTTACCCTTAAACTTCATTTAGCTGTATCTCCGCTTCAAGAATAACTAGAATCATAATTTTCATTTCTCATCAAATTTTGAAAATTTTCATTTTTGAAAGGGAATGAATCCTAACATTCAAGAAAAACTTCATTGCTCCAGGTCTTCTAAGAGCCGAGCTACAGCGATTTGAAGTTTAGGCAGCTAGAGAGTGTGGGGAAGGGAGAGAGCGCCAGACAAACAGACACTCTGATTCTCTGCGTCTCTCCAAACTTCTTGTTGGCTATATCTCTGGTTCCTAGAATAGCTAGAAGTATGATTTTGGGTGTATTGTAGTTGGAATACTGTAGAAAATGCCTCAATAAATGGTATAGTCCCCAGTATCAAAATTACAGTATCCCAGCCGGGTCGGCATAGATCAAAAAGAGAGTTAAAGGGATGACTAGTTGCTTTTTCAAATAGACAATTTTCATAAAAGGTCAAAATTGCGAAATTTTGCACTAAAAAGGGACCGCTCAGTATTGCGCAATACCATATGCCCTGGGATTTGGGAAGCGCCTGATTTTACGCGCCGACCCATAACTTGCTTCATTTTAAACTTTATTTTTATATTTAAATTGGAAAATCTAGATCTTAAAAAGTTCTGCAAAATGATATAAAATTCAAATTTCAACAAAATTTGCGTTTTTTCGGATGAGCTGCTGAAATGAGCCAGCTTGCTTTTTAGTGGTTTATATTTTGTAAAGACCATAACTTCCTTCAATCTTCATATTTTTGTTCAATCTAAATTGGAAAATGTGGACCTTAAAAAGTTCTAACAATGTTATAAATTTTGACTATAACAGATTATGGGGTGCTAAGAAGTAGAGGATCGGCTGCCGGGTCATCAATCTCCACTCGCCCTTTATTTGGTTCATAACTTTTTTCATAAAACATATGGAATTTCAAAAAATATATCATTTTATAGAATTTTTCTAGTTCTACATTTCTCAGTTCATTTTTACGAAAAATTCAAAATTTGAAGATAGTTATAGACGATTTCCCATGGGTTCCTAACTTTGTTTACCTTTTCCATTAGAAATGCCCCTAAAAAGTCTCGGCTCCTATCAGAGTTATCAAAAAGTAGTCAACTGATAAAATGTTTATCATAATATCACCAATATTAACACTTTTTGATAACGCTCACAGGAACTGCGATAAATGAGCTCAAAGTTGACGCCATGGGCCCCCTTCAGGAGACTGTTTCTTTGGTCCCTTCCACGTGGCATATCTCCTCAAGCTTAAATTTTCTTTAAAAATTGTCAACTACAGAATTGAAGCTCTAGTTTTGTTTTATATTCTCTGAAATTTTCAAAAGGATTTTACAAGTTTTGACTACTTTTGTAGGGGCTTAAAGTTGGTGTATCCAGGCGGAGGGCTGTAAGAAGAATCCTGACCTTGAAGGAGTTTTAACATGAACCTACCGTAATCTTGTCTGACTACTATAGCTTCATCACACTACCGTAGTCTTATCTTTGCCATAGTCAAGATATCCATGACACAAATGTTACTGTAATTTTTCGAAACTCGAAAAAACTGCTAATCGATAAAAATTTCTTTATTAAAGCTATCATTATGGAAATTTGGGCAGAGAACGTGGTATAATACCGGAAAACGAACAACCGTTGTAGGAATACCAAAAAAATTAAATAATTTGAGAAAATTTGGCAAAGAAAATATAGAAGAATTGGGGGATTTTTCTCAAGTGTCACAGTAAAACCTTTAATGCTTTTGTGTGGTATTTGTGGGCGGGTCTTTAGTACCATGTGCGCATCAGCGTTGCACGATGAGCTTCTCCGATTGGACACGTATCGGGGTCGAATTCGACCTGAAAATAACATACATTTTTATATGTCTTTTTTCTATTCTTGTTAGGATTTCTAGTCAAAACTATAGCATCTATCTTTAACTGAGGTCCACCAGAATTCACTGAACTTAAGCTCCTACAAAAGTAGTCAAAACCTAAACTAGAGCTTAAATATTGTAATTGACAACTTTTGGAAAATTCAAGCCTGAGAAGATATGAAAGGGACCATACTGATTTAAGACTCAAAGAAGGTCCATGGCGTCCACTTTGACTTGATTTATCTCGGTTCCTGTGAAAGATATCAAAAAGTAGTAAACTAATTAAATATTTCAAATATTTTGATAAACATTTTATCAGTTCACCACTTTTTGATAGCTCTCATAGAAATCGAGATAAATTTTCTCAAAGTTGACGGTCAGGGAAACCCCATGCCGTCTACTTTGACCCGATTTATCTCGATTCCTACGTAAGATATCGAAAAGTTGTCAACTATTAAAATACTGCTGATTTCATGATAAGTAATTTATCAGTTGACAACTGTTAGATATCTTTTACAGTAACCGAGATAAATTGGCTCAAAGTTGACGGCCAGGTGAGTTCTTTTTCCTTTGGTTCCAAAGACTCCTATGTCGTCTACTTTGACCCGATTTATCTCGATTTCTGTGAAAGATATCAAAAAGTTATTTGCCAATAAAATGTTGCTAATATCATGATAAACGTTTTATCAGTTGACAACATTTTGATATCTTTTACAGGAACTGAGATAAATTGACTCAAAACAGACAGCTGGAGCCGTCTATTACAGGTCATACATAGCTAGAGCTGTTTTCTAAATTTTGCCTTTCGTTTCAAAATCTTTGAGAGTTTCGAAGTCACTAGACATCCAATAATTTCAAACAATTTCCAAAGGGAGGGGGCAGGAGGGATACTGTAGGTCTGGGGTGTTCCCCCGGGTCTAGACTTCGCCTCTATCACGTGACTGTCTGCATGGGTGAGTAACCAGTATAAATGTCTTTTGGAAACGAAAAACAAACAGAACGTCACTATTGTTTAAAGGTCGGGTACTGGATTCCATTTTTAAGGTTTTTCACATCTACTTTTTGTCTCTTTTTAATCTTCCTTGCTCATCTCTTTCTGTCTACCGTATATGTCTTTTCTTTTAAGATCAATTATCTCGACCCCTATAAAAGATATCCAAATTTTGTCAACTGATAAAATGTTTGCCATCATATCACCTACATTTTATGAGTTGACATCTTTTTGATATCTTTCATAGGAACTGAGATAATTGAGCTCAGAATCTTAAGCTTTCAGAATCCCATCTCTCACCTGCTTGACGCCAGATCCCGAAGCCTCCGTTGATCCTCCATCTTCAACTTTTTTCAGGTCATAGACGGTAACGACCTCCAGTCCAAGTTGTGCGGCGGTGACTGGCAGTCCACGAGTGTTCGGCCATTGTGGACGTGGTTTCTTCGGAATTGGGATGGGGGACGACTTGGCAGACGACTTCCAAGCTTCTTCTTGATGTTGATCCTCTTGGCTGTGCTCTTAAAGAAGATCTGCCGATGGTGGAGAAGTCGGAACTTGCTCCAAATGAAGAAGACACATCTCCAAAATTTCTCCAAAGATCCGAATGTATCCGCTTCCACTGAAGAAGCTGCTCTCGCTGTTGGAATCCTTCGAATTGGCTGACGGGATGACGAGCTTAGCTGGAAAATGTGAGTTTTTTAAAGCTGGAAATTTGTGGGAGTAGGGGTAGAAATTGAAGGAAAAACGGGTGATAGGGAATTTCATTATTGGGAAGATGCAGCGATAAGAAGAACTGGTCTATCTTGAAACATTTTTAGAGTTTTCAGATTCGAAATCTTAAAGTCCCGAAGTCACGAAAAAAAACTTGAAACTTTCGGAATAGAGATTCCTGGATTTGGAGCTTTTGAAATTCATAGGTAGGTATTTGAAACAGTTTCCGATTTTTAGTTCAGTTCCTAATTTTGAAAATTTTTGAGAAGACAAACAATTTGAATTCAAAACCAATTAAGAAATCAGCTTTGATACTGCAAGATCTAGAATAAAAGCCCGCATTCCACTTTTAGCCAATTTATCTCATTTCTTCTAAAATATATCAAAAAGTGGTCGACTGATAAAATGTTTATCATAATAGCAGCAACATTTTGTCAGTTGACAACTTCTTAATATCTGTCACAGGAATCGAGATGAATTGAGTCAAAGTAGAGGCCTTGAGGACTTTCTCTTGTCACTTCCACGTGGCACATCTCCTCCGGCTTAAGTTTTCTAAAAAAAAGTTGTCAATTGCAAAATCAAAGTTCTAATTTTTTTTACATATTCTGAAATTTTCAGAATGATTTCACAAAAAATATATATAAAATTAGTCAACTAACAAAACGTTCATCATAATATCAAAACGAAATGCGTTCACTCAAATATAGATCGAAAAAATTTATAACTTACAAACTCATAGCTTACTAGCTCATAGCTTACATTATAGCTTACAACCTCATAGCTTACGTTATAGCTTAAAAGCTCATAGCTTACATCATAGCTTACAACAGCAATAAATCATTGCTTACAAACTTGTAGCTTACGAGCTTTTAGCTTACAAGCGCCTAGTCTGCAGGCTCATAGCTTACAACCTATAACTTACAACCTCATAGCTTACATTATAGCTTACAAGCTTATAGCTTACATCATAGCTTGCAAGCTTATAGCTTTCAACATAGCCTACATCATTACCCACAAACTTGTAGCTTACAAGCACCTAGCTTACAGGTTCATAGCTTACATTATAGCTTACAAGCTCATAGCTTACATTATAGCTTACATCATTGCTTACAAACTTGTAGCTTACAAGCTTATAACTTACAACCTCATAGCTTACATTATAGCTTACAACATAGCTTAAATCTTTGCTCACAAGCTTGTAGCTTACAAGCTCATAGCCTACATCATAGCTTACAAGCTTACAGTTTATAAGCTTACAAGCTCATAGCTTACAGACTCATAGCTTACAGGCTCAAAGCTCACATCATAGCTTACAACCACATAGCTTACAAGCTCATAGCTTGCAAGCTCAAAGCTTACAAGCTCATAACTTACAAGCTCGTAGCTTACAAACTCATAGCTTATATGCGCATAGCTTACAGGCTCATAGCTTACAGGCTCATAGCTTACAGGCTCATAGCTTACATTATATCTTACAAACTCATAGCTTACATCATTGCTCACAAGCTTGTAGCTTACAAGCTCATAGCCTACATCATAGCTTACAAGCTTACAGTTTATAAGCTTACAAGCTCATAGCTTACAGACTCATAGCTTACAGGCTCAAAGCTTACATTATAGCTTACGAGCTCATAGCTTACATCAAAGCTTACATCATTGCTCACAAGCTTGTAGTTTACAAGCTTATAGCTTACAAGCTTACAGCTTAAAAGCTTGTAGCTTACAAGGCCCTAGCTTACAAGCGCATAGATTACAAGCTCATAGCTTACTAGCTCATAGCTTACAAGGTCATAGCTTACCAGCTCACAGCTTACCAGCTCATAGCTTACCAGCACCTAGCTTACATTATAGGGTACTGAAATGCGTTCACTCAAAAATAGATCGAAAATATTCATAGCTTACAAACTCATAGCTTACTAGGTCATAGCTTACAAGGTCATAGCTTACCAGCTCACAGCTTACCAGCTCATAGCTTACATTATAGCTTACAACCTTATAGCTTACCAGCTTATAGCTTACAAGCACATAGCTGACAAGCTCATAGCTTACAACCATATAGCTTACCTTATAGCTTACAAGCTTACAGTTTAAAAGATTACAAATTTCAGGTTACTGTGGAAATCAATGTCTGTAAATACTACGCTGCTGAAATGCTGACGACAGATATTCAAAGAGATCAGTTTTGCATCAGCAGGAGCAATTGTGAGTCATACTGTACCTAATGAAAAATGAGAAAATCGAAAAATCGAATTAATGAAATTTTGTTCACTGTTATTATTGTCCGGCGGCGATGAACCTCGCGGCCGAAATTTCATTTAAAGGCGCATTGCTAGCCCTGATGCGAAAACAGCTACAGTTTTTACAAAAAAAAAACACATGCGCCTTTGATACAGTGCTCAGAAATTAATCAGCTGAATCTTCTCATCAAGTAGGAACAACAATTAAATATGTGTGAAAGCAAGTTAATCCGAAGTACTGTATTGAAGGCGCATCCATTTTTTTTTAAACCGTAGCTGTTTTCGCTTCAGGACCAGCAATGCGCCTTTGAATTCGCTCACCGCCGCCGGACAAGAATAATATATCCAGAAGTGAATGACTGTATCAAGGGGGTGTGGTCTCTGAGGCATATTCGTTTTTTTTTTCGTTTCACAAGACACGAGAGAGTGAATCGAATGAGATAGAATAGTGTATTTGTCACATCGACAGTTTGTGTGGACATAACGAAAAAAAAGAAGAAAATGACTTGATGCAAAAAGTCTTGCACACTGGAGAGAGAGAGAGAGAGAGAGAGAGAGAGAGAGAGGAAGGAGACATTGACATTTTGTATTGGTTCTCAAGAAATTGATTGCTCATCATAAACCTAGAACACCAGAAACCGGAGAGGATGAAGAGAAACCCTTTTTTTGATTCGAGATTTTTCGGAAACAATTATTTTTAGCCATTCTGTATATGCGTATGTATGTAGCGCGCCTTTACACCCATTCAAAGTTAACAGATACAGCTGAAACCTGGACAGATAGATCAGAAATGTGTCTTAGTTGATGCCCGAACTTTCCGTTTTTTTTTTGAAATTTCGATTTTGACGTCTTCTGAAGACGTTCCTGGTTTTTCCATTCGATAGAAAATGAAAAAAAAATTTGTGGGTAAAACAGCTATGAAATGGTGGAAAATGGGGGGAAAATAAGCTTGAAATAACTATTTTCGAAAAATCTAGTAATCCGGAATACGAAATGATAGGAAACTCCAAAGAATGCCTGAGATTCCAAAAACTCCTTTTCCCCCCCAAAAATCAAAGAAAGCCTAAACATAATTGCCTCGAGAAATTCGACCGCATAAATTCCCCAACGCCCCTGCTAGTAGTCAACTGATAAAAAGTAGTCAACTGATAAAATATTTCTGATGTTATGATAAACATTTTATCAGTTGGCAACGTTTTGATATCTATTACAGAAAACAAGATAAATTTGCTCAAAGTGGAGTGGCAAATTTTTGATATCTCTTGTAGGAGCCGAGATAATTCGGCTTGAACTGCGCGCGGCTCGGTGGTGGCCGCGCGCTTGTTGATCGCGTCTCCACCATACTTGCACACTTAGTCAACTGATAAAATATTGTAGTCAACTGATAAAATATTTCTGATGTTATAATAAACATTTTATCAGTTGGCAACTTTTTGATATCTATTACAGAAAACAAGATAAATTTTCTCAAAGTGGAGTGCAGGGATTACGGTATGTCGTTAGGGGCTTCTGAGTCAGAAGAAGTTCTGACGGTTACATTATTTTTTACTTGCATGCGAAAAAGATTTTAAAAAGAAAACACCATTTTTCGAGTCTCTATTAGATTTTCGAGAAGTGACAAAATACCGTATAATGGTTTGCTAACCAAACCAAGGAGAGGAAAAAGGGGAGAAAAGGAACAGGCGAGGAGTCTTCATGTACAGTGTAATAATGGAAAAATAGGGGGAAAACAGGGAAACGGAAATACATAAAAGAAGTGATTACGAAATTTAGGAGAAAAAAATGGGAAGAATTGGAGACGATGAGACAGCGTGGGGAGGAGAAGACTGGACGATTGGTAGAAAAATTGGACAGAAGGAATTACTGTAATCAACTACAGTAGCCTTAAAATGATATGAAAATTGTCTGAAAAAAAGCCTGAAGTCAATTTTTTTTGGAATTTCCAAAAACTTCAAAATTTCAAGGGAAACTTTAAAATCCTGAATAATCAAAAACAGTGGAAGTAGCCAAATTTCTGAAATACGTCCAAAATTCTCATATTTCAAAATTGTTGAGAATGGTAATGGAATATTGTGAAAATGTCAATTTTATCAGTCGGTTTACGCTCCTCCATGACTCAACCTCTTTTAGTTTCATCTGTATCGGTTAAAAAGTTTCATCTGTATCGGTTAACTTTGAATGAGTGATAAGGCGCGCTACATACATACGCACATACAGAATTTGGTGAATGTTATTAGAAAAATGAATGATGATAGTTTTTGAGTTTTTCGGGATTTCTCTGAAATTCTGATTTTTTTTTTTTCGAGATTTTCCGAAACCCCTAAAATTCCCCTAAACATCACTCTAACTGTCTGCGTCTCTCCCCCATTCCGTACTATTTCTCTCAAATTTGCCAAAAAAAAGTGGGCGGCGCCTATCTGCGACCACTCCGGCCAATCGAAAACCATACAGTTAGAGAAACACATGAGAATCCGACGAGACACAGAAATCCAATTTTCTCTTCTGTTTGTTTTGTAGAGGATCATTGTTCTATCTTTTTAGGCCGAAAAATTAGAATTTTCTAAAAAAATCGATTTCTTCAGAATGAGCAAGCTGCTAGTGATTGTTGTGGACATTTTTCGGAAAGCTTCGAGACGCTTCCGAGAAGATGGTCAACAAGAAAGTGAGTTTTATGAATAATTAATAGCTGAAAATGGGGAAAATAAGAAAAAAATTTATGAGGATTTATCAAAAAAAAATTATCAAAAAAATGCACTAAAAACACTCCTTGCTCTTTGAGCTGAATTATCTCGGTTACTGTAAGAGAAATCAAAAAGTAGTCAACTAATAAAATGTTACTGATATTATGATAAACATTTCATTAGTTGATAAATTTTTGATAAATGTTACAGGGACCGAGATAATTTAGCTTGAATTGCAGTCCTGTTCGGTCGGCGTCGCCGATTGCTTCACCACCATACATGCACACTTTGAGCTCAATTATCTCGTCTGCTACAAGAGATATCAGAAATTTGTCAACTTATAAAATGTTTATCATAATCTCACTAAAATTTTTTCAGTTCATCAAATTTTAATATCTCTTGTAGCAAGCGAGATAATTGAGCTCAAAGTGCAACTACTATAAACTTCGAAATTTCAAAATGTTTAACTAGAAAGCAAACGAATAAGAGATATATCTCATTTTGCCTTTTGTTTTCTAATAATCTACTTTTTTAAAAACTAATTTTTTTTTCTCAATTTTTCATAGCCTAGCGGCCTAGAGACGCAGACGGCGAGACACTCTAACGGTCTAACTCTAACTCTTTCAATCACCTGGCTATGGCTATCTTAAAGCTGTTTTTCCCTATCAACAAATGATTGTACAAAAAAGCTGTCCACTACAAAAATAAAGCTCTATTTTTGTTTCATATTTTGTGAAATTTTCAAAATAGACAGACAACTATAAAGCGCATTTGTAAGAACTCAAAAATCAACTATTTTCAACGGAAATCGTCTTTTGGATTTTATTCTTTTTTGCCCAGTATACTGTAGCATTGACCAGTCTCAATGGAACATTGACCAGTCTCAATGGAGAATGATGACTCAAATTGCTGTGAGTGGATGGAAATAGAAAAAAGAAGAAAAATGGAGTACTGTAGGTTTCACTTTGAGCTGAATTATCACACTTACTGTAAGAGATATCAAAAAGTTGTCAACTGATAACATGTTTATCATAATATCAGTAACATTTTATCAGTTGACAGATTTTTTGATATTTCTAATAGGAACCGAGATAATTAGACTCAAATTAGTATCCATGCTTGGCGGTAATGATCAAAGACGTCCACTCGGCGGTCCTTTTCATTTTTCTTGAAATATGTTTTCAAAACATACTAACTATTGCCTCTTGAAAAATATTTTTTGGTTCCTTTTTTTGCCGATACCCTTTGTTTACATATTCTGAATGGGGGAGGGGAGTGAGAGGGTGCCGCTTTGTCCAATTTCATTTATATTCGTGGGAGGTACAGTAATCCATAGAGAAGCTTGCTAGAACATTTTGAAAAAATTAGAATTGGAGATTGGAAAAGTAGAAAAATTAGAAAAAGATGGGTTCTGAAATTTTAAAATTCAGAGTTTCAGAATCTCAGAATTCCTCAATTTCAAAATCTCCAAGAACCCTACAATGTCTCGAGGTTTCATCAAATACACTGATAAGAACTGCTAGACAGACAAATGGGCGTCGCTTTTCGAAAAAACAAATTTCATTAAAAATTTCCTCATCTTGGTACCAGTTTGTACGAAAAATTTCGGCTCTTTATGACAAGGGATCTTTATCACATGAGAAAAAAAAGGGGGGGGGGGTATCATTACTATTAAAGGTGGGGGGACAGGAGATTTTTCGTAGTTTTTTTGTAGCTAGAGTATGCATTCTACCGTCACGGTGTACAACGCTTAATGTCACTCTGCGTACAGCTGTCGTCCTCGCCTTTATGTATGCAATCGGGCGTCCGCTTTCTCTTTGCCCGTGTAGCTCAGTCGGTAGCGGCGCCGCATCCTCAATCATCGCCCTCACAAGTTCAACTCCTCGAGGGGCATTTTTGAACGGAATTTCGAGAACATTATTTTTTTCATGTCCCCCCACCTTTAACATTCACCAGATTCCGTATGTGCGTATCAGAGATGAGCGGAAGAGATTTACGGAAATTTACGGAAGACGGTTTATCTTCGAAATGAAAAGTGCTACCAAAAAGCTGTCAACAGACAAAATGTAGATCTCAATGAGAGCTATCGATTGGTATTAAAATTGTTTCGAAATTTTGTTGGATTATTCAAATAGAGTCTTTCTTCCGTCTTCCGTCTTCCGTGTGCCAGACGGAAGACGGAACACGGAAGAAACGCCATATCTCAACTCTCCATCACTATTATGAGATAACTTTTATACCAATAAATAACTCTCATTGAGATCTACATTTTGTGCGTTCACAACTTTTTGGTAGCATTTTTCATTTTGAAAAAAAAACCGTCTTCCGTAAATTTCCGTAAATCTCTTCCGCTCATCTCTGGTGCGTATGTATGTCACGCGCCTTATCACCCACTCAACGTTCACCGATTGAGCTGAAACCTGGACAAAGTGGATCAGAAATGTGTCTAATTGAATGTCCGAACTCTTCATTTTCCGAAATTTTGATTTTGAAGTCTTCTGGAGACGTTCCTTAGGTTCACCACAGTAACGGGTGGTGGGCAGAAAGGGCGTAAACCGACTGGTAGGTAAAAATAGGAAAAACTTGGAGGTTTTTCAAGTTTTTCAGACGTTTCCATGAAAGTTTCGTACTTTGGGCTTGTTTTCACAAAAATTCTACATTTAAAAAATTCAGTTTATGCCGGTTTTTTGCATAAACAACACTATTTTTTTTCCATTGTAACTGTGTAATTTCAATTTATTCAGCTAATATTAGATTAATTTAACAAGGGAAGGTTTTTTAGACAACGGTTGAGAATTTGCTCAAAATTTGCATACTTATAGTTTAAGACATGCTCTATACGATGACGAAAAAATTTTTAGCCCGTTCTCACTCCCAGGCCGAAAAACGTTGTCTGAAAATTTGGGCCGATTTCGGTGCGCTGGCGACTTCGGCTTCCCCTTCCCTCGTCTACCAATCCCGCGTGAGAGGAAAACATCGGTTGTGTGGTGTTGTGGTAAGAGGGTGACTCATTAGGATTGACTATGCTGGTTCGACCCCCACTGTGGTAAAACTTTTTTTGCATTTTTTGAAACTAATTTTTGATTCCAAATTTGCCCCCCTAGGCACTATATGACAATTTTTGATTAATTTCAAAAGTTTTCAAAGAAAAAAAAAGATTTCATGAGAGTTTGAGGAAAAAATAGATAATGGTCTTTTGGACCGGTTCTTACATCCTCGTATAGTTAAAAACGAAAATTTCAGTCTCTGAAAGTTGCTCAATTTTTCTCTTTTTGAGGTGGAGTACTGTCAAATCGATCACATACAAGATTCGAACCTATTTCTATAGGTTTCAGTTAAGTTCAAGCGATATTTCAGAAATTAGGAACTGTCAAAGTTCTAACAACAATCAGATTTTGGAGATTTTTTGAGCCCAAAGACAACATTGGGCTGAAAAAATTTGCAGAATGCTATTTTTATCGTTTCTGAATAATTGGAACGTTTTTTCGCACTTTTCAAAAAATTTTCAAAAAATCATTTTCAAAGTGTGGGGGACCCCATGGTGATTTTTTTTTCAAAATTTTTCAAAAAAATTTTTTTGAAAATGTTTAAAAGTTACTTTAGAAGATAGAAAAATGTCCAAAAATGAGTTTCGCACTCAAGCAAATCCTGAAAAGCTAATTTTTAACCTCGAAAAATGCATGTTTTTGGCCGAAATTTAGTACTAAAAGCACTTTCAGAGACCATATTTCGGCCCTTTTGAGAACAGGCTAACAATTTTTTTGGGTGGGGAGACATTTTTTGGGTGCAATGTCTCCACCGTGTCTCCCACCACTTTTAAGCAAATAGCAAGAAATACTGCTAAAATTTCAACACCCTTATCAGTAAATTTATCAGTTTTTCATACTGAAAAAAATACAGAACGCCCCGCCCGTTCTCATTGTGACTCAATCGTTCTCGTTGCTGAAAAAATGTCCAAAATGAGTAAAACTAAAAATGGAGCAACTAGTAATATTCTGTCTAAATTATTTGCCAAACTTTGGCCTACTGTAGCTGGAGGTTTTTGCCTGAAAACGAAGATAAAACATGATGGAAGAGGTACAGTTTTTTCCTGTATAGCTGAATCTCACGAATCCTTAATTTTTGAATTTTTGAATTTTTTAAATTCAAGGAAAAACTTTTTTTTCCGGATTTTCTAGCTTTCTTCGAAAAATTTTTTGTTTCAAAACTACTGTACTGAAATTTCGCAGAGTTTCGAAACTTAATTATTATTGGGAAATCAAGTTATTCAGAATTTTTAATCTGAAAAAAAAAATTTTTAAAAAACCACTGATAAGAAGAAGAAGAAATTTTTCCAGATGTTTTAAAATATTTGTTTATCTTTATTTTAGTTTTTCAGCCAAATAACAGTAATTAAACTTTGAGCTCAATTATCTCGGTTCCTGCGAGAGATATCAAAAAGTTGTCCACTGATAAAATAAAGCTGATATCATTATAAACGTTTCATTAGTGGACAATTTCTCAATATCTCGCATAGGAAGCAAGATAATTGAGCTCAAAGTAGCCAAGTACAGTGATGACGCAATCAGCCGACCGCGAGCAATTCAAGCTCAATTATCTCGGTTCCTGAGAGAGCAATCAGGACTTGGTCAACTGATAAAATATTACTGATTAAATGATAAACATTTCATCAGTTGACAAGTTTTCGACATCGCTGGTAGGAGCTTAGATAATTGGGCTCAAAGTAATAAACCTTCCTTGGCTGAACCGCGCGCAATTCAAGCTCAATTATCTTGGTTCCTATAAAAGATATTGAAAAATTTTCAATTGATAAAATGTTTGTGATATTAAGACCTAAAAATCTATATTTTCCAGATCCCTCCACCTCGACCAACACTCCATCCACATCCAATCCCATCACCACCCCTGAACATCCCATATTCTCGTCTTATCAGTTCTTCCAAGTTGACGAGTCACCCTTTAATGAAGAGGAAGCTACTCCATGGGATGTTCAGGAGGTTCTCCAGAAGAATAAGCCAGCCGGTGAGGATTCAGAAGAAGGCCAACGTCGTCTGGGACCACCCAGCTACATCCAGGGAAGCAGATCGTCCGGAGATTCCACATCGAACTTCTCGATGTGGTTCCATAGAATCGAACCAAAGGACCGGTTCCAATGGAGTGGAAGGCTGGAATATACCGATGATTTGATGGATTACGAATTTGAAAAAATTGAGAAGGAATGGACTGAGAAGAAGGAGTATGCCATGAGAAGAGCTGAAGTGAGTAGGCGGGAGTTTGAATTTTTTACAAAAAAGTCCAAAAGTTCAAATTTTTGAGAAATTCGACAATTCAGAAATTCAGAAATTCTGAATTTCTGAATTTCTGAATTTCTGAATTTCTGAATATCTGAATTTCTGAATTTCTGTATTTCTGAATTCTGATTCTCCGAATTTCACAATAGTTTTTTTTCAGAATCTGGCCCAACTCGAAGCCAAACGCGAGAAGAAGATAAAAGAGACGCTCACCAGGCAGCTGAAATCTATGAAAATCCACTAAAAACTTCTATTTTTTCAATTTATCACTTCATGTGCATTTAATTTAATCTAATTTTAAATACTTCTAAATCATTTTTCCCTCATTCCCCTAGGTTTTTTATTAGCTCCACTTCCTCTCTTTTTTATGGTAAATTTCATGTGATTTCTTTCATTTTCCGGTATTTTTTTCCGAATCTCTCTTTTTGTCATAATTTGTTATTAAAATCCCTTCGGAGTCTCAATAAATTCATCTAAAAATTAAATAGACAAAACTCCATCTCCCTGCCGCAGCATTGCGAAAACCGCGCGCGCCGCTTGCAAAAGTGGGCGGGGCGTCGTTTCGTCACAGATCTCGCTTGGTTTTCAGCGTTTTTCATCGATTTTTGACTGAAATTTTCGCGATTTTCTGAGAAATTCCGCCATGGGAGCCGACGGAGGAACTATCCCGAAACGGTAAGTGTTTATTTATCTCGATTTAGTGGAGAAAATGAAATGAAAATTTCAAAAAGTTGCAAAAAAATTAGAAAAAAACGACTTTTGAAGCGATTTTAAGCATTAAAAAACGTTTCTAGCTATGAAAAAGGGTGGGAAAACTGGAAAATGTGCTAAAAATCTAAAAAAATCGATGTTTCCGGGAAAAAATCGAAAAAATAAGTTTTGAGATTTTTTTCGCGATTTTTAGGACTTTCTAGGGCTCTAAACGATTATAAACTTCGAATTCTATCAAAAATAGGGAATTCAGTTCAAATATCGAGGTTTCCATGGGAAATTTCGGGAAATGATCCAAAATCAGTTTCTGGCAAAAATCACTTCAAAATATTTTTTTTGAAGTCAAAATTTATCGATTTTCATGGTTTTCAGACTTATTTTCGGCTATTTTGGGGCTAAAAATCAAGTTTAAGGCCTAATTTTGGCCTATTCCGAGCTTTTAGAGAGTTTTAAGCTATTTAGGCTCATTTCCAACCGATTTTCTCAATTTTCCCCCTAAAAGTCCCCATTTTTCCAGATGCGAGCTTGTTCAACAGAAGAAAAAGAAGGAGAAGCTCGATAAGCACGTGAAGAATGCGACAAAATGGAGGAATTGCCAATTGACCCAACTGCCACTGAAGAAACCAGTCATCGCGTGCCGCTTCGGAAAGCTCTACAACAAAGAAGACGTCATTAATGCGATTCTGAGTAAAACTATCTCAAAATCTGCCGCCGCCAGTCATATCAAGGGACCCCGCGACTTTGTAGAGCTGAAATTGACTGAAAATAAGGATTTCAAGCGGGGCGACGTCAAGGGCGACGACTACAATGATGTGAATCAGACCGAGTTCCTCTGCCCTATCACCAACGTTCCAATGAACGGAATTCAGAGTTTTTTGGTGAATTGGCAGTGTGGATGTGTGTATTCTGAGAAGGCTCAACAAGAAGTCAAGTCGGAGAATTGCCACGTGTGTGGTGGACCGTACGACGCCACGAAGATGGTGATTCTGAATCCGGAGGATGAGCAATTGGAGTTGTACAAACTGAAATGGGAGGCCGAGAAGGCTGAGAAGGCGGCGGCGAAGAAGGAGAAGGCAAAGAAGACGGCGGAGAAGATGGAAGCGGCGGCAATGGCTTCAGAAGGGCCGTCGACGTCTTCTGATGCTCCAGGACCCAGTGCTCCAGGATCCAGGGGGATGGCTAGTGTTGGAAAGAGTGGTAAGGGTCTTTTTTCTGGAATTTCCGAGTTTCTCGATTTCTGAATTTTTGATTTTTCGGTTTTTTAAGAATTAAAAAAAAGAATTCTGCATTTTTCGAAAAATTTGAAGTTTTCAAAAAAAAATTCTGCTATTTTTTCAGATTCTAGACAGAAAATATCGAAATTTTGACTTTAAAAATTCAGATTTTCATATTTTCAGCCTGTGTAAAACCATTTTTCGTGAATCAAGGATAATTTTCAGCGATTTTAAGTCATTTTTGGTTTATTTTCAGCTTAAAAAAATTGCAAAAAATCGCTTTTGAAGGGGATTTTCCTCGATTTTTCGGCGAAATTTCTAGACCTTTTAAAGTTTTTCAGTGTTTTTTTTCAGATTCCTTTTCGATTTTTCCAGCATTTTTTTGTCTGAAAATTGATGAAACGGTGTTTGATTACTGTGGATTACTGTGGATTACTGTAGAAAACCTAGAATTTTGGAGATCTTTTTGTTGCAAACAAAATCCACGTGATTGTTTTCCCAAAAAAAACTACAGAATAATAGGTTTTCTACAGTAATCTACAGTAATCAAACACCGTTCCATCGAATTTCAGACAAAACCCCCCCCCCCCCCCCCCCCCGGAAAACTCGAAAAAGAATCTGAAAAAATAGCTGAAAAACCTAAAGGTCTAAAAATTTTGCCGAAAAATTGAGGAAAATTGTATTTTTTTAAAAAAATTTAGAAGTTTTTTAAGCTGAAAATATGCTGAAAATTACCCTTGATTCACAAAAAAAAATGGTCTGATATAGGCTGAAAATGCGGATTTTTTTGGAATTCCTAATTTTTTGAACTTCAGAAATTTCTTGAATTTTCGGAATTTCTGGAATTTTCAGACAATAATTTCTGATTTCCTAGAATTCGAAATTCTCTGAAAACTCAACTAAAAATTTCTCTAATTTTTCAGCGGATCTCGCGAAAAAGCTGGAAATCGCCAAGCTCGGAGCTGGAGCCTCAGATCGAAAAGCCGAGAAGCGAAAGGCGACGTCTTCAGACATTCAATCGGATCCAACGAAATCGGATACCTATAAGAAGCTGTTCACCACTTGTGAAGCGGCGAAAAAGAAGCCAGATGGACATTGGGTCACCTATAATCCATTGTATTATTGATTTCTTCTTTTTTTTTGTGTCATTTTTGTATCTTTTTGGCTGAAAATTGGGAATTTTTGGGATAAATTTTGGTGAAAAATAGCTCGGAAAAACCTTCAAAAGTGCCTAAATTAGGTCAAAAATGACCTAACAAGCCTATAAATAATCTCAAAGAGCCTAAAACTAGCCATATTTTTGTCTGGAAATTCCCAATTTCCGCTTTTTTGTGTCATTTTTGTATCTTTTCGGCTGAAAATTGGGAATTCTTGGGATAAATTTTGATGAAAACTGAGCTAAATTAGCTCTAAAACGACCCAAAAAGTCTGAAAATAGCCTAAAATTTTCTGGAAATTCCCATTTTTCATTTGTTTTTCGCTGATTCCGCTGAAAATTTCGCTGAAAATTTCCAACTTTTTGTCAGTTTTTCTTGTTTCAAGTGGCTGAGAATTGGGAATTTTGGAGCAATTATAATTAAAATTGGCTTAAAAAGATCCGAAAAAAACTTGATTTTTGGTAAATATTAGCTCAGAAAAATCGTCAAAAATGGCCTTGAATTGATAATTATATGCTAAAAAATGTCTTAAAATCGCCTAAATTTCGCCTAAAAATCTTCAATTTTCAGCCCATTTTTCCTCTGTAAATTCTCCGCCTTTTTCTGTATCTATCCGTCATTTTTTGCAATTATTAATACAGTAATCATTCCATTTTTCAATTTTTTTTCATTTTTCTTTCCAAAAATGTGGTTTTTGCCGATTTTTCTCTGCTTTTTTTGACATATTTTTTGTCTGAAAATTCCAGAATTTTCCCCAAATTTTCTCTGTTTTTTCTTCTGAAAATTCCAGATTTTCCTAGCCAGAATTTTGCAGAAGAATGTTGTCCGTTCCAATGCGAACGGCTGCTTCCCGCTGCCTGACGACGACGTCTTCAGGATCCATCCGACACCTTCGTCTTCATCTGAATCCAGTCTTTGCCACGTGTCAAACCCGAAACATCTCCTCGGCGGACGTCTTCAAATTCACAGAATCCGCGGCGACGTCATCCGAGCTTCCGCCACTGCCGACGCCACCGGCGCCCGGACTCTCGCTGGATGAAATTATCGCTTCTGGAGAATCAGTGTTGGAGGAGCTCGGGCTCTGGTCGTGGTGGAATACCATCGTCATATTTTAGATGGGCACTCGAGAGTAAGGGGTTTTTCTGAAGATTTTTGGAAAGAAAAAAGTCTGAAAATTTCTTGAAAATACGGAAAAAAAACTGGAAAATCTTTAAAAAAATCGATTTGAAAAAAAAAAGTTTCAGAAATTGCTCATTGTGTTTCCGAGAAAACTTTAGTTGTTTTTTTTTTTAGAATTTCAGAATTTTGGAGATTTTGAATGTTTCAAATTTCCAGGATTTTCTTAAATTTCGAAAATTCTGGATATTCAAATAGTCAGAAATTTCGGATTCCAGAAAAAAATGGAAAATTTCGAAAAATTTTCGGAAATCGGAAAAATTAGAATTTTGTCGAAAATCGAAAATTCTGGAAATTCAGAAAAAATAGATTGAAAATGTCGAAATTTGACTGGAAATCGTTCTAATCTGATAGAAATTTCAGATTTTCATATTTTCAGCCTGTTTCAGACCATTTTTTTTTTGGAAATTTTAAGTCATTTTTAGCTTATTTTCAGCCTAAAATGTTGAGAAAATCTCGAAAAATCGCTTCCAAAAGTCCAACGTTTCGAGGAGATTTTCCGCCAAATTTTAAGAATTTTTTAGGTTTTTCACCTATTTTTTCAGATTCTTTTTCGATTTTTCCAGTTTTTTCTTGTCTGAAATTCGATGGAACGGTGTTTGCATTACTGTGGATTACTGTAGAAACCCTTGTAGCTTGTAGTTTCTGATTTGCAAACAAATTCATTTTGACGTGATTTTGTTTGCATCAAAAACTACAAAATGCGAGGTTTTCTACAGTAATCAAACACCGTTCCATCAAATTTCAGAGAAGAAAAAACTGGAAAAATCGAAAAAAGATCGTTGAAAACAGCTGGAAAATCTAAGAAGATCTAAAAATTTTGCCGAAAAATCGAGGAAAATCGCGATTTGTCGAGATTTTTAAGCTGAAAATGAGCTAAAAATGACTTGAATTCACAAAAAAAATTGTCTGAAACAGGCTGAAAATTTGAAAATCTGATTTTTTTACCAGATTAGAACGATTTCCAGTCAAATTTCGACATTTTCAATCAATGTTTTCCGAATTTCCAGAATTTTCGATTTTCGACAAAATTCTAATTTTTCGAATTTCGAAGAATTTTTCGAAATTTTCAATTTTTTTCTGGAATTTCGAAATTTCTGATTTTTTGATTTACCAGAATTTTTGAAATTTAAGAAAATTTTGGAAATTCGAAATATTCAAAATCTCCAAAATTCTGAATTCTAAAAAAAACTAACGTTTTTTCGAAAACAAAATGAGCAATTTCTGAAAATTTTGTTTTTAAAAAATCGACTTTTTTTAAAGATTTTCCAGAGTTTTTTTTCGTATTTTTAAGCAATTTTTCGAGGTTTCATAGATTTTTTACTCATTCGAAACGATTTCTAGCGGTTTCTATATACAGTTAAATTTTCAAAATTTTCTATTTTCTAAAATTTTGAAGAAATTTCAAATTTTTACATTTTCAGAATTTTGTATTTTTTGCAATAATATTCGGAAGATAGATAACTTTTAACACATTTTAATGCAATAAAAATTTCTGGTCGGAGTCCCCCTTTAAAAAACGCCCATATCCTTTCAGGCATGCACATGCACCTGGACATTCCGTGGTGGCTGACAATCGTCGCAACGACCATAACCTTGCGTGCCCTTCTAATAGGGGTGCCAGTGATGTCTCAGAAACTAGTCGCCAAACAATCAATGTATCGAAAAGAGATGAACGAGTTTCGCGATCGAATTGACGAAGCGAGGAAGGAGAATAATCAGCTACTCCAGCAGCAGATTCTTCTCGAGCAACGCGACTTTTTGCGGTCCAAAGACATCCGATTGGGACGTCAATTTATGGTTATGGCGGCGAACGGTGCCGTTTTTGCCACCCAGTTCTTTGCTATTAAGGTTAGAAATCAGGGATTTTCAAGCTAGTTTTTAGCTGAAAATCGGGGGAAAACAACCAATTTTCAGCTCAAAAGTATGCTGGAAATCGGGGAAAAATAGACAATTTTTAGCTAAAAATTGGAAAAAAAACGTCCTTTTTCAGCTTGAAATTCTACTGAAATCGGGAAAAAAGTGATGATTTTTAACCAAAAAATTGGAAAAAAAAACTGAAAATTGAAAAAAAAACCCGCTTTCTTTGACCATCTTCAGCCTTTTTTGGTCAATTTCGATGTTGAAAAATAGGGAGAAAAATTGAGAGATTTTATAGCCAAAAAAGTATTTTCCCATCTTTTTAAGACCATTTTTAGCCTATTTCAGTCAATTTTCAGCTAATTTCGATGTTATTAGACGGAAAATCACTGAAAACTCTGAAAACTAGCCGGAAAATGAAGGATTTTGAGCCAGAACATGGCTGAAAAAAAATCGTGATCGTCGAATTCCAGAATCTAGGAATTTCAGATTTTCAAAATTTCAGGACCCAGGAATTTCAGAATCTAGAAATCTCAGAATTTCAGAGTACCAATATTTAAGAATTCCAGAATTTGAGAATCTCAAAAATTCTGAATTTCAGAAACTTAGAATCTCAAAACTTTCAGAATTTCGTTATCTAGAATTTCAGGGTTCCAGAATCTCTGATCATCCTGAAAAATCTGAAAATCGGGGGAAAATGGCCAGTTTCTAGCTCAAAATTCCGCTGAAAACTCGGGGGGAAAAATAGACAATTTTTAGCCAAAAAATTGAAAAAAAAACCCGCTTTCTTTGGCCATTTTCAGCCTTTTTCGGTCTATTTCAATTTTGAAAATCGGGTGAAAAATTGATAGATTTTAGCCTAAAAATGGAATTTTTCCCATCTATTTTTTAGACCATTTTCAGCATCAGTCGATTTTTAGTCAATTTCGACACTTTTTATGTCTGAAAATCACTAAAATCGCTGAAAATTGGGCTGGAAATGAAAGATTTGCAGCCAGAAATCGGCTGAAAAAATCGTGATTTCTACAGATTTTTATCCAAAAATAGAGGGTTTTTGAATGAAAATGTTTGTCTGAAAACTTCCGATATTTGGCCGGAAATGTCTTTTTTTGGGTTTAAAAAATTTGGCATTTTTTGTGGAATTTTCTAATTCGTCGGGTGGAAATTTACCTTTTTTTTGACTGAAAATTTGATATTTTAGCCAATTTTTAGCCAAAAAATTGAAACAATCCCGACCATTTTCTTTGACCATTTTCAGCCTTTTTCGGTCAATTTCAATTTTGAAAATCGGGTGAAAAATTGATAGATTTTAGCCTTAAAAAATCCTTCTTTGTTCCTATTTTTGTGACCAATTTTAGTCAATTTTGGTCAAATTTCAGTAGAATTTCCAGACTTTTCGACAGCAAATCACTGAAAATTAGCCGGAAATTGAAGGATTTTGAGTCGATTTTCGGAAAATTTGCTATTTTTAACTAAAAATTTCCACTTTTAGTTTGAAATTCGGCCAGTTTTGGCTGGAATTTCGCTCTTCTTCTCCTGAAAATTTGCCGTTTTTGCGCTGGAAATTCGCCATTTTTAGCTAGAAATTTGCCTTTTTTTTTTGGCAGAAAATTTCCGATATTTGGCCGGAAATGTATATTTTTTGGTTTCAAAAATTTGGCATTTCTCGGGGGAATTTTCCAATCTTTTGGTTAGAAATGTTAGCTGAAAATTCGCGATTTTTGATTAGAAATTTGACTATTTCTGACTGATTTTGGCCGCTTTTTAAGGAAAAATTGGTAATTTTAGGTTCAAAATTGTGCATATTTTGAACTATTTTGAGCGCATTTTCACCCTTCTGACTACAAAAAATATGCTAAAAATCCGAAATTTGCAGAAAATGGTAGCTGTCAACTATCCGGGACTTTCGGAAGGCGGTGCCCTTTGGTTCACAGATCTCACAGCCACAGATCCCTACTACGCACTTCCATTCATTTCTGCGGCCACCATGGCACTGGTCACTAAGGTTGGAATCGAAATGGGCACGACGGCTGACCAGATGCCGCCTGTGATGAGAGCATTCATGAGTTACGGACTGCCGGTCGTCATTTTTGGTGTCTCTTCGCAGTTTGCTACGGTAAGTCAAGGGGGAGGGTTACTGTAGACTCCGATTAGAAATGTTTTTGAAATTCTTAAAGGTGGTGTGCGGTGAAAGATTTTATTGCTTTATTTTGTACAGAATTCTATGTAGATTCCGATAAAAATAAAGAAAAAATTCGAAAAAAATTCCTTCATTGAGAAAAACGGCATCGAAAAGTCAAAGTGG
>NC_013489.2:12332158-12336808 GCF_000004555.2 Caenorhabditis briggsae | reverse complement strand
CAATGAAGGAATTTTTTTCGAATTTTTTCTTTGTTTTTATGGGGATCTACTTGGAATTCTGCACAAAATAAAGCAATACAATTTTACACCGCGCACCACTTTTAAATCTGAAAATCGCCCCCAAAAAACTACTGAAATCGACTGAGAATCAAATGACACTGGGATTACTGTAGAAAAAAAAATGGAAAATCTGAGAATCGCCCGAAAAACGACTCAAAATCGGCTGAAAATCGGTCGTCAGCTTGGATTACTGTAGATTACTGTAAGCTTACTTTAGGCGCTAGTTTCCTACGGTAAGTGGCGTTTGGGTTACTGTAGAAAACTTTTTTTAAGCTCAAAATCTGAAAGCTGTCAAAAAAATCCTGAAAACCCTTGAAATTTGGAGATTCTGGATTTTCTGGAAATTTGAAAATTTTTTGAGATTCTAAGGATTTGAGATTCTTAGTTTCGTTAGGATTACTGTAGATTACTGTAAGCTTACTGTAGGTAGCATTACTCTAGGCGCTATTTGATTATTGTGTCCTGGTATTAGAAAATTAGTGAAAACTCGAAATTCCGAGATTCTGAAATCTTGAAATTCGGAAATTTTGAGATTTTTCTAAATGGCGATAGGTATACTGTAGATTACTGTAGGCTTACGGTAAGCAGCATTTTTCGAAGATTACTGTGTTCTGAAATTCGATATGCTGATATTCTTGAAATTCTAGATGACACACTTTTTAGATTCTGCAAGCTCTGCAAATTCAGAGATTCTGGAACCCTGAAATTCTAGATAACGAAATTCTGAAAGTTTTGAGATTCTAAGTTTCTGAAATTCAGAATTTTTGAGATTCTCAAATTCTGGAATTCTTAAATATTGGTACTCTGAAATTCTGAGATTTCTAGATTCTGAAATTCCTGGGTCCTGAAATTTTGAAAATCTGAAATTCCTAGATTCTGGAAATCTGAAGATTCTGGAGATTCTGGAATTCAGAAAAGCTGAAATTCTCAAGATTCTGAAATTTCTAAATTCTGAAATTTTGAATTTCCAAACTTCCCGAATTGCAGAAGTGCTGGGACTTTGAGATTCGTGGATTCTAAATTTCAGACTTCTAGATTCTAAAATTGCGAAGTTCTGAAACTCTGAAAAGGCTCTATCCCAAATTCTCCATTTTTCCAGGGTCTGTGTGTCTATTGGACAGCTTCAAACGCCGTGTCTCTCATCTACGCAGCCGCCTTCAAAGTCGACGCGATTCGTAATATTTTTGGAATTCCGCCAGTCGTTCCAATGCCAAAAACCGCCGTACAAAAGTCGGCATTCTCACAGGTTCTCAAATCGTATAAAGGTGAGAATTTCGATTTGAAACTGGCCTAAAATTGACTGATAAAACCACTGACAGTAGCCCGAATTTGAGTTTAAAAAAAACCAAATATTGACTGAAAATGACCAATATGTGGCTGAAAATGGCCCGAATTTGACCGAAAAACCACGGAAAATTACCTAAATTTGGCTAAATTTGTCTCAAAAATTTTGGCTGAAATGGCTGAAATTTGGCTTGAAATAGTTCAAATTGGACGAAAAACGACACAGATTTGACCAGAAAAGGGCCAAAATTCGAAAATTCTGATTGCTCAGCGCTAACTTCTTTTTTTTAAAATCGAAAACGCCCAAAATTCGAGGTTTTTAAAAAACTTTGGTCTGAGTTATCTCGGTTACTGTAAGAGATATCAAAAAACGTATCAACTGATAAAATATTGGTAATTTTTCATATCTTTCACGGGAGCCAAGATAAATTGGCTCAAAGTGTGAGGGCCCTTCTAATACAGGTTTTACGGTATATTTTTCTCCCTAAAATTCAACGATTTTGCAGACAACAAATCGATTCCACCGTCGATCGCTGATCTCCGACAACGCGACGCGACGTCGTTCAAGAAAGCGGGACGTGGCAAACCGATCACATAATTATCGATTTTCAGCTTTGTAGTTTGTAGTTTTAAGGTAGAAAATTCCCTTTTTTTTTGTTATTTTTTGGCTTTTTGTTATCATTATCTCTCCTTGAAACATTGTATCGGTTCGCAATTTTTTTTTGAAAAATATGAATTTTGATTTTTTTTTAATTACTCTATCATATTATTCATCAGTCAACACACCCCCATTTCGCAACCCCCGTGATGAATCATCTCCAATATATTGCAATAGAACGCGAGAGAGCACTAGGAAAGAGGACGGGGTAAAGAAAAAGACACAAACACAATGATGTGTTTGTGTGTGGAAATTCTCTATTTTCATCCAATTTTCTGGTTTTTTTTGTTTTTTAAATCGAATTTTTTGAAATTTCGATTTTTTCTTTGAGTTTTAAACATCGATTTTTTTTCAAAAATTTGAATTTTCCCGCATTTTTAACCCGAAAATTTGAATTTTCTCACAGTTTTTTAGCTTTAAATATTAATGTTTTCCAGATTTCTCATCCTTGAAATTTGATTTCCCCCCCCCCCCCCCCGATATCTTAACCTGAAATTTTGAATTTTCCCGATTTTTCAAACCTGAAAATTTGAATTTTCGCCGAAAAAATGTAAAATTCTCAAATTTTCAGAAATCTCCGAAAAACCTACTAAAAGAACATAATGAATTTCTTCAATAAACCGGATCCGAAGGGTGAGATTTTTAAATAAAATTTAAACTGAAAAACTGGAATTTCAGCAGAATTGGCTAAAAAATCGAGAAATTCTAGTATAAATACGCTGTCAAAAACGATAATTTTGATGAAAAATGAATGAAAAGCGCTTCTAAAAACATGAAAATGGTTCCGGACTCGCCGAGGCTCCGCCCACAAATCGCTGAAATCTAAAATTTCATTGAATTTGCATATTGAAAATTCGTTTTTTTTTTCGTCGAAAAAACTAGAAAATCGGCAAAAAAACGAGGCAAAAATCTGAAACTTTAGAAAATTCCCGAAAAAAAGCTTGCAATTTAAGCTCCGCCCACTTTTCCACATATTTTCTTTTGCACATAAAACAACCGAAATTTCGAAATAATCTTTTTAAAAAACGAGCGAAAAAATCTGAAATTCAAGGTTTTTGATTATGTTTTTAGTGCTGAAAAGAGCCCTAAATTTTCTCGAAAACGCTGGAAAAATCCGCTGAAATCTGAAGAAAATGGTTTAAACGCGCCCAAAAATTCACAGAACTCGAGCGAGCCAACAAACGAGAGCTTCGCAAAACGAATCGCGACTTGGAATCGGATCGCCGTCAGATGGACCGTCGGGAGAAGGAGTTGGAGCAGGAAATCAAGAAATTGGCGGCAAAAGGGCATAACGATGCGGCACGACATCTGGCGAAGCAGCTGATTCAGTTGAGGAATCAGAAGACGAAATCCGTTGGAATGAGTGCCCGGATAAGTGGAATTCAGGCTCAGAATTCGTAAGTTTTTTACATTTTAGGCCATTTGAAGGAAGTTTTATGGGAATTTTTAGGTTATTTGAAGCTGTTTCATTTTCATTGCAATTTCATGTTTTGAGACCGTTTTTTACCGGTTTTGAGCTAATTTTTGACTATTTTGAGCTTGTTTTCAGCTATTTTAAGCTTAATGCTTTGACTTTTTCGCGCGAATTTTAGGTATTTTGAGCTACTTTTTTCTTTGACTATTTTTAGCTACATTTTTCGGCTAATTTACGCTATTTTAAGATAGTTTTCAGCGATTCTCAGTCAATTTTTACACCGAATTTGGACCATGTATTTTCAGACACATGCAATCGATGGCAAAAATGGGATCGGCAATGGGAACTAGTGTGAAAACGATGAAGGAAATGAACAAGCAAATGCCATTGGAGAAAGTCGCAGCGAATATGCGAGAATTCCAGATGGCTCAGGAGAAAATGGGTCTTACGGAGGAGGTTTGTCACGGGGATTTGGGCGATTTTGAGCTTTAGAAATTCTGAAAATTTTGCTCAATTTTCAGCGCTTTTCCGGCGGCAATTTTTTGCTGGATTTTAGCGATTTTTCTGTCGTTTTTCTCATAAAAATCGAGAACATTAGGAAGGCAAATACTCATTAGCTTGATGATCTTTTGCTAAATGCTCACTTGCTAAATATGCTCATTAGCTAAACTCGCTCATTTGCTAAAATAGTCTCACTTGCTAAATTTCATTTGCTAAATTTTGATCATTTGCTAGAGGATTTGTTCAAATTGAAGGCTCACTTAGTTAGGCTGAAACTCCTTACCGGAAAACAGGTGTTAAAGCCTAAGCCTGAAATTTAAAGCAAAAACCGGAATATTCTGTAAAAAATTCAGTCAAAAAGTACTGAAATTAGCAAATAACAGCAAAATTTCCACTTTTTCATTTTTAGCAAATGATCAAAATTTAGCAAATTAAATTTAGCAATTGAGATTATTGTCGGAATAAAAAAAGTGAGACTCGGTGTTTGCGTACTTTGATTCCCGCCTCCCCCCACCGACGCTCCGCCCATCGCTTTGCAAGTGCGGCGTGGTGTTTTGGCGCGGAAACGAAATCAGGAGATTGTGTTGCTAGACAGAAATCCAGCAGCTCTCAAACAGGTCGAAAGTATGCGTGCAATTTCGGAGTTGACGGGAACATCGGATTCAAGTGACACGAAGCTTTTGGCATTGGCGTCGATTCTCGCTAGAGAAGAACCGAGTGATTCGAGAAGACC
>NC_013489.2:12330306-12332148 GCF_000004555.2 Caenorhabditis briggsae | reverse complement strand
CCACGTTTTAATTTGATAGACAGTACAAAAATTTGCCGAAAATCGAAAAATTGGAACCTCCGGAAATCAGCCGAAAATCGGTAAAAAACCGAAATTCGAAATTTTCGAAAATGCGCTGAAAATCATCGGAAATTTCAACATTTTCCAGATGATGAACGACACGCTGGACTCGATTCTCGACGCTCCAGGCGACGCCGATGAGCAAGACGCAATTGTGGCTCAGGTTCTCGATGAGATTGGCATTGAGATGAATTCAAAGGTAAGACATCTGGACACACAGATTGACACTAAGGGGAAAATTTGGGGCAGTTTTAACCGAATTTCGGCTTTTTTGGGCCAATTGTTGTTAATTTTCACTCATTTTTGCACCGATTTTCATCTTTTTCAGCTCGCCAACGTGCCAACCATCCCGACTCGTGTCGGCGCCGCCAGCGCCTCGACACCCGACGACTTGGAGGATCTCGAAGCGAAATTGGCCAAATTGAGAAGCTAAATTATTACATTTTCTCTGGAATTTTTTATTATTTAACTGTAAATATTCGTGTGAATTTATTTGTGTATGAAAGAAAAGAATGAATGATATTGAATGGATGAATTTGTGGAATTACAGACAAAAAAAAAGAGAATCTCGAGAAGAATCAAGGTAGATCAAATGCGATGATTTGTGGTGGCGATTGGGAGAATTGTTTGTTTTCTCTGGGATTATTGTCGGAATAAAAAAAGTGAGACTCGGTGTTTGCGTACTTTGATTCCCGCCTCCCCCCACCGACGCTCCGCCCATCGCTTTGCAAGTGCGGCGTGGTGTTTTGGCGCGGAAACGAAATCAGGAGATTGTGTTGCTAGACAGAAATCCAGCAGCTCTCAAACAGGTCGAAAGTATGCGTGCAATTTCGGAGTTGACGGGAACATCGGATTCAAGTGACACGAAGCTTTTGGCATTGGCGTCGATTCTCGCTAGAGAAGAACCGAGTGATTCGAGAAGACCAGGCCCATCGAGGCAGTTGTTTCGATATTCGGACTTCGGGGGACGGCGCCCTGAAGTCCGGCAATTCGCAGCCCCTCAACACCATTACCTGCCAAGACCCTTCCGAAGAATGCACGAAGCAGACGGTTTGGGAGCTCATCCTACAAAACGAGCGGTTATCCACTGTTACAATTGTGGAGAAGGAGGACATTACGCCAATCAATGTGCGAAACCAAGGTATGGTTAATCCAAATTTAATGTCTAGTAAAGCCAAATTTTGGGCTAGTATACCAGTTAGTCCGTGGATTTTAGAAGTAGTAGAAAGAGGTTTTGAGATTATATTAATTGAGAATTTCAAATTACCACATCCTCTGGGGATAAGAAGAATGTCAAACAGATTGTTAGATTTCGTTCATGAAGAAGTGGGGAAATTATTGGAAGCAGGAGTACTGGTGGAAACAATCAATCCGATAGTATGTAGTCCACTTCAAGTAGCGGATAATGGGAAGAAGTTAAGATTGATTTTAGACTTATCAGCGCTAAACAAGGGAATTGAGACACCTAGGTTTCGATTAGAAGATTGGAGAGCGGTATGGCCATTCCTAGAAAAAGCGAATTATGCTGCGACTTTCGATTTTAAAGGTGGTGTACGGTGAAATTTTTTATTGCATCAAAATGTGCAGAAATGCATGTAGATTGACATAAAAATAAAGAAAAAATTCAAAAAAATTCCTTCATCGAGGAAATAAGAAAAATAAAAATACTCTGAAAGTCCTTAGGGACTAGGTTTTTTCTAGGCCACCCGGTGAGTAAAAGCGCGCGAATTCAAACTTTTAAAATTTTTTCGCTCGTCTTCACTATTTTTTCAAATTTTCCGA
>NC_013489.2:12300728-12330090 GCF_000004555.2 Caenorhabditis briggsae | reverse complement strand
CCCAAAAAAAAAGTGAAAACGAGCGAAAAAATTTTAAAAGTTTGAGTTCGCGCGCTTTTACTCACCGGGTGGAAAAAACCTCGTCCCTAAGGGCTTTCAGCGTATTTTTCGATGCGTTTTTCTCGATGAAGGAATTTTTTTTGAATTTTTTCTTTATTTTTATGTCAATCTACATGCATTTCTGCACATTTTGATGCAATAAAAAATTTCACCGTACACCACCTTTAAGAGTGGGTATCATCACATCAAAATCGCCGATCCCTCTTCTGACCTTTTAGCTTTTTCACTGTCAGGTCCCCCACTAGCTCCTTTTTATAAGTTTACAGCATTGCCGTTTGGGCTGAGCTCAGCTCCATGGCTTTTTACCAAGGTTTTTAGGCCTTTAGTGGGCAGATGGAGAGAAAAGGGGGTAAAAATTTTCCTATATATTGATGACGGGTTAATATTAGCGGAGACGAGGGAAGAAGCGGTAGAAGCGGTGAGATTAATAAGAGAGGAGCTGGCAGCAGCAGGTGTAACAGTAGCAGAAGAAAAATCGTTCTGGACACCGAGTGAACAGTTTACTTGGTTAGGTATTAAATGTGACCTGGTCACTAAGTCAATCAGATTGACAGAATCTAGAGAAGTTTCCCTGGGAAATCAGTTAGATAAGATGAAAAAGAGCAAAGCACCAACGATCCTGGATCGTCAAAAGTTATGCGGTTTCATTTCTTCAATGTCTATTGTGGCAGAGTGAGTTGTTTGAAGTTGAATTCTGGGAGAGGAAGCTAAAGAATGGAGACTTAGTGAGAAATATAAACGAAGAACAATTTGATCCTACTTGGTACCTATACACTGATGCTTCAGCAGAAGGAATGGGAGCAGTTCTTAAAAATAGCAGAAAAGAGACAGTTTGGCAAAAACACTATTTCATTTATCGCCAGAAGACGTCTGGAAATGATAGGAGCCAAGGGACTCACTTTGGAGCAAATCAAAGCCAAAGGACGGTGGAGATCGGGAGGTGGCTTGATGAGATATCTTCAAGACAATCCAATGGCCCAGGGACTCAGCGAGGTTCTAGAGGAGAAGGAAGTGACAGGGGAAGCCGAAGAGGACGATGGACCACCAGTGCTAGAGAAGGAAGTCTAAATTGATTCAATTGCTTGCTTATCTTGTAATACTTGTTAGAATCGTATTAACAGGTTATTTTAGTACCGAAACGTTTCTTAGTTATTTATCAAATTTATCCGCTTCATAGTATATTATTGTTCTCATGTGTTAGATCCTCCTCTTCCTCTTCTGGAGACGCTTTGGCGGTGTTTGTTTGGGGTGGAGAGGTCTGAAAGAATTAAGCTACAGTAATCTTAATGTTACCGTAACCCTACAGTAGTCCCTCAGTGCCTAAAAAAGCTAAAGTAACCCAAGAATGAAATCTTTAGAAAAAAATAAAGTAGCCCTACAAGGAAGTACAGTAGTTCCTCAATAGAAAAGCTACAGTAACCAGAAAAACTGCTGTAAAGCCGAGTAGTAGCTACAGTAATCCTTGACCTATGAAATCTACAGTAAACCAAAAATGAGTTTGGTTGGAAAATGTGAATTTCAGAGCAAAATTATTCAATTTTCGATATTTCTCTGTGGGAAAATATTGAAAATGATGATATTTTTAGAAATTCCGAAAATTTGAGATTTCGGGAAAATTTTGATTTTCTTCAGAAAATTGGTTTTCAGAGCAAAAATGTATCAACTTTCGATAGTTTTTATGAAAAATGATAAGAATTCAGGTACAGTAATCCTCGAAAGTTCTAAAAAAATTTCAAGATTAAAAAAAGTTCGAATCGGAAAAAAATTGAATAAAATCGAGTTCTGGCTCTCTGCCAACTTATCTAAGGGATGAGCAGACAACTGTCGTTTATCTAGCTACGCGGGGCTCTTTTCTACAGATTATGGACCACCATGGACAAATTACACCGTTCTTCCAATTAAAAGCTTAGCGATGACTGCTACCTATCTCAGAAGCATCCTAAGCAATTAATAAAGAGACTGTTTAACAGCACATTGCCGACAGGTGGTTGCTCCATGGCTTATATGGACCCAAAAATTCAAAAACGGACCAACAGCGTTTTCAAGGCGGCTCATCATTTTTCGTTCTCTTACAAATTAAACGATTGTTTTGTAACGGATTAATAGCGGCTCTGTAGCAGTACCATTGGATGGGCAGCTCAGGAAAATGTCAGGAAGATTCAAAAACGGACGAACGGCGGCTCAACGACGGACCAAGAAGAATTAGAGGGGGGGGGGGGGCGCAAATTTTGAAGAATTAAAATTCGAAACTCAAAAACAGATTTAAAACAATTCAAGACTTTAAGTTTTTAATTTTTAAAGAATTCGAGAATTCGAAAGATTAGAATTTTTCGAAAAACTGAAATTCGCCTGTTTTGGAAATTTTTGAAGTTTTTGAAAATGAAAAAAATGTATTTCTTTAATGGTTCAAATTTTTCAATTAAAATTTTTAGAAAACTTTGAAATTATATTTTTTTTGCAAAAAAAAAAAGTTTTTCAAAGATTTTGAACTTCAGGTTTTCAAATATATTTGAATTTCAAATTCAAAACTTCTTGATTTTCTGAATATTCGAAGTTTCGCTAATTTTGGGAATTCCAAAGTACATTTGTTCCGAATTTTTCGAATTTTCTCGATTTTTTCCGAGGAACTGTCTGGACCGTGGCCATGTTCCCGACAGCCCTGCTGTGTCCAAAATTCAAACTTCCCTCCAATTCTCTCTCTCTGCGTCTCTTTGCTTTCCCTCTCCCTTTCTTCCTGACCCATCGCACATCCCCATGTCTTTTCCCTCTCTTCGTTTCCATTATTATCTCTCTCCTCCACTTGTCCATTTACTCCCCTCTCTCTGTCTGCGTCTCTTCTTCCTCCTTTTTCGTGTCGAGACCCACCGACTCATTTTTCGACGAATCGTTCGTCGGGCCGTTTATTACTAGTACTACACACTCTGCGTATCTTATCTCTCGCGTTCGATTTTTTTTGTTTGATTTTTTTGGTGGCAGATTTTATTGATTTTGGACATAAAAATGGACCCAAAGAAGAGAAATTTGGGTTGTTTTCTATCGATTTTTCGGTTTCTTTTGGTCCGTTTTGGACCCTTTTTTTTGGTTAAGTTTCAAATGTTCTTTTAATGCTAAACCCAATTTTAGATTTGAGTTTTGCGGACCATTTTTCATCGATTTTTTCCTTTAATTTTCGTCAATTTTTTAAAGCTGAGCAATTTCAAAATTTTCAGAAATGGCCGCCGAATCGGCAACGACTGAAACTGTGAATAAGAATGGAACGACTGGCGACGAGTCGACGGTCGAAATTAAAGGAAATGGAGAAACGGTAATGAGCCTTTAAATACAAACTTTAAAAAAGATTACTGTAGAAAAATGTGGCAAAATTTTGACCGGAATTTTAGCTGACAACGAAAATTTTGAATTTGAAAAAATTTCCGATGTAAAAAAGAAATTTTTAGAAAACTAACTGTGAAAAAAAAGAAAAATTCTCAAAATTCAATTTTTTCAAAAATCCAGAAATTTGACTTTCAAACTCAAAATTTTGTAATTTTAAGATTTTTAGAACTTTCGAGGATTACTGTACCTGAATTCTTATCATTTTTCATAAAAACTATCGAAAGTTGATACATTTTTGCTCTGAAAACCAATTTTCTGAAGAAAATCAAAAATTTCCCGAAATCTCAAATTTTCGGAATTTCTAAAAATATCATCATTTTCAATATTTTCCCACAGAGAAATATCGAAAATTGAATAATTTTGCTCTGAAATTCACATTTTCCAACCAAACTCATTTTTGGTTTACTGTAGATTTCATAGGTCAAGGATTACTGTAGCTACTACTAGGCTTTACAGCAGTTTTTCTGGTTACTGTAGCTTTTCTATTGAGGAACTACTGTACTTCCTTGTAGGGCTACTTTATTTTTTTCTAAAGATTTCATTCTTGGGTTGCTTTAGCTTTTTTAGGTCACTGTAGGACTACTGTAGGGTTACGGTAACATTAAGATTACTGTAGCTTAATTCTTTCAGACCTCTCCACCCCAAACAAACACCGCCAAAGCGTCTCCAGAAGAGGAAGAGGAGGATCTAACACCGGCCAAGAAGCGAACTGGTGGATCGGAGGATGAGAAAACGGAAAGTCGAGGTGAGCAACGGATTACTGTAGAACAAAAAATGACAGGCTTTGAGAAGCAAAATGAGCCAAAATTCGGAAAAATTGGTCCAATAGTTTTTATTATTTTTTGAAAACACTTTTTTTGAACTATTTTTATTTTTTGAGAGTTTTGGATTTGTTGGGGTTACTGTAGTTCAAAAATTTTTTTCGATACTTTGAAGGTTTCAAACAAAAATTTTTTGTGAAATTTTTTGCTGAAATTCGAATTTTCAGACGCTCCAGATGACGATGAATCAGAAAACGAGGACGATGAGGAGGATCGAAAATCGAATTTGGACGACGATCAAAATGTGGAAAATCCGGCGTATATTCCAAAAACTGGGCGATTTTATATGCATGATGATGGTCGGAGAGTTGATGTGAATTCGCAGGATGATGGGTACGGTTCTTTTGGGGATTACTGTAGATATAGTGAAGTAGGATTACTGTAGTGTTAATGTTAACAGATAAAAAAAAAAAATAATCACACTTTTTGGTATGAAAATTAGCTGGAAAAGGCTTAAAAACTGGCCGAGTTTCGATATTTTGAATTTTTAGAATTTTTGAAATTTTCGAAATTTCGAGATCTCAGATTTAAAGGTGGAGGGACATGAAAAAATAATGTTCTCGAAATTCCGTTCAAAGATGCCCCTCGAGGAGTTGAACTTGTGAGGGCGATGATTGAGGGTGCGGCGCCGCTACCGACTGAGCCACGCGGGCAAAGAGAAAGCGCGCGCCCGATTGCATACATAAAGGCGAGGACGACAGCTGTACGCAGAGTGACATTAAGCGTTGTACACCGTCACGGTAGAATGCATACTCTAGCTACAAAAAAACTACGAAAAATCTCCTGTCCCTCCACCTTTAAGAGATTTTCGGAATCTCAGAATTTCAGAATTTTCAAATTCTAGTCCCTAAAATCCTAATCTCAGAATCTGAATTCTGAATCTCAGGCTTCGCGATTCAAAAAGATTACTGTACTTTTTTGCAGCGATGATCGTCGAAATTCGAAAAAGTCCCGAGCCGACGGTGACTGGAAACACGATCGTTTCGATGAGAAATTCCAGCGACCCAAGACCAAAAAACAAATTGTGACAAAGTATGGATTCGATATTCGAATTAAGGAAGGCGAGACTCCAGATGACAAAGAGACGACAGCTCCAGAATCCACAGAAGACGATTCATCAGATGCACGTCATCTGAAACAGAAGCCGCGGCGAGTAACGTCTTCTGCAAACCGAGGGTCTTCTTCTGGAGGAGCACGTGGCGGTGGATCGAGGGGTACTGTAGGACGACGTCCGATGAAACAGAGGGAGCGAGAGGATACTGTAGATGAGTCGGAAGGCAAAGGAGATGAGGAAGAAGAAGCGCGGCCAGCACAGAAGAGGAATGTAAAGCAAGCGGAGAAACCGAGGAAGACGAGTGAGTTTTTTTGGGGAGGGCGGGGCTTGGTTGAGGTACTGTAGGTCTTTAAAAAGAAAAAAAAGAAAAAAAACGCCGTTTGGGTCGAACCAACAACCCCCAAAACTCAATTGATCGATAGCCCAGCGCAGTACCACTACATCACGAGCTCACACGAATGGAAAAGGAGCGCATGGCGTATAGAAAGGGAGTGGTGGGTGGCGCCCCACAGGTCGCGCATTGGGACCCACTGGAGTGGTGAAAATCGATGCCGTACAACCACTGTCAAGTTTGAGCTAATTTTTCTCGGCTCCTGTTCAAGATATCAAAACTGTGTTAACTGATAAAATGTTTGTGATATTATGATAAACATCTTATCAGTTGACATATCCTTGATATCTTTTACATAAACCGAGATACGTTGGCTCAAAGTTAAAAGTTAGTATTCTAAGATTCTGAAATTCTTAAATTTTGAAAATTTTCCAGAACCCGCTCCACCACAATCCAGCGAAGACAACGAAGAAGAAGAAGAAGACGATGAGGATCAAGGTGTTCGTCGTGGTCAACGTCGTGCCGTTCCTCTGCGACGTGGCACTTCTGGAGCGTCACGTCTTCGTGGTCGAATGAATCAAGGACCACCACGTCGCCATTCTGGGTCCCAAATGACGTCTTCTAGACAATCTCCACGTGGAAATGATAGATTCTCGCCGCGAGGAGAGTCGCGTGGTGGAGGATCTCGCTACAGTAATCCTGCTGATCGGAATGACGATAGATTTGAGAATCATCGAAGAGGAGTGATTCGTGGAGCATCTAGAGGAACTTCTGGTGGGATGACACGTGGATTCTCTGGGCGAGGAGGGTCAGCAATAAGGGGCGGAGTCAGAGGATCCACAGCCCCGAGATATGGTTCTGGTGTTAGACGGACGGATACATCGGAACAGAGTGAAGGATATCATAGAGGAGCTGGATCTGGTAAGAAGGGCGTTTTGGATATTCGGGGTTACTGTAGTAATAGAAGAAAACTACAGTAATCCGAAAATTAAGTACAGTAGCCTTAACTATTAAAATGACAAAGCTACCGCGAGCTCAAGTAATCCAAACAAAACAGAAAGAAAACTACATACAGTAATCCTAAAGTTAAGTACAGTAGTCTACTAACAGCTCCGAAAATTATCGAAGTTACAGTAATCCAACAAGACGGTACAGAAATATAGGGACAGCGACAGTAACTCAAAAATTGAAACTACAGTAATCGAACAAGATTTTACAGTAGTTCTACAATACCCTATGAAAACTACAGTTCGCCAGTCATATTTAGGTTTACAGTAATCCAAGGAGTAGATAAAACAGTATGGTAGTAGCTACCGTAATCTTACAACATCCTATCAAATTTACAGTAACCCAAAAATGAAAAATAATTGAAAACTATAATTTTTCACCTAAAAATTTCCGGAAAAAAAAATCAAAATTTCATTTCTTCCAGGCACCGACTACTCCTCGCCCCGCCCACATTCTGGACAGAATCAGCGTCCACCACAACAACGTCAGCAACCCCAACAACCCCAATCTCCGCCCACTCGTCCCAATAATTATTCCCAAAATAATTCGTATCGAGGATCCTCCGCCCCAGTTCATCATCCCCATCCATCAGCCAATGTCTATCCATCGACACGTGGCAATTACTCTGGAAATCACAATTCTGGAGGTCATGGACCCGTGGAATTTGTGCCACGAGGCGGACATCATGGGGGACATCATGGTGGCGGATACCATGGACCACCGCAGGGACACCATGGAAATAACCATCAACAACAACAGAAGCGATTTGTTCAAGGACCACCCATGGTGGCTGTGGGTGTGGTCCCGCCGCCTCAAATGACACGTGGCACTACTTCTGGTCATGGTGGACAACAGAATAACAGTCAAGGAGGTGGACAGAGGATTCGACAGCCCACTGATGTTGTTTATTTTGATCCACAGCAACAGCAGGTGAGCACTTTTGGGGGATTTTTGGAGTTTTTGAATTACCGTATTTTCTCTTTCAGCTCAATTATCTCGACTGCTATGAGAAATATAAAGAATTTGTTAACTGATAAAATGTTTATCATGATATCACCAACATTTTATCAACGGACTAATTTTTGATATCTCTTGCAGGAATTGAGATAATTGAGCTCAAAGTTAAAAGTAAGGGAGCCCTTCTATTACAGGGTTTTCGGTATGTAATTTTTCAGAAACTATTTTAGGATTACTGTAGCTATCATCACTACCGTCGTTTGTATTTTTAGATTACTGTATTTAAATTGAATAGTCCTCTCAAAGCGATTTACTGTATATTTTTGGTTTTTAGGTTACTGTAGATTTGTGTAGGACTACTGTATTATTGTTATTTCTTCAGAAAATCGTTCAGGATTACTGTAGTTGCTAGACTACTGCACCTACTTTTTAAATTACTGTAGCTTTTTAAAGGTCCATTGTAGGAATACTGTGACTTCTAGACTACCTTCTTTTTGGGTTACTGTAGTTTTTTTGTTTTTTGGTTACTGTAGGTTGGAAGGGTTACAGTAGCTTTTATATTTTCAGAATCTTGGGGCACTGTGCTTTTCATAAGTTATTGTAGGATTCCTGTAATTCCGCTATTCTGAGATTCCTAAAAATTTGAATATTCAACACTTTGAATTTTTGAATTTTTGAAATTTCGATTTTTTGAATTTAAGAATTTCCAAATTTCTGAGTTTCTAAATTTCGAATTTTTTTATTTTTCAGGAATTTCAATTTTTTTTTTTAATTTTTGAATAATTTTCAAATTTAATATTTTTTAGGATTACTGTATTTCGAAAATTTTACCTATTTCTCAAAAAATAAGCCCAATTCTAGAACTGCAGAACTTGAAAATTCTAGAAATCCAAAAAATCGTGAAAATTTTGAAAATTGTCAATTTCTAATTTTTTTTGAATTTTCGAATATTTTTTTGCTTCAGAGACTATCCCAAATCTAGAAAATTGAGATTTTGAAATTTTCGTAGAATTTCAAAATTTGAAAATTCCAGAAAATTTGAAACCACCTTTTTTTTAAATTTTTCTAATTTTTCCCAATTTTCAGGCCCGTCAACTTCCACCCCGGTCCAAGAAGGTCATCCCAATTGTGGACCCAAACAAGGCGGATCAGAAATAATCAGTTTCCTTTTTTTTCCTTTTTAAAAATCATTTTCTAAATTATTTTTTTTCTCGCCGCCAAAAACTCTCTCTCTTCGGTACTATGTATTCCGCTCCAAAAAATCGGACTTAATTAATATTTTTCTAATTAATTACCTTTTAATTACCCCCCCCCCCCCCCCCGCCCACCCTAATTAACTAATTAATTAATGTATTTTTCGGCATTTCAATTTATTTTTAATTTCTCAAAAAAAATATATTTATTGAAATTTTTAAAAATTTCTATTTAAAAAAATAATACGTTGTGATAAAAAAAAAAAAAATAATTTTTGAAAAAAATTAAAAAAAAAAAAAAATTTCCAAAAATTTCAGCAAATTGTGCAAGTTGGTGATCGAACATGATGACTTCCTGGGTCCACACTTGAGCCATTCATCTGAAATTTTTTTAAAAAGATTGCTCAGCTTAATTTTTCGAAGATATACCATTTTTCGTCCCGAATGATGAGTATTATTGTTATTTGAAGCATTTGTTGTATGGGTGGTCCCGTTTTCGGCATTTTGGGATTCTACAGTACCCTCTTCTTGATAAATGGCTTGGTCGTGGAGCTCCATGTAGCCGTCGATGGTTTGCTCGCCGGCTGAAATTTTAGAAATTTAGAATTTAGAACTTTTGAATTTTTGAATTTTTGAATTTTTGAATTTTTGAATTTTTGAATTTTTGAATTTTTGAATTTTTGAATTTTTGAATTTTTGAATTTTTGAATTTTTGAATTTTTGAATTTTTGAATTTTTGAATTTTTGAATTTTTGAATTTTTGAATTTTTGAATTTTTGAATTTTTGAATTTTTGAATTTTTGAATTTTTGAATTTTTGAATTTTTGAATTTTTGAATTTTTGAATTTTTGAATTTTTGAATTTTTGAATTTTTGAATTTTTGAATTTTTGAATTTTTGAATTTTTGAATTTTTGAATTTTTGAATTTTTGAATTTTTGAATTTTTGAATTTTTGAATTTTTGAATTTTTGAATTTTTGAATTTTTGAATTTTTGAATTTTTGAATTTTTGAATTTTTGAATTTTGAGTTTTTGAAATCTCAAAGTTTTGAGTTTCCAAAATTCCTGAAAATCAAAAAAACATACATCTCGGTCTGGCACAAAGCTCCCAAACACTTTTCCGATCGTTTCGCTCTAAAAAGAATGTGTACATCATTCCTTTTCCCTGAAAAATGAAACTACAGTAATCCGGAAAAACTACAGTAACCCAAAAAGAATTACTGTAATCCTAAAGAAACAGAAAATGAAATTGAAGAGCCTACCGTAACCTTATTTCTGCAGTAATCCTATAGTAACCTATAAAAGATACAGTAATCCAAGAAACTACAGTAACCAATTCTTTTTTATCATAAAAGTTAAAGTAGTCCAAAAAATCTACAGTAACCCAAAAATGAAAACTACAGTACTACAAAAAGGAAGTACCTTTCTTACAATAGTCCTACAATGTTCCATTAAAACTGCAGTACCCCAGGGAACTGAAAACGAGAAAGCTACCGTAACCCTTCGAATCTACAGTAATTCAAAAAACTACAGTAATCCTTTAAAAAAAAAATCAAATTTTCAGTATTCCTACAATAGTTCTAAAAACTACAGTAACCTGAAAATTCATACTATAATACAATAGTATTAGTAACCACAGTAATCCTGAACCATTATCACTACAGTAGCTCTAGATCGCCCCTTCCTACCGTAACCTGCGAAAACACAGTAACCCTAAAAATCGAAAAGCACAGTAATCCAACAAGGAGACACATTCATAGCAGTAAGCCTACAAAGGTCTGTAGAAACTACAGTACTCCAAGAAGCTTAGAAATAGAAATCTACCTTCAAATCTACAGTAATCCTAACAGCGTTTCTGAGAAAGAAAATAGTACCCTTATTACTAGACATTTAGAAAAGCTACAATAACCCCAAAAACCGAAAAACTACAGTAGCCCAAATCTACAGTACCCGAATTTCTGTATTTCCTCTATCAATGAAAACGTAAGAAGGATTCGCTTTGAGGCCATTCAGCTTCGCCGATTCGCTGACATGAATTTTGCATTGAATTCCATTCGATTCCATTTTGTTCGCCACGTTTACAGTATCCCCAAAAAGACAGTATCTGCAAAAAATTGAGTTACAGTAATCCTAGAGAGGCTACAGTAGACCAAACATGAGATTCAGTAGTGAATTAATACAGTAATTTTAATCTGAAGGAACTAAAAAGTAAGCCGAAGAGACTACCTTGTCTACAGTAGCCGATGAAAGCTACAAGCTACAGTAACCCAAAAAGACTACAAACCTTGGCATTTTAATTCCAACAACTCCGGCAACAACGGGACCACAATGAACGCCCAAACGAATTTTGATGGGTTTATGGGTGATTGGAGAAAGGACCAATTTGGATTCCATCAACATTCCTGGAAAATTTTGAAATACAGTAACTCAAAAATGAAAACTTCAGTATTCCAGAAAACTACAGTAATCCAAAAAGAAGGTACAGCCGTCAATTAGTAGGTACAGTAATCCTAAAAGAGGTTTTGAACTACTTCATTCAGTACTACATCACACCAAGGAATGCTACCTTAAACTACAGTAACCCAAAAATCGGAAACTACAGTAATCCTCTTTTAACCCACCAATGGAAATATTCAAAACTCTCTCCGCATGATTCTCACAGTGCTCTGGGACACCCCAACGATCATATAGGCATCGCCAATGGTTTCCACTTTGTAGGCGTCGTGCTGAAATTCAGAATTTCAGATCTTTCGAATTTCAGATTTTAATATTTAAGGATTACTGTAAGATTACAGTCCTCCTTATTTATTCGTATCTCAGAATTTCATAATTTCAGAATCCTAAAATCCAAGGTTCTCCACCCAGAAACTTCCCAGAAGCTCTTTTTTGCTCTTACCAATCCGACCAATCGATCAAATCGAAGATAAAGATCGTTGAGAAGGGTGACGACGTCATATGGTGTACAGAGGGCACAAATGTTGGTAAATGTGACAATGTCGGTGAAGAGGAGAGTGCAATCCGCGAATTCTTCTGGAAAAAAGCTACCGTAATCCTTTGGGTCTTGAGGTTATTTTTTTGAAGTTATGAAATTTGAAACAAGCACGAAAAACCGGTCAAAATGAGTATAATCACGTCATAGTTACGTGGGAATTGAAATTTTCGAATTTCGTGGTGGGACCCAACAAGTGGCGATTTTCAAAAAGTTCTGAAACTAGGCATGATTATACTCATTTTGAAGCTCTTTTGATGACAATTTCAAATTTGCAATTTTCCTAGAAATTGAATCAAAACTGATCGAGTTATGATGCTATCAAGATTTGGTCTTTTCGTGGTGGGACCCAAGCCTGGCGGTTTTCAAATTGTTTGTAACCAGGTCATGATTACACTCATTTTGAAGCTGCTACGATGAAAAATTCAAACTTGCAATTTTCATCAAGCTTGAATCAAAACTGGCAGAGTTATGATGCTTTTAAATTTTGGTAGCTTTCGTGGTGGTACCCAAAAAATGGAATTTTTTGAACATTTTTGAAACCAAGTCATGAATATACTCATATTGAAGCTCTTTTGATAACAAGTCCAAATCTGAAATTTTTATTGAAAATGGATCTAAACAGACCGAGTTATCATAGAACTTGAAAATCTCAGAAATTCCAAAAAAATATCGAAAACCTCAAAATATCCAAAAGTTTCTAAAAAATTAGACGATTAAGAATTTTGCAAACTTGTTATTTTTTTTTGAAATTCTGGAAAATTCAAGAGTTCAAATTTCAGAAGCTCCAAAATTTCAAAAATTCAGAAATTCGGAAATTCCAGAGAATCCCAGAAAATTCCTAAATTCCAAATTTCTAAGATTTTCAAAACTTCTAATTTTCTGGAATTTTCCGTTTCCAAACAGTCCAAGGATCCCTCAATGGATGTTTAATGCTATTTTTTCCTTTCAATTTCAAAAATTCCCAGTAATCCTGAAAGTCCAGATCCGGGAAATCTGGAATTTTCTAGAAATTCAGAATTTTTCAATTTATGCGATTTTAATGTTCCCTTAGGTTTTCTTCCCATATTATTCCACCCCATCTTCTTCCCCATTCCCCAGGATCTCATTAACGCTGAGCAATGTCTAAAAATTCGACGTCTTCTATATTCTATTCTATTCTTCCTACCTCGCCATCTGACGTGCGAGAGTCCATAAAGATACATTCTTCCCCGTCGTCGTTGTCGTCCTCTCCACCGCACCCCTTCTTCGATTTTCTCTAATTTCTCTCGCACTCTCTCAATTCCCCCAATCTCTCGCCTGCCTCGGGGTCAGCATACGCACGAGGCCAGCGAGAGAGCGTTGAAAAGTGAGAGAGTGCGAGAGAAGCCGCCCGTCTTGTCCATTGCGCAGGGCCGGGGGGAAGGCACTCTGGTCGGTGGTTGTTCTCTAGTCACTAGGCTCTTGTCGATTCCGTTTTTTTTTTCACATTCCGGGTGCATTTATTCCTATTCTTTATTCTAGTCAAATTTTCTTTATTCATTTCTATATTTAATCCCATAAAAAGTCCCTAAAAATCCGTACAAGATGGAGTTGGCCATTCAAGAAGACATCAGAAGCAGCAAGACGTTCCAGACACTTTGTGAGACGGATCGACAGATTTTGGAGAGGTTAGTTTGAGGTTTTTGTTCGGGCAAGGTGCCCAGAGTTGGGCAAGATGTCCTAAGTTTGCTCCTTTAGAAGCTTCCACAGCTAATTTCTAGGTCAGGCAAAATTCAAGTTCTAACTTTGACTAAATTTATCTCGATTCCCGAGAAATATATAAAATAAGTTTCAACTGCCAAAATATTTTACACTTCATGATAAGTAATTTGTTAGTTTACACCTTTTTGATAGCTCTCACAGGAAACTAGATGCGCTGGCTTAAAGTAGGTACCCCCATGGTAACCTTCACATGTGCGCCGCCGGCCGCGCAGCTACCCACTTTGACCTAATTTATCTTGGCAACTGTATAAGCTATTAAAAAGTGGTCAACTGAAAAATGTTTATAATAATATCAGCTACATTTTAGTGATTGGCAACTTTTTGTTAGCTTTCACAGAAAACTAGATAATTTGGCTCGCCGCCTGCCGATTTTGCGGCCCTCACAGTTGTTAACTTTGACCCAGTTTATCTCGGTTCTTGTAAAAGCTTTAAAAAAAGTTTAAACTGATAAAATACTGCAAATTTTATGTTTAACGTTTTGTTAGTTAAACACTTTTTGACATATTTTACGGGAAAAGAGATAGATGGGCTCAAAGTGAGCATATGCGATATCGGTCACCGACCGCGTAGCTCAACAGCGCGACACTCCTCACCCAATTCACGTGAACCACCACAACCACACAAAATAACTAGACCTAGCTAATTGGCAGATGGACCATCTCCCTTGAAAAAGGGGTCAAACGGTCCCGGGTCATCTGGTCATGTGTTTTTTGGCATCCCGTCCTTCCCATGACCACCCCCATAATAACTACTTTGTGTGCTATCTGAAGACGGGTGTTTGTGTATGTAGATGAGAAGATAGAAAGGGTCCTTTGTCAAAGAATGATGTAATGATGACAGTAGGACTGAACGGACGGTGCTAAACCTGTCCAAGAATGAATTGGGTAGCCGACAAGGCTGTGCAAATGGTGGCCACTGCCGGGGGTCGCCCGGGTAGTTTGTTTAAGCCAATTTATCTCGGCCCCTGTGAAAGATATCTGAAAATGGTCAACCTGCAAAATATAACTAATAATATGATTAACATTTTGTCAGTTGACAACTACTTGATATCTTCTACAGAAGACGAGATAACGAGGCTCAAAGATTGCTAGATAGCAAACCGGCGTCAAACTCATGGACATGCCTTAAAAATGCCCAAATCGGAACAGGACGAATTGACAAGCTAGGCAAAAGTACCCTAATTAAAAAACTCTGTTTTTGACAACCCGTCAACTCTTATTTTCAATAAATCCACCTGGGGCATCACGAAATTGCAAAATCCGCTCTATTATAATCTCTGATCCGTTTGTACTAGTCACCACCACTTGGCACACGCTGTGTAGTATTAGTTCTAGTCAGCTGAATTATTTTTGATTAGAGGAAAGAGTTTGGGGAATATAAATAATCCATCAGCAGATTCTGATGTAATGAAAAGGTCAAAAAAGAGCATGTGATAGCCACGGAAAGCTGGCCGCCAACTTTGAGCTCAATTATCTCAGCTCCTATAAGAGATATTAAAAATTTGTCAAGTGATAAAACGTAGCTGATATTATGACAAACACTTTAGCAGTTGACCACTTTTTGATATCTTTCAAAGGAGCCAAGATAATTGAGCTCAAAGTGTTCATATGCTCCTGCGCCTTTAGACTCCGCAAACCCTAAAAGTCAAGTGGATGAGTAATTCATGTAATAGGTTATAGCCTCTCTTCTACTCAAAAAGCCGTGGGGAGTCATATAATGTTTACTTCTCCCTCTTTCTGTTTACCTGGTCAATCAAGTAGATCAAAATAACAAAATATCTGTTTCTTGGCTCAAAATTGTCTCCTCACTGGCTCTAGCTTTGAACATAAGATCAAATTTCTAGACATTCTTATTAGCAAAACTTCTTACTAGAAAAACGTATTAATAGCGAAATTTCTTATTAGCAAACTTTCTTAATAACACAATTTCTTACTAGGGAAAACTCTCATTAGCAAAATTTCTTAAAAGCAATCTCTCTTGAACGATCTCTAATCCCTAGCCAATTATTTTCCTGAGGCCCCCTCGTAAGTCCATAATAATTGACTCGGTTCGAGGACCAACCCCATTAATACGGATAAAAGAGAGGAGAAAGAAGCAAATTGAGGTTTAGAGCATGGAGCCACCTGGAATGAAGATTTGAATTTTCGGAAATTTTGAAATTTCGGGTTCCGACACGAAAAAAAAACCAAAATTGAAATCCCCATAACTCGGCCAGATTTGATCGAATTCAATTGAAAATTATATCATTAAACGTACTTTATAAAGAGCTTCAAAACAAGTATAATCATGACTAGGTTTCGAAAATTTCGATTTTTTCGGGTCCCGACACGAAAAATTGGAAATACCGTAACTCAGCCAATTTTCGTTGGATTTCAAGGACTTTTTTATCATTGAACGTAACTTTGAAAAAACTTTTAAATGAGTATAATCATGCCTAGTTTCCAAAATTTTTGAAAATTTTTACTTTTTTGGGTCCCACCACGAAATAAAAAATAAAAAAACAAAACTTGAAAGCCCCATAACTCAGCCAGTTTTGGTCGAATTTGAATAAAAGTTGTATTGTTGAAATTAAAATTAAAAATGCTTCAAGATGAGTATAAACATGATTAGGTTTGGGAATTTTGGTTTTTCGGGTCCCGGCACGAAACGTACCAAAACTTGAAAGCATCATAACTCCCCCAGTGTTACTCGGATCCCAGTGAAAATTTTACCATTAAACGTAACTTCGAAAACGATTTCAAATGAGCATAAACATGACTAGGTTTGGAAAAAAAGAACTTTTGAGATTGTGAGTCCCACCACGAAAGGCTCATTTTCAGCCAAAAAAACTAAAATTTTTTCAGACGCCGTCTGGACGCTCACGAGCTCATTGAAAAGTTTGTAAACGAGCCAGAATCATCAACATCGTTGGCGTTGGTCCCAGTAAACACTCGCCAGGCTCAAAAAGCGCGTCAAGCAGCTCAAAAACAACAACAGGCGAATCTTCTGGCTCCACTCTACACTCCACGAGTCAGCATCGATTTGGCGATTGGACTTCAGAAGTTCACAGGAAGCATGGATTCAACAGCGGCGTTCTGCCAGGCAGGCGCTTCTAGAGTTCTTGCTCAGTTGGCCGAGGAGCAAGGAGCAGGAGGACCAAAGAAGAATCAATTGGCACTGTGCCAAGTGTCCACGTCATCAAGAACAGAGCACCTTCGATCACTTCAAGAGGCTATGGAGCATGAGCTAGAGGAGTTGGGAATCTCAAAACTTCAAGATATGCCATGTGATATTTGTAAATACGCATTCCCAGCGAATCGTCTCTACGTCATCACCCTCCCTGTCAAAAATCCCAAAAAATCGGAAAATTCATCAGTCCAACGATGCGGTGGATGCTGGAAAGGAAAGCTTCCTTCCAGAAGTCTCTACAGTATCCTAGTCACTGGAAAAGCTGAGAAATTCGTGAAAAACGTTGAGAAACGCATGGAATGTTTGTATGGGGACTGGGATGAGAGAATCACTCCAATGGTTCAGATGCTCAAGGAGAACGTGCTCCGTCCACAGGAAATTGTGCAACTTCTCAAGGGATGCGCCACGCCTGTGGAGTTTAATGGAGCGTGCGCTGTGGTTAGTTTTTATACCGTAGTTCTTTAAATTTTGAGTTCAGAGTTTGGAAACCTCAATATTCGTAATTAGCATGAAAAATGCGTCAAAATAAGTATAAACAAGGTATACTTTGTTTAAAATTCGAACTTCTGGATTTTTCGTGTTGGGACCCAAATTTTCGAAAATTTCGAATTTTTAGCAGTATAGCCGTGTTTATACTCAGTTTGAAGCTCTTTTCACAACAAATTTAGTGTTATCCAAATTTTTGAGTTTACGTCAAAACTGAGCAAGATACGGTAGTTTCAGTTTTTGCCTATTTTTTCGCGAAAACTGAAAATACTGTAACTCCACCAGTGTTCGTCGAATTTCAGTGGAAATAATATCATTGAACGTGTCTTCAAAAATGCTCCAAAATGAGTACAATCATGCCTAGGTTCCAAAAAAGTTGAAAGTCGCAATTTTTGGGTCCCGCCACGAAAAACTGAAATTACCGCAACTCGGCTAGTTTTTTGTCGGACTCAAATGAAAATTTCATCACTAAACGTTACTTTGACAACCCTTCAAAATGAGTATAATGATGTCTAATTTTCAAGGTTTCTGAAAATTTCCATGTTTTGGGTCCCAACACGAAAACCGAAAATTTCAATTTCCGCTCAACTATGCCGTGTTTATACTCATTTCGACCAGTGTTTTGTGCTTATTTCAACTTTTATAATTTTGATGACCTAAACTCAAAAGCTATTGGGTTACGGTAGGTTTCTCGATTTCTCAATAATACCAAAACTTAAAATCCATCGTAACTTGGCTCATTTCCAACAGATTTTTGTGATTTTTAGCTCAAAATGTAGCTATACAATTAACAAATTCAAATTTTTAGGTTATTCTCACCACAATCGCCTTCTATTTGGACTACGTCGGCTTTCGCCGCAGCTGTGACATGCTTCTCGCGTTGAAGCCAACCGCCACCTACGCTCAACTCTTCGAAATTTTTGCGATTTTCTTCCCGAACCGCGCCAAGGGCATCAAGACTGGCGACTTTTTGTAATTTGGTCTCTTTTTTCTCTGTGTCTCTTGTTCTCTCATTTCTTTTGATCTATCTCTCTGAATCTACCTCACACCCCTCAACTCAGGAAAACCAGAATTTTGATTTTGAAAAATTCATTAAAAACCTCAGCGAATCTCAAAAAATCACCCCCGAAAACATGTAAAAAATCCCCTCTCCCGCCGAATATTGATCTACCTCTTGTATACTGTACTTGAATGTATCAATGTTTTTTTTTGTATATTTATCCCCAAGTGAATGAAAATTTCAGTTTCACATTTTGTAAACATTTTTGTTGGATTTGCCTTCAAAAGAGCTTCAAAATGAGTATAATCATGACTAGGGTTGCGGAAGTTTTGAAATTTTGGGTCCCACCACGAATATGACGGAACACTTAGAACTACCGTAACTTGGTCAGTTTTTTTTGAAAAAAAAATTTGAAAAATTTTTTGAAAACAAATTTGAAAATTTCACTACATTCAGCTTAAATGTTAGAAAAGCTTTAAAATGAGTATAAACACGACTAGTTTCGCGGAAGTTTTGAAATTTTGGGTCCCGCCACGAAAATGACCTGAAATCTATAACTACCGTAACTTGGTCAGTTTTTATGCAAATTTGAAAATTTTACCGCAATTGGACATAGTATCAAAAGAGCTTCAAAATAAGTATAAACATGACTAGGTTTAGAAAAAATTGAAGTTTTCGATTTTTGGGTCCCACCACGAAAATTCAAAATTTCGAGAAACCATGTCTTGTTTATACTCATTTAGACGCATTTTTACTCCCAAATTCAATTTTTTAAATTTCAAACACTCAAACCGAATTCTAGAAGAGTTACGGTAGATTTTGCTTCAAAAATCCGAAAAAAAAATGCAAAACCCCCCATAACTCGGCTCATTTTACTCCGTTTTCCATGATTTTACGGTTATTCTGACTGAAAAACAACTAACTTGCGTCCATAGTCTTTCCACTTCTAAGACTATCCGCGACGGAGGCAGGCATTAGTTCACAGAGGAGCTCATCGGTTTTTTGCTTCTCAATTTCCAGCTCTTGAGCCATTTTCTTCAATTTCTTCGTGGTTTCTTCAAGGGTCCGGCTGAAAATTTTTGGATTTTTCAAAGCTGACACTGTTTTCAGCATCACGAACTTCAATTCGACTTGACTCATTCTGCTCTGATTCAACATGATGACGTCACGAGTACCGTCGTGACGTTGCATGTCCGATAAATGCAAATTTCTTTCGATCAGCTCGCGAACCTGATAAAAAATCGATAAATCGATAATCGATAAATTACAGTACACTTACAGTAGTCACATTAACGCTGCACATGTACAATATGTATTTTCCCTCATCGATAAAAACCATTGAGCCCTTGAGAAGAACGGTTTTCGCCTCATCCGATGGGTTATGGACAATGTCTCCGAGACCCTTAAACATTGATTTTTTTGCCTTAAAAATATTTTTTTCGAATTTGTCTTTAAAAATGCTTCAGAATGAGTATAAACACGACTAGGTTTTTGAAATTTTGAAATTTGGAGAAATTGGGGTCCCGACACGAAACTTACTGTAACTCGACAAGTTCTTGTTCAACTTGAATAAACAACAAACCGTTCAACGTATTTTTGAAAGAGCTTCAAAATGAGTATAATCATGCCTAGGTTCCAAATTTTTTGAAAATTTGCACTTTTTTGGGTCCCACCACGAAAATCGAAATTTCATAATTAAAAAATGCTAAACTCTAAACCTACTGGATTACGGTAGTTTTTCCTTTGAAAAATCTTACCTTCAATCTAAACACAAAAAGTGAATTTTTGTAATACTTAATCGATTCGTATGAAAATGGAACTTCCGGATGGACCAACTCCAACAAATCGGTGACTCTTGTCTCTTGTCTCGTTGCATTTGGGTAGGTTTTCTGAAAAAAAGAGGCGTGGCTTAAAAAAGGGGCGGGGCTAAAAAAACCTTGATAAAATTCCCAAAGTGTTCGAGAAAAAGGTCCGGATCGAAGCAAATGTGATAAGGGAAGGCCAAACCAAAGTCCGTAGATGAGATTTCATAAATTCCCTGGAAAACAAAATTTTTGGACGATCACCGTAAAACCTGTAATAGAAGGGCCCTTTCACTTTGAGCTCAATAATCTCAGTTACTGTAAGAGATATTAGAAATGTGTCAATTAACAAAATGTTAGTGATATTATGACAAATATTTTATTAGTTGACATATTTTTTATATCTTTGATAGGGACCGAGATAATTGAGCTTAAAGCGAGGCAAGTATACTGGTGACGCAATCCGACCCCCCCCCCCCCCCCCCTCACTTGTATATTTGAGCTCAATTATCTCGGTTACTGTAAGAGACAACAAAAAGTCGACAACTGATAAAATGTTTGTCATAATGTCAGCAACATCTTATCAATTGACAATTGTTTATATCTTCAACTAGAAAGTGAGATAAATTGGCTCAAACTTGACGGCCAGATGTGCAATCCTAGATAATAGGATCCTCAACTTTGAGCTAATTTATCTTGGTTACTGTAAGAGATATCAAAAAAGTTTTAACTAATAAAATCATGGTGAGATTATGATAAACAAATTATCAGTTGACAACTTTTTTATATCTTTGACAGTAACCGAGATATACTAGCTCAAAGTTGAAAAACAAGTTTTACGGTAATTTTTGCGTTAATTTTCAAATGGAAATTAGGCCCCCCGTGAAGTAGGTCTAAAACCGAAAATAAGCCTACAAAAGAGGCCTAAAAAGGCCTCGGTTTTAGACCTACTTCTTCTTGCTCCGAATCTTTTGGGATTTTTGGAGAATCCGTCAGAGAATGATGGGGTACTAATTTCCACGCGGTCAACCGTCGACGAATGAATAATACCGTTGACAAATCAATTTGAGAGTCGGCTTTTGAAGAAATCGATTTCTGTTGGACACTATTGGCATTCTCAATTTGGGTAATGACAAAAACAACGTGCTCCGTGACGAATGCATCCAAATGCTCTTGCTTTCGTTCTTGAACCTTCATGACGACTTCTGTGTCGTAGATACGACGAGCCACTTCACGAACAACACCTGGAAAAGTACTAGCTCATGAAAAACCTGACAATTTGACCTAAATTTCATAAAAATTGAACCAAAACTGATCGAATTATGGTAATTTCAAGATTTCGTCCTTTTTGGGATATCTAAAAACCACCGTAATCCCTTTGTTTCTCATTTTTAAAATTTGAAATAAGAAATTTTGAAACAAGCACGAAAAACCGGTTAAAATGAGTATAAACATGGTATAGTTTGGTGGAAATCGAAATTTTCGAATTTCGTGGTGGGACCCAAAAATCTCGAGTTTCAAAAAATTTGAAACCTAGGCATGATTATATTTATTTTGAAGCTCTGTTGAAAACAAGTTCAAATTTCTACATTTCATGAAATTCGAACCAAAGCTGACCGAGTTATTCGGCTTTTACTGCGATTTCAAGGTAAAACTAATGTAACTCGGCCAGTTTTGATTCAATTTCTAGGAAAATTTGAAATTGTCATCAAAAGAGCTTCAACATGAGTATAATCATGCCTAGTTTCAGGACTTTTTGAAAATCGCCACTTGTTGGGTCCCACCACGAAATTCGAAAATTTCAATTCCCACGTAACTATGACGTGATTATACTCATTTTAACCGGTTAGAATTGCAATCAAATTAGCTTCAAAATGAGTATAATCATGCCTAACTTTAAAGATTTTTGCAAATTTACACTTTTCTGGGTCCCACCACGAAACTCTAAGAAACATTTTTCCACCGAACTATGTCTTGTTTGTACTTGTTTTAATCCTCTTTCTATGAATATTTTGAATTCCAACATTTCAAAATCATAAACTCAAAACCTAACGGGTTACAGTAGTTTTTAAACTTCCCAAAAAAAAAGGACTAAAACTTAAAATCACTGTAACTCAGCCAGTTTTGCTCCAATTTTCATGAAATTTAAGAATTCAAACTTGACATAAAAAGAGCTTCAAAATGAGTATAAACATGTCTTGTTTCAAAATTATTGGATTACTGTACCTTTAACAATGGGATACAATCCACTACGTTTCGAGTAGTAATGAAGCAAAAGTGTTCCATCCGCCTGCACATCACATCGGAATGATGGTCCACGGAGCTTCGTCTTGTACACCACATGATCAATGAAATAGTGTAGAGAATCGAGAGAGTCCAGAAAGCCCTGTAGTTTGTAGTTTGTAGTTGTTTTTTAAGTCATAGATCATCAAAATGAATAAGTTATCAAGAGGTCACCACCCCAGCTTATTTTCGATCTATGGATTTGCTTTTTCTGGATTTTCTTCTTTAAATCTTGAATTGGAGTTCAAAAAATCTGAAAATCCCAAAATCCTTGACTCACGGAATTACAAAAGTGCCTTCCGGTCACTCAAACACCTCTGAGAAGCCGAGCAAGTGCCGACCACTTAAGCGCTTCCCACAAAAGTGGTAAAAGTCAGCGCGGTGGTGTCGGGGATGTGGTGTGCGCTCATATGCGCAAGGTCAGGGGTTCGATTCCTCTTGTGTTTTTTGTTTTGTTTTTTGTGATGTTTCTGAGCGCTTTTTCAATCTTCTAGGGTCATTCAGACTACCCTAAGTCTTTCAAACTACCATATCCCTGATTCCTTACTTCTAGATCTGGAGCCATTGCTCTCAGCAGCTCATCCCAGCCGGTTTCCATGGTGAATTGAATCAAGAATCCACCATAAGCCTCCCAGATTTCTTCAATTGGAATTCCAATCACATTGGCCATCGAGTTGACCAAACGAAGCGTTTCATCGTCGTTGTAATAATGAGCAATCTCACTTTCAGTGCCCAATTCGAATTTGGCCATGTGGCTGAAAATGGAAAATTCTATAACTCGATCAGTTTTAGTTCGAATTGAATGAAAAATATACCATTGAACGTATTTTGAAAAGCGCTTTGAAATGAATATAATCATGCTTAGGTTTTAAAATTTTTGAAAAATTCCATTTTTGGGACCCGTCACGAAACTCGAAAATTTCGAATTTCACTGCACTCTGTCTTGTTTGTACTCATTTTGGCCCATTTTTAATGTATGTTTCAAATTTCGTGAGTTCAAAATAATAGACTCAAGGCATAATGGGTTACGGTAGTTTTACAGTTTTCCTAAATGGTCAAATCTTAAAATCATCACATCTCGATCTGTTTTAGTCCAATTTTGAAGAAAACAATAGTTTTGAACGTACCTTTAAAAGAGCTTCAAAATGAGTATAAGCATGCCTAGGTTTCAAAATTTTGAAAATTTTAACTTTTTGGGTCCCATCACGAAATTCGAAAATTTCGATTTCCAATAAACTATGCCTTGTTTATACTCATTTTGACCAATTTTCTATGCTTTTTTCGAATTTCCTGATTTCAAATGGATAAACTCAAAACCTAATGGGTTACGGTAGTTTTTCGATTTCCCAAATAACACCTAAACTTGAAAGTACCACAACTCGCTCAGTTTTGGTTCAATTTTTTATGAAATACGCAATTTTTCGAAAATGAGTAACATGGTAAATTTGGAACTTACACAATTTTCTCCCAAATGTCCTTTCCATACTTTCTAGTTACAAGTTGTCGGAAACTTTCGTGAATCCAACCGAACTGCAAAATATGGAATTTGTAGAATTGGGCGATTTTTGAAAAACTCACCATTTTCTTCAATCAGGTCTTCAGATTTTTTAAAATCTCGGAACTTCAGGAACTTCAAAATTTTAGGAATCGTAGATTTTCAGTGTATCCGGAATATTAGGAATTTCAGGAGATTTTTAGGAATATCAAATTTTGAGGAATTTCGGATTTTTAGGATATTGAGAATTTTAAGAATTTTCAGGTAGAAAAGAAAACTTATAAATTTTCGGAGGTATATACAAATTTTGAAGATGAAGAAGTCAGAAAAGTGGTCCAAACGTCTATGGATTGCGTGTCATTTGGATATTAATTATTCCGGTCCCGGTCCCGGTCGCATGATAACCTGGCCGGAGGAAAATGAGGAGAAGAAGCCACGTTTTCGTTGTTACATATTTTATGAACAAGGCAGTTTTAGTTTGGATATACGCCCTCCCTTCTCTCAGTGGATCTGAAGGCCCTGGGGACCAGGAACTTTCGACCTTCAGAAGTTCTGCAACTCTGGAATTCTGAGATTCTGAGATTCTGAGATTTCTGAGATTCTGAGATTCTGAGATTCTGAGATTCTGAGATTCTGAGATTCTGAGATTCTGAGATTCTGAGATTCTGAGATTCTGAGATTTTGAGATTCTGATATTCTGAGATTCTGAGATTTTGAGATTCTGAGATTCTGAGATTTTGAGATTCTGAGATTCTGAGATTCTGAGATTCTGAGATTCTGAGATTTTGAGATTCTGAGATTCTGAGATTCTGAGATTCTGAGATTTTGAGATTCTGAGATTCTGAGATTCTGAGATTCTGCAATTCTGAGTTTCCGATTTTTGAGAATTTCCCTCGGTGTTTTTTGTTTGTTTTTGGCTCATTTATGGTCCATTCTCTAGTTATTTTGGGACCGTTTGTGGCGTCTTTTCGGTTTATTTTTAGCCCAGTTTTGGTCTATTTATGGTCCGTTTTTGATCCGTTTTTAACCCGCTTTTGCCATTTTTGGCTCAATTTCAGTTTGTTTTTGGTCCGTTTTTCTCCGTGGTCTTGTTTTTCAACTCATTTTTGTCTGTTTTCTGTTCGTTTTTGGTCCGTTTTTGACTCGTTTTTAGCCCGTTTTCAGCCTATTTTCGGTCAGTTCGTAGCCCGTTTTTAGCCCGTTTTCTATCTTTTGCACCTCCGATTTTTCTATTTTTCCTGTGTAATTTTTAACCGCATCATAAAAATACAATTCTTCTTCTTTTTCTTTTTCTCCATACACATCGTGGCTGCAAAAAAGAGAGAGAGAGAGTGCAGAGAAAACGAGAGGAAAAGTGTAAGTGTATCGTTTTTTTTTCTTCCTCTTTCTCTGTCTCTCTCACTGTCTGCGTCTCCTCCTATTCCTACTCTCTCTCTCTCCCCTTCTTTTTCCAATGCCATTCTTTCTGTTGCTGTACTCTACCCTCAACCATTTCGGCTTCGATTTCTTGGGTTTATAAGGATTTTTATTTGGTTTTTTTGGCGCCAAATTCAAATTATTCAAAGGTGCAGATTTTCGGCGCCAAATTTGAACGGTTCTGGAATAATTAATTATGCCTATTTTTTGGAAAATTGACATTACACTATTTAAGAACTGTACAACTGCTGAAAATGATCTCGAAATCGCAAAATCTAAATTTTCAGCTTCCACGTGGCCATATCTTCTCTGAAATTAATTTTACAAAAAAGTTGTCAACTACAAAAATGAAGCTCTATTTTCATTTTATATTATCTGAAATTTTCAGACAAATCGAAAAATGATGAGCATTTTTTTCAGAGCTCCAAAATCTTTAGAATCGTTTTTTTCCCAAAAAAATCCAATTATTTTTCTCTTGCGACATCGACACCAAAAAAACGTTTTTTTTTCTGCAAAATTATTTTTTCTCTGCGTCTCTTACTCTCTGGCTTCCGTTTTTTGCAAATTTCCAGATATGTTTTCAATAAATTTAGCCTTTTTTTTAGAATTTTTCGAAAACTTTCGCCAAGTTTTCAAAATTTTCAAAAAATTTTAGTTTTCTTGCTTTTATAACTCAGAATTCCCACGAAAAAATGTATGCAAAGTTTTTTTTTGTGTTCCTTTTCTCCTTTTTGCATGCCAACAGGACAATATTAGAATCAATATGGAATGTATAATGTGTGCATACATTCCCTCACTGCTCTCACTTTGAGCTCAATTATCTAGGCTACTCTACGAAATATCAAAAATCTGTCAACTGATTAAAAGTTACTGATATTATGAGAAACATTTTATTAGTTGACTAATGTATGATATCTTTTATCGGAACCGAGATAATTGAGCTCAAAGATCGCAGGCTGCAAGCTCGTAGTACAGCCGGTAGCTTGTCCTTTGAGCTAAATTATCTCAGTTGCTATCAGAGATATCAAAATTATGTCAACTGATAAAATATTGCTCAAAATATGATAAAAATTTTATCAGTTAACAACTTTTTGATATCTCTTATAAGAGCCGAGATAATTGAGCTTGAAAAACTCAGACTGTCCATTTACTGATAAAATGTTCATCATGTCAGCATTATTTTATCAGTTAAAAGACTTTTGATATCTCTAACACAAACGAAGATAAATTAGACCAAAGTTTAAGGTCTGAACCTACTCCTTTTGGGTTGCACCCAAACTGTTAACTTTGACCTAATTTATCTCGGTTACTGTAAGAGGTATCAAAAAGTTGTCAACTAACGAAATGTTCACCATGTTATCAAAAATATTTTATCAGTTGAGAATTTTTTGATATCTCTTACAAGGGCTGAGATAAAATTGCTCAGAGTTGACACGCCTTTCTTTTACTGTATCATTCGTCTCTCACTGGCTCATGGTTCCCCAACTTCACCTTTTTTTCAGGGGTACAAATGATGGACTTAAACCAAATCAATAGCCTATTAAGCATCATGAATAGTCAAAGCCAATCAGTAATGAATCAACCATTCGGCAGCTACATGTCCCAGCTCCAACAACCGAATCCAGTGCAAATGCAATCCAACATGCAGCTCTACAACCTGCTGCTTCAGCAACAGAGTCTTCTGTCTCAACTTCAACAACCATATCCACAAGGTGCACAAGTCGTTCAGCAGAATTTGACAAACCATAATAGCGTGGTGCAGCCCACGAGCAGTAGCAATGGAGCTGGAGTGGCAACTGGAGCAGCAACTGGAGCAACATCCGGAGCCGCCATCGGCCATGTCAACCAGAACGGCGAAGGCATTTACATCCCAATGGCGACAACATCAGGGTACCCAGTACCTAGAGCAAGCATGTTCATGTTTGGAATCTGTCGATCGACTAATACAAGACTTTTGGGATATAAGAACTCCAAGGAAGGATGCTACTATTTCTTCTACTACGTCCACGCACAGGGCAAATTCTGGCCCCATGACTGTGATAAATGTCAGCCGGTTATCAAAGAAGCGTCTTTGAATCCCCTCTACGCAGAATATGACGACTTGTTGAGACAGAAAGTGCTTTTTGTGAAAAATCGGATTACCAGTAAAGTTGAACAATACAAGTTTGATATGGATACAGGAGTCCTCACTCAAGTCAAACGTCCTAGTATGGTATACTCGGCTTCGAAGGTTGTGGATAAGACTGCTGTGATTGGGGTTTGGAAGTCTAAGAATGGAAAGGATACGGTCATGATTGAGAGATCGACGACGTCCAGTTTGAGAAAAGTCAAGATTAATGGAGAGAAAACGGAGATAATGGCAGAGTGTCCGCTGGTGTGAGCTGCTTTTTTTGGATTTTCCCTCAAACGTTGTTTATTAGCTTATCGTCCACTTTGAGCTCATGTATCTTAGTTTCTGTAAGAGATATAAAAAAGTGGTCAACTAACAAAATGTTTATCATAATATCAACTGTATTTTATTAGTTGATTACTTTTTGATATCTTTCAAAGGAACCGAGATAAATAGGCTTAAAGTTGGAAGACGAATTTTTCCTTTTTTTTTGAATTTTTGGACTTTCGGATTTTTAAGATTTTTAGGGGTTTTTTCAAATATTCAGATATTTTGATTATGAAGTTGATAATCCAAAATATTCCGAAAAATCCAGAAATCAAAAACTCTTTGAAATCTAAAGATTTTGTTCGAAAAATTTTTAAACACATTTTTTTTTTCGAAAATGGAAACTTTGATTTGAAAGCCAGAAAGACTTGAAAATCCTAAAATCCAAGAATCCAAAAAATTAAAAAATCCAAAAAAAAAAACGTAAAACCTTAGAATTTTAAAAATCCAAGACTCAAAAATCATAAGAATCCAGATACTGTAAAACCTGTGATAGAAGGAACTTCATACTGTTAAGTTTCAGCTCAATTATCTCGATAGATATAAGAGATATCAAAAAGTTGTCAACTGATAAAATATTTATCATAATATCAGCAACATTTTATTAGTTGACACATTTTTGATATCGTTTACAGGAACTGAGACAACTGAGCTCAAAGTGGGCGTGGCTCAGTCGGCGCCGCTGGTTGCGTCGACACTATACTGTCGCGAGCTTTTGAGCTCAATTATCTCGGTTTCCGTAAGATATATCTAAAAGTTGTCCACTGAAAAAATGTGCATCATAATATCAACAATGTTTTATCAGTTGACACATTTTTGATATCTCTCACAGGAATCGAGATAATTGTGCTCAAAATGGACGGTTTGGGTGAGCTTCTATTAGAGAGAACTTTCAAAAAAAAAAATATTCCAAGAAAGTCCAATAATCTAGCAAATCGAAAATTTATGGATTTTCGAAATCCAAGAATTCCAACAACAAAATCATACTCCTTGTTTTGGATATTGAAGTTAAGCTCTCGAAATGTTTCAGACGCCTCTCAACTCCTCCCATCCTCGAAGAGCACAGATGTCAAAACTATCCAGAGCTATCCCAAATGGAACAGGATTACTGTGGCTTCCTCTCATCAGCAATTCCATTCATCTCGTATTTCTGCCCTCACACTCAACAGGAATTATTGAAGACGTACAACAAGGTTCAACACAAGTACATTCAATATTACTACAATGAAAACGAAGGTGTCTTCTATGATCTTCCATGTAAAATGTGTATGATTGCCCCAGTGGAACGGGATTTAATCCCAAAATACGCCGAGAAATATGAAGGAAAATGGGTCATAATGGCTCAAAATGCACATACGATTCATGTGGAACAATTCATTTTTAATGGAGAAACACTCAGTTTTGAGCAGGTCTACTATCCGGGACTACGGTATGATCAAGCGAAGGATTCGGCGAGTTGGGTTATTCATTGTGGAGAATATAATGGAAAACAGACGATTATAATGAAAGACGGAATGTATCGAATTCGAAAGGAGCAGTTTTCGACGGAAAAGTTAGTTTTCATGAATTTGGGTAATTGCCCACCCAACCCGTCAACTTTGAGCTCAATTATCTCATTTCCTGTGAAAGATATCAAAAATTTGTCAACTAATAAAATATTTATCAATTCATCAGTAATATATTTATCAATTCATCAGTAATATTTTACTAGTTGACAAATTTTTGATATCTGTCACAGGAAATGA
>NC_013489.2:12294447-12300512 GCF_000004555.2 Caenorhabditis briggsae | reverse complement strand
ATATTTTACTAGTTGACAAATTTTTGATATCTGTCACAGGAAATGAGATAATTGAGCTCAAAGTTGACCGTTTGGGTGTCCCCCGAATTAGAGGAAATACGGTATCTGGAATAGGCTGAAAATACCTTTTTTCTGTGAGACTTTGAGCCATTTTCAGTTTTGGCCTATAAGATGGAATTTGAAAGTTGAAAAAATCTCAAAACTAGAATATTCACAAAAGAAATTGTGCGATTTCCAGAAAAATTAAAAATCGAAATTTTCGAAAAATTTGGATTTTTTGAAAATTGTAAAAAAAAAATTAAAAAACCCCTCGAAAATTCACCACTTTTGAAAATCCTAAAGAAATCGAATATTTTGAAAATCCCGAAATTTCAAACAAAAATCCCGAAAATTCGAATTTTTTAAAAATCTCAAGAATTCGAAATTTCGAAGATCCTAAATATTCGAAATTAAACAAAAACATGAAATCCTAAAATTTTGAGATTTTCAGAAATCTTTAGAATCTCAAAAAGTCTAAAATTCTAAAAATTTCAAGAATCCTAAAAATGGGAAATTTTGAGAAATCCCAATATTTTGAAAATTTCGGAAAAATCTCAAAAATTCAAATTTTCTAAAAACCCAAAAAATCGTTTTCATTTTCCAGAAACAAGTACGTCGCAATTGCTGGAAATCCGGTCAAACGATTGCTCATCAAACACGACGAACCGGAAAAACCAACTACAGTACCCGTCCAGAAGCCTGCCCAAGCAGCTCAAAAACCATCGAACTCCAATGATTCAGAAGACATAATCCACGTGGCCACGATCTTGCCGAAATTCAAAAACGGAGAAATTCAGAGGAATTTGAATTTGGCGGCAGAACTTGGGCAAGACTGGAAGGAGCAAGAATTGGAAATGGATGAGGATTTCGAAGCTTTGAAAATTCGAAATTTCGAAACATTGGGAATTTTTGAAATGAAGGATCCGGATTCTGATGATGGGGAATCGATGAATTCAATGGAGGCCCAAGGAATTCCAGAAACTTCGACGGCTATTAAAAAGGGAAAGAATAATAAGAAGAATAAGAAGAAGAAGAGAGGTCCCGGTTATGGTTAGTTTTCAGATTTTTTTCAGTTTTTGAGATTTCTGAAATGTTGGATTTTTTCTGATTTTGAGAAATTTTGAGATTTTCGGAATTTTCGAATTTTTGCAAGTTTCTAACTTTTTTGATTTCTTTACAATCTTCAAATTTTTGAGATCGCGATTTTTGAAATTTTCATAATTTTTGAGATATTTTGAAAATTTCGAATTTTATGGGATTTTCAAAAATTCGAAATTTCAGGATTTATACGAAATTTTTAGATTTACGAAATTTTTTAAATTTTCGCTTTTTAGAGATTTTCGAATTTTTGAGATTGTTTAAAATTTTGAATTTCTGAGTTTTCTGAAAATTTATAGGGGATCCTCAAAGATTTGAAATGTTTTAAAGTTTCAAAAAGTCGGATTTTTGGGATTGTTGAAAATGTTTAATTTTTAGAACTTATGGGATTTTTGAACTATTCTAATTTTTTGGATTTTTAAATTTTGAGATTTTCAGTAATTTCTGAAAATTGCGAATTTTTTGGATTTCTGAAAACTTTCGAAACTTTGAGTCTGACAAATTATTTGAGAAAATTCGAAATTTCACAAAAATTTAAAAAATTCAAAAATCAAAAAAAAAAACTTTCTGAAAATCTAAAAAATCCGGAATTTTTAAAAATCCTAAAAATCGTAAATTTTTCAAAATCTCAAAAATACAATTTTTTCGAATTTAAGAGATTTTTAAAATTTTCGGATTTTTTGGGATTCCTGAAAATTCCTGATTTTAAAGAAAGTTCCAAATTTTTGGGTTTATTTTCGACTTTTTGGGATTTTGAAATCTTAAAAATTCCAAAATTTGAAATTTTATGGAAACTCGAAATTCTAAATTTTCAAAAATCTCAAAAAAAAAGTTAATTTTCCTATTTTCAGCTATTCCTGGACAGAAATAATTCTACCACCTTGCCCCAAAAGCTTCTGGAACTTTCTTTTTTTTCAAAATTCAACAAAAATCTTGTCATATTTCCTATTTCCCTTCCATAGTTTTACCATTTTTATGATAATTTCCAACCTGAAAATTGCGATTTTCAGCTTATTTAAATACCTTTTTTCTGTAGATCAATTGTTATTTTTCAAAAAAAAATCCTTTCCCGCTTTTTTTGCCAATCTCCCCAACCATTTCTTTCCCGCTTTTTTTTGTAAAAACCGACAAACTTGGTTCTCATTTCACATTCTTTTTTCATATTTTTGCTTAAATTTATTGCTTAAAATTTAAGTTAAAATCGAGTTTTTTTGCTGGAATAAATAAATTAATTAACTAATTTAAAAAATTTGGAAAAACTCTGCGTCTCCTTGAATTACACACTATTTTCAGGGAGTGTGCAAACACCGCTACGACAAGTTGCACACAACTACAGTAGTCCAAGAACTTTTTCAGTCGGCGAAAATGGAATTAAAAACTGAAAATTCCTGCGAAGAACGAGGATGTTAGACTATTTTTTCTGGAAAATTATACTTTCAAAAGCTAAAAATTTTAAGCTAATTTTAACGTTAAAATTACAAAACAAGCCTGAAAAATCGGTTTAAAAAATTGTATCTTTAAAAATTCAATTTCTGCCTAAATTATAAGACTTTTACATGACAATTAAGGCCATTCGACTCATTTTTTAATGTTTTGAACCTAGAAACCCCGAAATTTCGCTAAAAATCTAAAAACTGCAGCTAAAAACTTTTTAAGCGTTAGAAAATATATTCTAGCAAATTTCGAGCTGAATTCCGATGAAAATTTGCTGAGAAATCATAGAAAAAGGTTTAATTTTGCGAAAACCCGCTGAAAAACGATCGAAAATCGATTTTTCCGACCAAAAATTAAAATTTTTTCTCCCATGGGTCCCGCCACGAAAATACAGGCAGAAGCGGAATTCCTAATTAGAGAAGCCCAAAAAATTTTCGATTTTTTGGATTTTTGAAAGCGATTTTTGAGAAAATCAATAACTGAGTAACTGAAATTTCGCGGAAATTCAAAATTTTCGAGAAAAAAAAAACTCATTTTTTCTCAATTTTTCGGCGGAAAATAAGTGAAATTCGACATATTTTTTGCTCATTTTTCTCGATTTCCTTCCAGCATCTTCGGATTTTTCCGACTTTTTTTGTTGAATTTTGAATTTTTCAGCATAATAACCTTGTAATATCACCACACATCACACCCACCAAACTAGCAGAAGAAAAACAGCTATGGAGCTCGCAAAAGTGAGTTTTTCACCAAAATTTGTCAAATTTCCAGCCGAAAAATCGATATTTCCAGGTGAACTGTGGCTGGAAGGGCTGCTCGAATGCGTTCGCTTCGATTGAAGGGATGAATGTGCACGTCCAGGCGGACCATATGGTCTATCGTGTGCTCGTTCAGACTGAATATCAGGGAAATTCCCATGTTCAACAGCCATACGATCAACAACAACAGGCGGCTAGAGCGGCTGCTGTTCCGCAAATAATGCATGTCAAAGGTTCGGAATTTTGGCTAGAAAAATGCAGAGAATCCGAAAAAAAATTGGTTAAAATAAGCGATTTTTGCATGAAAATCGCTGAAAATCGGGAAAAACCGTCTCAAAATCGACCTAAATTAACGAAAAATAAAGAACTAGACATCCGGACGAACAGACATACAGACAGAGGCATAACTGAAATTCATTTTTGACTAATTTTGAGTTATTTAGGTCAATTCAAGCAGTTTTCGGCTATTTTAAACCAATTTCAGGTTGTTTTGAGCGTTTTTGGCATTTTTAGACCAATTTTGGGGCGTTTTCACGTCATTTGCGACTTTTTTTTGTGCAATTTAAGGCTGATTTCAGGTCATTTTCAGCCATTTTTAGACATGTTAGAATCGATTTTTAGATATCTAGGGCTAGTTTTAGGCCATTTCAGGGCGTTTCAGACTAATTTAGACCAATTTAAGATAATTTTAAGCCACTTTTTCCAAAAATTTTGACCGATGTTTGGCGATTTTAGACGACTTTTCGAGAATTTTAAGTCGGTTAGGCCAATTTTAGGTTATTTTTAGCCATTTTTGGCATTTTTAGACCAATTTTATACTATTTTAAAGCCGATTTTCGACCATTTTAGACAATTTAAGTCCTGATTTTGACCTACTTCGAGCGTTCTAGAACAATTTTAGCCTATTTTAGGCCGTTTTACCAGCTGTTTCAGACCAATTCAGGTCATTTTCACGTTCCATTTTTTGACTCTTTGTCATTTTTTGGCCATTTTAAAGTTGACTTTCAGGCGATTTTAGATCAATTATGGGTCAATCATGGACCAATGTCTCATTTTCGGTCATTTTGAGCCATTTTTAGAGCATTTTATACCAATTTTTGGATATTTTAGATCTATTTTAGGACAATTTGAGCCACTTTTTGCCCATTTCGGACCTTGTTTAGACGAATTTGACCTACTAACGAGCGTTCTAGGACAATTTTGGCCAATTTCACGTTGTTTTTGACTCTTTAGCAGGTTTTTTTGCCCAATTTGAAGCTGATTTCAGGCTATTTCAGATCGAAAATAGGTCTACCTTGACCTAAATTAGGCGCTTTAGACCGATTTTACGACATTTCAGACTGATTTTAGGTCATTTTAGACTGGTTTTAAGCCGTTTTAGATCAATTTTAGGCCAATTAAAGCCAATTTTCGGCGATTTTAGACCGATTTTACTTCGTTTCAAACTGATTTTAGGACATTTTAAGCCACTTTTAGGCTATTTTAGACCACTCCTTTGCTGGTTTCAAGTCGATTTTCACCTATTTTATAGCTATTTAGACCAAATTTCATGTCTAGAAAATAGCAGAGCAATTCCAGCCAATTTCTCGCTCAAGTTTCAGAAGAAGCACGTGCACAGGAGACAACTCCACCACAAAGTCCATTGGAGCTTCAAGGAGGTGCTCCACCAGCACCAGCAGCACCAGCAGCTCCACAACCGATTGCTCATCCTTCGATTCCACCGTACTCTCCAATGACAACTCATCCAGCACAGACGCCGTCTCTCGTCTTGGCTCCACAACTCCTCCGTACCCAGAAGCTCCGGGTGCTACTCCTCGTGAGAATCTGAATTATTCTGGACCGATTATCAAAGTGGAACGAGAGATAGTCATCGAGGATCCGTCGGAGATTGTTCAGTTGCCACCAGCAGCGTCATCTGGGGCATTGATTCTGAATACACCACCACCGGCTGACGTCACGCTTGCTGCGTCTGGAGACTTCTCGAGAGGAGGAGCCACGTCGTCGTCTTTGACTAGACGTATTTCGACTGGGGGAGGTAGAGGAAAGATTGATAAGAAGAATCGTAATTATCACTCGAAGTATTGGAGCTACACTGATCAGGTAAGGTCTGAAAATTGGCTGAAAATCTGGAAAATTTCCAGATTTTAAATGCATTTTCGATCATTTTCCCATTGAATATGTGGAATTTTCAGCTGATGGTTTTCAAGCTAGAATTTTCTGGAAAATTAGCTGAAATTCACAATTTTCAAGTTTTTCCGACTGGCGTACCTTTCACGCGTTTAAGCGGAGAAATTCTAGAAAAATGCTCTGAAAATCTAAAAATTGCAGATTTTCATAGCATGATTTTCAGGAATTTTCGGAGATTTTTTCGGCCGTTTTTAAGCCTGAAAAAAATGTGAAAATCGGGAATTTTTAGGCAATTTTCCTGAAATTCGAGGTTGAAACCCACCAGCTGGCGTGTCTTTGAAGCTTAAAAAGGCCAGAAATCTAGGCCGGACTAAAAAAGCCCTGAAAATGACGAAAAAGGCGAGGCCTAAAAATGAAAAAAAATGGGTCGAAATATCGGTAAAAGAAGCTTCAAAAAAAGGCCCAAAAATAGGCTGTGTCGAGGCCTAAAACAGGGAAAAATGGGCCCAAAAATAGTAAAAAATTAGGCTTTGAAAGGCCCAGAAAAAAGTAGACAATTCAGGCCTAAAAACAGTCCAGAAAGGCCCTAAAATAACATTCATTAAGGCCAAA
>NC_013489.2:12288047-12294103 GCF_000004555.2 Caenorhabditis briggsae | reverse complement strand
TATTACAAGGTTATTATGCTGAAAAATTCAAAATTCAACAAAAAAAGTCGGAAAAATCCGAAGATGCTGGAAGGAAATCGAGAAAAATGAGCAAAAAATATGTCGAATTTCACTTATTTTCCGCCGAAAAATTGAGAAAAAATGAGTTTTTTTTTTCTCGAAAATTTTGAATTTCCGCGAAATTTCAGTTACTCAGTTATTGATTTTCTCAAAAATCGCTTTCAAAAATCCAAAAAATCGAAAATTTTTTGGGCTTCTCTAATTAGGAATTCCGCTTCTGCCTGTATTTTCGTGGCGGGACCCATGGGAGAAAAAATTTTAATTCGCCAAAGACACGTCAGCAGGACGGTTTCTAGCTTGAATTGGCTGGAAAATTGCCTGAAAATGCTCAAAAATATCTGAAAATCTGAAAATTTCAGATTTTCAGAGCAAATTGTAACATTTCTCTATTTGCAGGAGAGCTACCGCTGCAATGCCAAGTCGTGTGGCGCGGAATTTAGCTCCGCCAATGCCGTCCGTCTGCACTGGAACGCGAATCACGAGTTGGCACCGATTGAGGTAAGAATTTCGGATTCTAGAAATGTCAGAATCGGGAAATTCGTCTTAAACTTAAACAGAAGCTTCTAGAACTTCTGGAGCCTTCTAGATCCTGCTAAAGACTTTGAAAAGCTTCTGAAGCTTTCCAAACTCTTAAGGGGCCTTTTTGAAACTTCTAGAGTCTCTCACACATACATGGCCAGAAATGGTAGAATTTTTTAAAGGTGGGGGGACAGGAGATTTTTCGTAGTTTTTTTGTAGCTAGAGTATGCATTCTACCGTCACGGTGTACAACGCTTAATGTCACTCTGCGTACAGCCGGCGTCCTCACCTTTATGTATGCAAACGGGCGCCGACTGCCTCTTTGCCCGCGTGGCTCAGTCGGTAGCGGCGCCGCACTCTCAATCCTCGCCCATGCTAGCTCAACTCCTCGAGGGGCATGTTCAGACGGAATTTTGAGAACATTATTTTTTTTCTTGTCTCCCACCTTTAAAGAATTGGTAGAATGAGCAAGCTCCAAAAAAAAAACTTTTTCTGTGTTAGTTTACTTGCTCGGTAAGCGATACCATTAGATTCCTCTCAGGATTTTACGTATAATACGCCTAGCTGCCGAGCTAGCTTTTCAAAATTGAGCCATGTAAGAGCCTTCAAAAAATCTGCCGAGGTGCCGTCCACCACAGGACACCAAGTAACCCATATATGCTCTCACAATCTTCTAGACCCTTCTAGAACCGTCTAAGATCTTCTAGAGTCTTCCAGAAGCTTCCAGAAGCCGCCCACTATGATGTTTTCTATTCCAGAATCGCGCCGCCCCATCGACCTCAATAGTCCGTGCTCCAGCCTCGCGTAAGCGTGCCGCCGGAGGAGGCGCCCGTCGTTCGGCCTCTGGAAACCGTTCTGGTACCAGGAGACAGAGATGCAATCGTGACGGATGCACCAAATATTTCATGTCCAAAAAAGCGCTCGAAAATCATATCCAGGTGCTTCATGCTGATCAGGAGGAAGAGCAGGGAGGCTTGGATCAGGTACGGTTTGGAGCATTTTTGAACCAGAAAGGACTGAAAATCCCGTTAAATTCGATAAGTTATCACTATAAAGTTTTCAAGATGAACGTTTGAGAATTTTTAAGCGAAATTTTGGTTCAAAACCACCAGAAAAAGGTCCAAAAAAGCTGAAAATGAGTCTGAAATGAGTCCAGAAAGTCCCCGAAATCTGGGAATTGAAAAATTGAGTTTTGGAAAACGAACGCTTCTAAAATCTCGATTTTTCGGCCGATTTAGAAGGCTGGCGCACCCTTCGCGCGTTTTTTAGCCCCAGAAAACCTGAAAGTTAGGATTTTCAGCACAGCGATGACGAGGAGTTTGAGCACCAGCACGTGGTGGCTTCAGATGATACCGAGCACGGCGATGAGCAGCATGAGCAGGAGCTTCACAGAGGAGACGAGTATGACCAGGAGGAGGAAGAGGAGGAGGACTTGCAGCTCGGACAAGAGGTGGGATTTTTTGGCTGAAAATGTCTGAAAACTACATGATTTTAAGCTGAAAACAGCTGAAAATGTCTAAAATATGGCATGTTTCAAAATTTGGGCATAAAATTAGGCTGAAAATATCCGAAAAATGACTTTAAAATTGCCGAAAATAGCTGAAAAATATTGGAAAATGGGGGATTTCAGGCTGAAAAATGTCTGAATTTAGGCTGAAAAAGGCTTAAAATGCGCCGAATTTCAGCTTAATTTAAGCTGAAAACAGCTGATTTTAGGCTGAAAATTACTTTTAAAAAATTGCTTATTTTTAGCTGGAAATGGCTGAATTCAGGCTGCAAATTGGTGAAAAATGAAGAAAAGAGCTTTAAAATCGAGGAAAAATGGCTAAATTTAGTCTGAAAATGTCTGATTTAAGCTGAAAATGGCTTTAAATAATGACAGAATTTAGGCTGAAAAATGTCAAAAAATAGCTAAATTTAGACTGAAACATGGTCTGAGAATAGCTGGAAATGGTTGAGTTTAGGCTGAAAATGGCTTGAAATGACTAGTATTTAGGTCGAAAATCGATGAAAAATGGCAGAATTCAAGCTGAAAATCGCTGAAAATAGCTGAATTTTAGTTGAAAATGGCTTTAAAAGTAACGGATTTCAAGCCGAAGAAGCTGAAAAAATATCTGATTTTGGGCTGAAAATAGCTGAAAAGGCGTGAAAATGGCTGAATTTAAGCTACGCTGAAAGTGGCTAAAATGAAGCTGAAAATGTCTGAAAAAATAGTTGAATTCAGGTTTTGGCTCAGGCTTAAAAATGTCTGAAAATGGGTAAAATATGACAGGATTTATGCTGGATTAGCTGAATTTAAGCTGAAAATGGCTGAAAATCGATTTTCAGGCTCCGCCCATTTTTAGCATAAAAATCCCCTGAAATTTCAGATTACTTTCGCCCACAACGGCGGCTTCTAAACGCCATCACCATCATCTTCGGTTCCATCTCTCTGTCTGTCTGTGTATCCGGATGTCCACAATCCTAAATTTCTCTCTTTTTTTTTTATAATTTGAATCACAATATTTTCTCTAATTTTTTCTCATTTAAAATTTTGGAAAGAATCCATTTTTCCCACTATTTTCCACCCATCCACAACGGGTTTACCTTTATCTCGAAAAATTTGAAAATTTCAATTTTTTCTGAAATTCTCTGAAATTTAAATTTTCCCCTCGCTGTTCCCCCATGTCCCCCGGCCCTTTTTTTTTGTTATTTTTTCACTAATTTCACAGCACATTTTCTACAGTACGCCTTCTACAGTACACCTCCCCTCGCCCCGCCCACTTGGAATATTTCCAATTTCAACATTTTTCGCCCTCCCCATATGACCCAAATCCCTAAATTTAATGATATCATTACTTTAATACTTCTAATGGTTCACAACAACAGGCTCCGCCCCCTACTTTCCCTAAGCCCCGCCCACTTTTTGGCCCCGCCCCCTTTTTACGATACTATATGACCAATTAAATCGAGAAATTCTTACATTTTTAACGCTTTTTTGGGGAAAATTTTGGACTGTTTTAGACTGTTTTAAGGCCTAGTTTTCGACATTTCAAGCCTAATTTTTGTAAATTTTAGGCCTAATTTTTTCGTATTTTAGACCTGACTTCGTTATTTTCAAACCTAATTTTCTATATTTTTAGGCTCAAATTGCCTGATTTAGTGCGTTTTCAAAGAATAGTTTTTTTTTGTTATTTTTGAGCCTAAATTGTCTATTTTTAGGCCTAAATTGGGCTTTTTTAAGCCTAGTTTCCTCTATTATTGGTCTAACTTTGGTTATTTTTAGGCCTCATTTCCCCCTATTTTTTTGGCCTTAATGAATGTTATTTTAGGGCCTTTCTGGACTGTTTTTAGGCCTGAATTGTCTACTTTTTTCTGGGCCTTTCAAAGCCTAATTTTTTACTATTTTTGGGCCCATTTTTCCCTGTTTTAGGCCTCGACACAGCCTATTTTTGGGCCTTTTTTTGAAGCTTCTTTTACCGATATTTCGACCCATTTTTTTTCATTTTTAGGCCTCGCCTTTTTCGTCATTTTCAGGGCTTTTTTAGTCCGGCCTAGATTTCTGGCCTTTTTAAGCTTTTAGACGTATTTTTTAATTTTCAAAAAACATGGCTTTTCCAGCCTAATCTAGTGTAATTTTTAGGCTTTCAGGCCTAAATTGGCCTTTTTTGGGTCTAACTTCATATATTTTTCAGTCTAATTTTTGTTATTTCTAGGCCCCTTTTTTTGGTATTTTAAGCCGCTTTTTCGTCATTTTCAGGGCTTTTTTTTTAGAGGGGGGGGCTNCANAACCAAATTTGCAAAAGTTAGGCCACCACAAAAAAAGTCGCAAACGACACTCCGAAATTCCAGGTAAGGCTTCCATTCGGTCGGGAAATTTAGTCGACCGACCGACAGCCGACCGAACTGACCCATCGGTCGGCGCGCCGACATTTTCGTGCATTTGCGCGTCAACGTGTTTGCATACGCTGCATTGTATTTTACGACAAACTACTCACTAAAAACCTCGTTTGTCGTAAAATAAAGTGCTTCGTACGCAAAAATTCATGTTTTTATGCGCAAAGGAACGAAATCGGTCGGCTGGGTCGGTCGGCGGTCGGCGATTTTCGACCGACCGAAACGGAAGCCTTAATTCCAGGAATTCCTCGAGAAATTTTTTTCGAAAAGACCCACACTGCTAAATAGGCTTTTCGAATTTCGGAAAACATGGCCTAGAAATGGTTCTAGTCCCCCTTATTTCCAGCCGAATCTAGTCCTTCTTTTTGCTGCTTCATTTCTCTCATTTTCTTCGTTTTTGTTCGCCGTATCTGATGGTTAGTGTGTGTGTGTTGCATTTTCATGTATATGCAGAAATAAGAAAAAAGGAGGAGTCTCTTCTTTTGGAATACATTTCTCCTTTTTCTCCTTTTTTTTTCTACATTTCTACATCTATTACACTCCTCCCCCCTTTTTCCTTCTTCTTCTTCTTCTTCTTCTTCTTCTTCTTCCTTCGACGTCTTCTAGTTTTCGCCAGAAGCCGTGGAGATCATTACCAGATTCCGTATGTGCGTATGTATGTCACGCGCCTTATCACCCACTCAACGTTCACCGATTGAGCTGAAACCTGGACAAAGTGGATCAGAAATGTGTCTAATTAAATGCCAGAACTCTTCATTTTCCGAAATTTTGATTTTGAAGTCTTCTGGAGACGTTCCGAAATTATGTCAAAATTTTTCCCCTGGAATTTCAAATTTTTTTTTTGCGTTCCTTCTAAAATTTGAAATTCCGACTTGAAATTGAGATTTTCAGGAAGTTTTTAGAGCCATGATTTGGGGATTTTTGGCAAGTTTTAGTGCGAAAAACGGTATTTTCGAAAAAATTCGAATTTTGGACTTTTTCAGTCCCCTGACTTTGCTGAAATTACTTTTTTTTTGGTTTTCAGTTTTTTTTCCGATTCAATGTCAGGCACATGAAACAGGCTAACTATCCAGAAGACGTTAAAATCAGAATTTCTAGAAGGACATGGTGTTTTACCATTGGTATACGGTACCAGTCTCTGTGATGATCCCAGATTTTCGGCTCCGGGACGTTTCAGAACCCGGCGTTTCAGAACTACGGCGTTTCGGAACCACGACGTTTCAGAACTACGACGTTTCGGAACCCGACGTTTCTGAACCACGACGTTTCAGAACCCGACGTTTCGGAACCCGACGTTTCTGAACCACGACGTTTCAGAACTACGAGGTTTCGGAACTACGACGTTTCAGAACCCGACGTTTCAGAACTACGACGTTTCGGAACCACGACGTTTCAGAACCCGACGTTTCGGAACTACGACGTTTCGGGACCACGACGTTTCGGAACCCGACGTTTCAGAACCCGACGTTTCAGAACTACGACGTTTCGGAACCACGACGTTTCGGGACCCGACGTTTCAGAACCCGACGTTTCAGAACTACGACGTTTAGCAACCCGACGTTTCAGAACTACGACGTTTCAGAACACGACGTTGCGGAACC
>NC_013489.2:12278405-12287904 GCF_000004555.2 Caenorhabditis briggsae | reverse complement strand
CTCTCAAAAAATCGAAAAAAAGTTGATATTTTCAAAAACGGTGTCATTGCTGAACGTATGCTAGATGAGAACGAATTTTAAAAAAGTAGAAAAACAAAAAATTGAAATGAGCAATACTCATTTTATGTACAAAAGCCACTATGCAAAAATGCGGAAAAGTTCTGAAACGTCTGGTTCTGAAACGTCGTGGTTCCGAAACGTCGGGTTCTGAAACGTCTGGTTCTGAAACGTCGTAGTTCTGAAACGTCGTAGTTCTGAAACGTCGTGGTTCCGAAACGTCGGGTTCTGAAACATCTGGTTCTGAAACGTCGTAGTTCTGAAACGTCGTAGTTCTGAAACGTCGTGGTTCCGAAACGTCGGGTTCTGAAACGTCTGGTTCTGCAACGTCGGGTTCTGAAACGTCGTGGTTCCGAAACGTCGGGTTCTGAAACTTCGGGCTCTGAAACGTCGGGTTCTGAAACGTCGTAGTTCTGAAAAGTCGTGATTCCGAAACGTCTGGTTCTGAAACGTCGTAGTTCTGAAACGTCGTGGTTCCGAAACGTCGGGTTCGGAAACGTCGGATTCTGAAACGTCGTAGTTCTGAAACGTCGTAGTTCTAAAACGTCGTGATTCCGAAACGTCTGGTTCTGAAACGTCGTAGTTCTGAAACGTCGTGGTTCCGAAACGTCTGTACACCAGATACCTGGCCAAAACGTCATCAGAAGACGCTGAAAATGCTGAAAATCTACATTCCAGAAAGTTCTGGATTTCTAGAAAATGTTAATGGAAAGTCTAGAATTTTCCGTTTTTAGATCCTTCGAAAATTCTGAAACTGTTGATAATAATCAAAGAAAAATGGCAATATTAGAAAAAGTTAGAATTCTGAACATCCAATGCAAAGATGTCTCGTGGCTTTTGGGTTACGGTACTTCTTGGATTCAGCGGCTCTAGAAGTTTCTGAGTTTCAAATCTCGGACGATTAGCTCCACGGCAACTTATCCGGGGCACGGACCGCGGCCGACCGCGGCTCTGTAGAAACGAAACAATTCTGGGAAATTGTGGAATTCCAGAAAACCCATAATTTTCTGATACTTTAAAGAAAAAGCAAATTTCTAGAACATTCTATTCCGTCAAAATTCAAAATTTGAAATTTCGAACTGTTGGGGTCCAAATTTTTGATTCTGAAAATCAAAGAGTTTCCGGAAAATTCAAAATTTCGACACATTTCAGAATACCAGAAACATGATAAAATGGGAATCTAGAAATTCCAGAAAAGTTCTGGATTTCTAAGAAGTTCTAGAATATTGAAAATCTGAAAAATGTCCATCATTCAAAATATAGAACGCCACCCCAACGGTCAACTTTAGGCTCATATATCTCAGTTCTTATAAGAGATATAGAAAAGTGGTCAACTGACAAAATGTTTATCATGATATCAGCAACATTTTATCATTTGGCCACTTTTTGATATCTTTCACAGAAACCGAGATAATTCAGCTCAAATTGGGCAAGTACAGTGTCGACGCAACCAGCGGCGCCGACTGAGCCACGCCCATTTTGAGCTCGGTTATCTCAGTTCCTGCAAGAGATATAGAAAAGTGGTCAACTGATGAAATGTTTATCATAATATCAGCAATGCTTTATCAATTGACCACTTTTACATATCTCTTACAGGAACTGAGATATATGAGCTCAAAGTTGACAGTCTGGGTGGTGTTGTATTGGAGGGTTTACGGTATTTATAATGGGAATTTAGAACTTCCAGAATTTCTTAGGATTTCTAGAAAATTGAGAGTTTTATGAGTTTTATCGAATCCAAAAAGGTTTTAGAATATAGAAAATCGATATAAAGGAAGATTCCAAGCTTGGAGCCCTCCCCTTTTGTCCCATCCAACCACCACCACGACCATCATCATCATCTTCGTCTTCTTCAACACTCCATCTCCTTTTTCCTTCGCGTTGTCGTGTCCTACATAAATATATATTCGTTTCTTTTTTCGTTTCTTTCGTTGTGGTCTTCTTCCTCTTCTTCTTGCTTCGTGTCCGCCTCCTTTCCTCCCCGCCCCTCGCCAGTCTCACCACTCCTCCTCCTTTATCGGAAGATTAGAGAGTATGGGAAAGTGGAGAGGGTGGGTAGAGAAAAGAGAGAGAGAGAGGGCAGAAGGAGAGATCCAAAGAGGTGGAGACAAATAACGAGGCGAGAGAGTGGGCGGATTGAAGAGACGCAGAGATTTGTGAGAGAGAGAGAGAGAGAGAGAGAGAGAGAGAGAGAGAGAAAAGACATCACTCCTTCTCCTCCTTCTCTTCTTCTTCTTGTTCAGTCGAATGCCCCCGGACAGCCCCCATCCAGTCAGCCAGCCCCACCCCACAAAAATATTTTCCACTCCCTCTCCTCCCCTTCAACATCCCCGCCTTTTTGTGCGGCTTTTGTCCCCTCCCACTTCCACGCCCCTCTTCTTCTTCTTTTTCTTCTTCTTGGGTATTCTGGAGACGTGCTTCTCTTTCTCTCTTGGCAACACCAATGGAGAGAGAAAAGGTGTGAGTTGGTAATTGGAAGGAGGAGAAGAAGGAGAAGGAGTGATTTGATTAGATTTGATTTGAGAATTTTGGAGAAACAGAAGGAAACGTTTTGGAGGTTAAAATTTGGTGTGCGGTGAAACATTTTATTGGTTTATTTTGTGCAGAAATCCATGTAGATTCCCATGAAAATAACGAAAAAATTCGAAAAAAAATCCCTTCATTGAGAAAAACGGCATCGAAAAGTCAACGTGGGAACCGGTGGCCTAGCGGCCAGGTGAGAGTTTTCTAGGCCAACTGCCGGTAAGAGCGCGCGAAATTCGAATTTTTATTGATTTTCAGTGTTTTCTCTGATTTTTGGCAGGTTTTTTCATACACCTGGGAGGAAATTAACAAAAACATTTTAAAATCTTTTAAAGACATCATAGAAAACACTAAAAATCAATGAAAATTCGAATTTCGCGCGCTTTTACCGGCAGTTGGCCTAGAAAACGCACACCTGGCCGCTAGGCCACCGGTTCCCACTTTGACTTTTCGATGCCGTTTTTCTCAATGAAGGATTTTTTTTCGAATTTTTTCTTTATTTTTATGGGAATCTACATGGATTTCTGCACAAAATAAACCAATACAATTTTTCACCGTACACCACCTTTAAATGATTATTTTTTCTGAATTCTGAAAAAAAAAGAAAATTTAGAAATTTAGAAAAAAAACCGTATTTCATAATCCAAATGTTTTAATCTGAAACCAAAAAAATCATTTGAACTTTCAAATCTTAAAAAAGATTTGAATCCAACAAGCGTACTTAAAGACGGACCATGCCATAGCTTCTTCTAGGATCAATATTTCTAGACCAGCTAAATTGGATATGATAGAACTCAATGAGTACTACAAAATGAATCTGTTTGAATTACTGTATCTTGTCTATGAACAAATTTACAAGCCAAAAACCATCTGAGCTATGTGGTCACAGCTTCATGGCTTGTAACTTTGTTCATACTAGCTACAGTATCCCAAGTAGTATCATTTTGTAGTACTCGTCGCGTTCTATCATATCCAGTTTGGTTAGTTCGGAATTATTATAATTCTGAAAGAAACTATGGACTTTTGGAATCAGAAGACAATTTGGATTACGAAATTGGTGGGAAATTGAAGTTTCCAACATTTTAAGTTCAAAATTTTAATTTGGAAATCTGGAAGTTTCTCGAAAATTCGGAATTTCCAGATAAAATGGGGATCTGAAAAATTCCAGAAGTTTCTAGAATTCTAGAAAATTTTGGAATTTAACGAAAATCTATAAATTCCAGAAAACACAAAATTTCCCTGATTTTTTTGAAGATTATGATTAGGATGATATCACTTCCATATCATTCCTTTTTTTCACACTTTTTCGAGAATGTTTGTGTAGTAGTTTTTCTTTATCATGATGATCGCTTATTGGGGAAAAAAAGGAGAAAAAATCACACTTTTCCGCTGCTTTTCTTATCAGCAGCCAAAAAGTTGATTTCTATTTGTGTTGAAGAAGAGATTGAAAATTTTGAATTTCGCGCCGAAAATTTTGAATTTCTGGAATTTTGATCCCAATCTTATAAAATGGATTTCTCGGCTTCTTCAATTTTGAGATTCTTAGATTCTGGAAGGTTTCTAGAGATTTCTAGAGGTTTCTGAAGGTTTCTGAAGGTTCCTAGAGATTTCTAGAGGTTTCTAAAAGTTTCTGGAATTGAATTTTCTGGAGGCTTCTGAATGCTTCTGGAAGTTTCTAGACCTCAGAATATTTAAATTCAGATTTTCGGAATTTGAAAATTCCGAGCTTTAGAAGTCTATGGATCCATCTCTGAGCTCTGGAAAGATCCTTATCCTTCTGCTTTTCAATTTTTTGGATTTCCAATTCCAGAAGAAGCCTCCACAGCTGGAAATCCAAACTTTTGGATTCCAAGAGCTCTCTGGATAAGCTCCGCCTCTGACTAATTTTCCCTTCAATATGAGATCCTATTCTCTCGCTCGACGTTCTCGATGTCCGAGAGACCACAGACTCATTTTCGGGCTCTTTTTCTTTTTCACTCGCCAGGTGGTGTTCCTGTTTTTGCTGTCTTTTTTTCCCCGCCCAAATCCCTTCGTTTTTCTGACACACACACACACACACACACTCTCTTTCATTCTGTCCCACCACTCATCATCATTCCATCCTCAGCAGCACATGGTCTGTAGCCGAGAGCGAGCGGGCGGGCCGCTGCTGGCCGACGGGCGGGCGAAGAAGGAGGTGGGCAAATAGAGAGAGAGAAAGAAGGACAAAACTGGGCGGTGAGCAATCTGTGTGTGTGTGTGTGTGTTCAAAAAGAGAAAAGTGGATAGTACTCTCAATCGGTACGGTACACAGGGGATGGAACGATGAGAGATGGGAGGGAAAATTGTTTTGGACAAAAAAGTTTTTCAAAAATAGAACATTTAGATTTATTGAAATTTCGAAATTTGAAGCAGACTTCGATTCATCAGATGGTGATTTTCTAGCTATTTGACTATTTGAATTTTCGGAAATTTTGGAATTCCAGAATTCTAAAATCCAAGAACATTCTGGAAGTCATCCAGGCTCCGCCTCCAAAGCTCTTCCAGCCACTGGTCGGTCGCCAGAAGGATTCACCTTTTAAGCCTAATTATCTCGGCTCCCATAAGAGCTATCAAAAATGTGTCAACTGATAAAGTGTTTGTCATACAGTAACCAGCATTTTTGTACTCTACAGATTTTTTATATCTCTTATGGGAATCGAGATAATTGAGCTCGAAAAGCTAAGTTGGATTGTTCTGGAAAATCCTCAAAACTTATCAAACAAAAATAGAGCTTCATTTTTGTGGTTGGTAACTTTTTCGTACAAATTCATCTAAATGAGATATGCGCCTTTAAAATTTTGGTTAGCTCGGTCCGCTTATCCATTACCGGCTGAGCTACGCGGTTGCAGTCGGCGCGCTTCAGGCCCAATTATCTCGATTCCCAAAGGAGATATCAAACATCTGTCAACTAACAAAATGATGGTCATACTGTAACCAACATTTTTGTAGTTTACAAATTTTCGATATCTCTTATAGTAGCCGAGATAATTGAGCTCGAAGAGGCCAAGTTCGACTTGCCAGGAGAGACGGGAAGCTTAGTTTGAGCTCAATTATCTCGGCTCCTATAAAAGCTTTCAAAATTTTGTCGACTAATAAAAGGTTTTTCGTACTGTAATCAACATTTTTGCAGTTCACAAATTTTTGATACCTCTTAAAGAAACCGAGATAATTGAGCTCAAAATTTGAGCAAAACGTTTGGTTCTTTTTTTCGGAAATTTTAAGTCACTTTCCACTAGGAATGGTATCCTTTCGGGATCTGGAACTTTCTGAACCTCAGCTACGGAGTTCTAGAGCTCTCTGGAGCATTCTGAGACCTATATCGAAGATTAGGCCTAATCTCGAAGACATAGGATTATCCCCTTTCGGCAGAGTCGCTTTGAATCAACGTCTTTGATGTTGCTGACCTTTTTAAGCGATCCTGATGATCCGGAGATTTGGAAAATGATCTAAATATCCGTTTCTGACCAGTTGATTGTTAGGATTCTGAAATTCGAAGGCTCAAAATTCGAAATCAATGGATCTAGGACTCAAAGAATCGCTTCTAGACGCTTCGAAACATCCGAAGGATCTAGAAAGATCGATTCCAGTCAAGAGAAATGACTGCCCTCTCTCAATTCTGAACGAAAACATGATGATGGTGTTCTTCAACACATCAAATGTATTCTTCTTCTTCTTCTATTTCATCGTCTTCTTCTTTTTCATTGATATCAGTTATCATATCACACACACAACTGACAGGTCATATGGCTTCTCTTTCCTTCCTCCCTCCCCCATCCAAGTCATTTTTCTCCCCTCTCCCGCCCCACCAACGAAAACAGCTTCCGCCTCTCTTTTAAGAAGGTCATGGTCACACACCTTTGATCGCTGGCCTAGAATATAGGAGTTTTCTAGGCCACGCTGCGGCGCGATCATGTGGGGAGGAGAAGTGGGAGTGGTGGCGCTCTTTGTTTGCCTTCCTTCCCTCCGCCTATTTTTTTTGTTCGTTTTCGCTCTCCTCCTCCTCTTCTCTTTCATACTTGACGTCGCAATTTCGTTTCGACACACCAGCCCCCCTCCAACACTCCTCCTCCTTCTCCCCAAATGACTTTCTCTCGCTTTTGAAACTGTCAAAACGGTTGGGCGGGTTTTTAGAGGGGTTGGAAGGAAGGAATTGGCAACGGAGGTAGTTGAAGAGGTTGGAAGGAAGGACGAGGATTTGGAAAGGTTCAGAAGCATCGTGAGGTGTCTGTTGAGATTCAGGAAGACACTCGAAGTCATCTCGATCATTTTGCAAGAATCTGAAAGGATCGTAACCTTTAGAAACATATTGGAGCATCTCAATGACACCGGGAGCAGCTCTAGGAAGAATTGGGAAGGAACGGAATCCCCATCAACGTCTTAAAGCGTTTAAATGACTCTGTAAGCAAATGAAGGTCTTCGGATGGGTCAGAGTATTTTAGCAGCTTTCCAGGATGTATAGCCGACTCGCAGGCAGCTGGAAATCGTTCTCAGACGATTTTTAAGGAATCTGGCAGGATCAGAACCTTGTAGAAGCATGTAGAGACGTCTAGAAAGCGGCTAAATGGCTCTGGAAGCAAACTGGAGGTTCCCGGGTGGGTTGGAAGGTTCTGGAATGATGTGGAAAGATTCAGAAGCGTCGTGAGACATCCAGGCGACTCAAAGGCTACGAATCAGAAAGAATTGGAACCCTCTGGAAGCATCTGAAGGTCTTCGGATGGGTCAGAATGTTCTAGAAGGGTTTTTGGAGGGTTCGGAAAGATCCAGACGCATTGGAAGGCAACTGATGAGATTCAGAAGCATCATAGAAGGATTTTCGAAGGATCTTAACCTCTAGAAGTATCTAGGAACATCTGGAAACGTCTAGAAGCAAAATGGAGGTCTCCAGAATGGTTGGAAGGTTCTAGAAAAGCTTTTCAGGACATCTAGATGACTCGGATGGTACTCGAAATCGTACTGAAGCGATTTTTAAAGGGTAGAGACTACCAGAGACAACTAGAAGCTTATCTGGAAGCAACCGAAGGCTTCTGGATGGGCTAGAATATTCTAGAAGGCGTTTCTCTCAGCTTGAATCAATTTGATAATCTATCGGCTGGCCACCAGCAAAAATACTAACATCTCCAACGGACTACGGTAGCTACAGTAGCTAATCTACGGTCAGCTTCTATGATCCACTTACGCAGTGCTGTGAAAGTTTGAGCAGCTGAGTTGGCAAATGCTGAATATGGGCGGTCCTGGCTACTCGAAAGTACTCTGTCTAGCGAAACGAACACATGGTCCATCTGCGATGGCAGATGTGGCATTTGATGGGGATCTAACTAGAATCAGCGGCGTTAAGGGTTCTCTAGAAATCGTTCAGCTTAAAGAGAAAACGCCACCGAAAATCTTTAAAAATGGATCTAAAGAGCATGAATTTTTACTGGGTTTTCTCTGCTCCTCCTCTCTCTCTCTCTCTCTCTCCCGATCCAAAAAATTAACGAGCAATCGAAAAAAGAAAGTGAAAACGATAAGGAAAAAGAGCAATCACATTTGTTTTGTGATTTGTTTTTGTTTAAAAAATCGGGGAATTGATTTTTGCAAATTGGCATTTCTGGCTCCGCCCATTGAGCGAAGACTCCGCCCACTGAACTATAAGAAAAATGGTGTTGTCAATTTATCGATTTTTGAGCTCTAAGACCCCGCCCACAGAGAAATGTCATTTCAAGGGCTTTCAGGATTTTGCAACACTAGTTTTTACAATTCTAGGCCACGCCTCCTTTGTCTTTCTCATTGCTCCTTGATGGCGAAAAAGTAGCTGGCCTAGAAATCCAAAAATCTAGGCCACCACGCCCATCTCAAAATTTTCCCATACAACCCTCCACCTGCCTTTCTAATTAATGAAGAAGACATCCCTCAATCAATTAATTCGGCGTACCCTCTCAATTCACCATACTCTCTCGCTGTCTCTGCGTCTCTTCTCTCTCGCTTCCGAATCGACAGTCATCACAGAAAGGGAGGCAGAAGAGACCCCTCCCCTCGATTTTTCCCTGTCTCCCGCCCCATTCTTCTTCTTCTTCCTCTCTCTCACAGCGCATTGACTACGGCTTTGTATGCTTAGCCCCACCCTTTGCGATTTGGGGAGGGTACTCTGCGCTCTCTTCGATTTGCACACTCTCTCTCTCTCTCTCTCTCGGTCGTTTTAGGATCCCAGATTGTGTCATTGTGAGGAGGAGACAAAGGGCGTGTCCTGTCTTCTCTTCACCTATTTCTTTTTCATCGTTGGGCTTGTTATAGAAAAATCGATTTTGTGGGACCTAGATTTCTCGAAACTTGAATTTTCGCGGGCGAAAATTTTGAACTTCTGTGAGAGAAAATCCGATGAAAATGCGATTTTTGCATTCAAAAACCCGGGACTTTTCGACTAAAATCGAAAATATCAAGAAAAAAATTCATTTCTAGATTCGATTTTAGACTGGAAACAATTGGAATTTGTTACGAAAATCTCGAATTTCGAACAGTATTTTGCCAAAAAAAATTCTAATTCCCGCCCATTTTTTTTGCAGTTTTTGCACTGCAAAATTTTTGAAAATTCGGATTTTCAAATTTAGAATTTTGGCTAAAATTCGAAAATTGTAATTTTGGAAATTTGAAAATCAAAACCTCAAAAATTCAAATTCCCGGCCTTTTTTTTAAATTGAAAATTCGAATTCCATATTTACCCGCTCATTTTTCAGTGTGAAATTTCAGTGTTTTTTTCTTCAGAAATTCGTTTGAAAAATTTCGAAAAAATTTGAATTTCAGCTGAAAATGTGATTTTTCGAGCTAAAATTGAAATTGTGAAATTTTTGAAAAAATTCAATTTTCCTATTTTCCCGCCCATTTTTTGTGTTTGCACCCCGCCCAACCGCCCTGGACCGCCCTC
>NC_013489.2:12275808-12277407 GCF_000004555.2 Caenorhabditis briggsae | reverse complement strand
TATGGTCTTTGAGGATTTTTTTTGTATTATTGAAAATTTTTGATAAAAATGGCTTTTTACATCTTTTTCTGTAGAATAATCTCTAATTTTTCTCACGATTTTTTTTTGGCTGAAAAAAATTTTCAAAAAAATTGAATTTCTAAATTTTCTGAGCCGAAAAAAAGTGCGGAAATTTTGAGCTAAAAATTACGAAATTTAAAATTTTCGTAAAATTTTTTTTGGGAAGTGGGCGGAGCCTAAGCCGCTTGAGCTCCGCCCACTTTTAGTGGACTCTGTGAATTTGCATTTTCCACACGATTTTTCAGCTGTTTAGGCTCCGCCCACTTTTAGCGAAATTTGCACTTTTCTGGATTTTTCTACGAAATTCGCAATTTTATCTTTTTCCCCTATCAAAAAAATACCTGCTTTTTTATCTTTTATCAACTATCTATTTTCCCCTTAATTTTGCCCCAAATTTTCAGATCTCTTCCCTCCCGTGGCTACCCTATACAAACGTCTTCTCAAACGTCTTCTGAATCTCTTCAAATATGTCAAAACCGGGACCACAACAAATGCCGCATCAGCAGGGAAAACTGATAATGGTGAATCATCATCAGAGAACGACGACGCCCGACGGATCGCAAGTCTATCTACTCCAACCGACGCCACAGGGACAGAATCACGGGAGACCGGTAGGGGAATCTTTTCAAAAAATTGGAAAAAAAAATGACCTAGAATCCCCAAAAATCGGTGAAAAATCAAAAAAAATTGATCGAAAATGGCTCAAATTAGGCCTAGAATGGGCCCTAATTTTGGTGTAGAGAAACCTGAAATTAGCCGAAAATAGCCCTGAAATTGACACTGAAAAGGCTTAAATTGAGTTAAAGCAGCTTCCAAAACATGCTAAAATGGCCTGAAATCGGCCTAAAAAGCCTACTAAGATGACCTAAAATTTGACTGAAAATCGTCCTGAGTTAAAGCAGCTTGAATTGAAACCTGCTAAAATGGTCCAAAATCGACCGGAAATGGCCTGAAATCGGCTGAAGTTGGTCGAAAAAACTAAAATTGAAAAAAAAAGCGGCTTAAAATGGCCTAAAATCTGATCTGGAATCATCCAAAAATTGTTGACACTCTGAAAATTCAAATTTCCCGCCCATTGATCCCCCCAAGATGATCCCGCTTGGGGGTTAACACCAGAGATAAGCCCCGCCCACAATATCTTCTCTCCCATTTGATGCTCTTTTCTTCTTTTGTATTATTTTCGGGGCACATCGTGGGACCAACAAATTCCACGCCTTCAAAGTTTCCAGATTTGTAGTTTTTCTTCCCAGAAACTTTAAAAGCGCATGTAGGTTAACGGCACAAGACGACGATTTCGCTTCTGGGGGGGGGGGGGGGGGGGAAAAACCATTGTTCACTGCGTCTCATTTCCCTAATCAGTTGGCACGTTTCCTTCTACCCTTATCAGCACCGACTTCGATTATTGTTTTTGTCGATTTTCGTTCGAAAAAATATGTCAAAATGACACAAAATGAGGGCGAGATAGGCGTGGCGCACTTTCGAAATGCTTTTTGGGGCATGAATGCCGCCTTATTATTCTTGTGCAACAAAAATTGGAGT
>NC_013489.2:12263625-12275441 GCF_000004555.2 Caenorhabditis briggsae | reverse complement strand
AGTTCTACCATATCTAATTTAGTTGGTCAAAAAGTATCAATCCTAAAAGAAACTATGACAAGGCCCGTCCGCAAGTATGGAATTTTACGATCCCGTTTTGGGATTTTTGGTCAGTTTTAAATAATTTTTAAGCATTGTTTTTCAAAAAACCAAATGATTCCGGTCACTCTAGACCCTTCCTAGATCGGTCCAGACGGATTATAACCCCCAATTTTTAGGCCATTTTGAACAATTTTAGCATCACTTAGCTGTCCTATATGGGTTTGGGACACGATTTTTCAGTCATTTCCAGCTAATTTTGGATCAAATCCCGACTTATTCTGTCATTTTCAACGCACTTTCGAGAACGTTACGAGTTTGGCCATTTTAGACCGTTTCTAAATTTTTTTTTTTTTGGAAAAAGTGATTTTTGAGGTTCTCTAGAAGGATTTTTAGACGATTTAGATGAAATTTTTGAACATTTCAAGCAATTTTGGTCGGGAATCGTAGATTTCACAAAGTCTGAAATTCACATTTTTGGCTGAAAATTCAAAAAAAAAAAATGATTTTTTGGGTTTTTTGAAAAATTGATTTTTGAGAAATTTGAAAAAGATTTTACACGAATTTGATGAAATTTTTGGAAAATTCGAGCAATTTTGGGTCTGAAAATTTGGGTTTTGAAAGTCTGAAAATCAGTTTTTTAGCCAAAAATTGTTTTTAAAAAATTTGGAAAACTTTGAAAAAAATAAAGTTTTGAAAAATTGATTTTTGATGATTTTAGCAAGGTTTTAGACTGATTTTGATAAAAATTTCGGTAATTTTGAAGGATTTTGAGTCTAGGGACCTGGATTTTGAAAGTCTGAAATTCACATTTTTGACTGAAAATTCAAAAAAAAAGAAATTTTTAAAAAAAAGTGACTTTTGAGGTTCTCTAAAAGGATTTTCAGACGATTTTGATGAAATTTTTGAAGGGATCGTAGGTTTTAAAAAGTCTGAAATTCACATTTTTGGCTGAAAATTTCAGTTAAAATATTGATTTTTTGGGTTTTTTGAAAAATTGATTTTTGATAAATTTGAAAAAGATTTTACACGAATTTGATGAAATTCTTGGAAAATTTGAGCAATTTTGGGTCTGGAAATTTGGGTTTTGAATGTCTGAAAATCAGTTTTTTAGCCAAAAATTGTTTTTAAAAAATTTGGAAAAAATACTAGCCTAAAAATGCCTGAAAACAGGCTAAAAAAGGCTGAAAATGCATTTTGTCATTTTCAGCAAAATTTGCAACCAATTTTCAGATAATTTCGTCATTTTCTGTTTTTTTTTCTGCTGTCACTTTTCAGACAATTTTTCGATTCATTTCCAGCAACATTTTCATGAATTTCTGACTAATTTCGCCTTACATAGGACCTATGTCTTTTTTTGCCGATTTTTGACCGTCTTTTACTCGAACCCAAGTCACCAACGGCCTAAGTAAAGCCATTTTAGACCAAATTCAGGCTGTTCTAGACCAAATTATAGGCATTTGAGACCAAAACAAATTCCGGGCCGTTCGGACCAAATGTAGGCTTTTCTGGACCAAAATAAAGAACTCTGAACTTTTCTAGGTCCACAGAAACTTATCGATGGCCCGGCCGCGGCCGACCGCGGGCCAACTCTCTCCTAAACCAACTCCCAATAGTTTCAGGTACAATTCATTCCGGTTCAAGTGCAAGCGAATCCAGTGGCTGAGCAACAGCAACAACAACAAAAGAAACAATCGATAATGATGCAGCAGATGATGCAGCAGCCGTCGGGATCGTCTCAACAACACCAGCAACAGCAACAGCATCATGGAATGGAATCGCTGGATCAAGCGATGGATCAGGTTGGATCGGGAATCAGTCATGGGACCAATCAACACGTCCAGCAGGTCCAACAAGTACCCCAACGACGAGAGCCGCTTCCGATTGCACCCGCCGGCATGGTCAGAGCGCCAATCAATGGGGGCGGAGCTTCGACGTCGAATGGCGGCGGAGGTGGAGGAGGAGCGGCTGCACCTGCGATGGCAGCCATGGGTGGACAACAGAGAATCACGTTAGGTGAGCGGTTGTGGTCTAAAATAGCCTATAGAATGGCCCAAATTGGCTGAAAATGGTCTAAATTTGGTCTAGAAAAGCCTATATTTGGTCGAAAAAAGCACAAATTCGGCCTAGAAACGCTTAGATTTGATCCAAAACAGCGAAAGTGTTCGACTCAAAATGACCCAAATTTGGTCCGGAAAGGCTTTATTTTGGTCTAGATTAAGCCCAAATGACCCGAATTAGTTCGAAATGATGAAATGGCCTAATATGGCTCAAACTGAGTCTAGAGAGGTCCGAATTGTTGGATCTAGAAACATCTAAAATTGGCCTAAACACGGTCCAGTTTTTCTGGTCTAGAACAGCTCAAAAGTGGTCTAGAATGGTCGAAAATTTGTATAAAATAGCTTAAATTAGGACTAGAAAGGCCTAAATGTGGTCGAAAATAGTATAAAATTTGATTTCGAAATAGCCGCCCCCCTAAATTCGACTCGAAAAGTCGATATTTTCGATCTGAAATTGGCCTAAAGAAGCCTAAAATTGACCTAGATTCATCTTTCGATTTCAGGAAACCTTCACTTCCAACAAGATCCGAACGATCCACAAAAATGGATCATCACCAACGAGGGACCACCGGCGCCGACGCCTCCGGTTCAGGCTAGAAAGGTAAGGATTTATAGATTTTAAGCTGAGCAATCGAACAAAAAAATTGGTGTGAAATCGGTGAATTTTGGGCGTAGAACAATGGGAGCTTGCTAGCCTTTTTTAAGCTTTAATTTTAAGCTGAGCAATCGGCCAGAAATCGTCAAAACCAGAGTCGTTTTTTGCCTCATGCTCGCCTCCAGAATTAAAGCTGAGCAATCGAACTTTCTATGAATCCGAAAGAAATGGGTCAAATTCGGCCGATTTTTTTGACCCCTGAAAAATTGGAATTTTTGCGTCGAAATTTACTTTTTCGGACCAAAAAAATGGTCGAAATTCACCAATTTTGGCCCGGAAATTGGGATTTTGAGACAAAAAATTACCGTTTAAGGATGAAAAATTGTCGAAATTGGCTGATTTTGCCCAGAAAAAATGGGATTTTTGAGGCAAAAACCCTCTAAAAATCACTAGTTTTTGGGGATTTTCCAGAACCCCCCACAACACCGTCCCCAACAACAAATGCAACAGCACCAGATGGGCGACGAGACGATGATGAACATGTCGGCGGAATACGATTTGAATGGGACGGGACTCGGCGGAGAGGCGCCGAAACGATGCGCATGCACGTGTCCCAATTGTGTACAGAATACTAGGCAGTGAGTTGCAATTTTGAACCAATTTTGATAAGAAATTTGGATTTTTTGGGTTATTTTGGGTGGGAAAAGTTGGATTTTAGGCTGAAATTTTCAGTCAAAATATGATTTTTTTTTTGTTTTTCGAAAAAATGATTTTTGATGATTTTAGCAAGGTTTTAGACTGAGTTTGATGAGATTTTTGAAAAATTCAAGCAATTGGTTAGGAATCGTAGATTTCAAAAAGTCTGAAATTCAAATTTTTGGCTGAAAATTGCAGCCAAAAATGAAAAAAAGGTTTTTTAAAAAAGTGATTTTTGAGGTTCTCTAAAAGGATTTTCAGACGATTTTGATGAAATTTTTGAAGGGATCGTAGGTTTTAAAAAGTCTGAAATTCACATTTTTGGCTGAAAATTTCAGTCAAAATATTGATTTTTTGGGTTTTTTGAAAAATTGGTTTTTGAGAAATTTGAAAAAGATTTTACACGAATTTGATGAAATTCTTGGAAAATCTGAGCAATTTTGGGTCTGGAAATTTGGGTTTTGAATGTCTGAAAATCAGTTTTTTAGCCAAAAAATTTTGTCAGAAAATTTGGAAATTTTTGAAAAAAAAAACGTTTTGAAAATTGATTTTTGATGATTTTAGAAAGGTTTTAGACTGATTTTGATGAAAATTATGGTAATTTTGGGTGAAATGACCTTTTTCAGACTGGTGGGGAAATGGTTTTTTTTTGCTGAAAATTCTGAAATTCTAGCTTCTAAAAATTCGCATTTTCAACTTTTCAATTTTTTCCAGAGGCGACGGAAAATCGCGAATCCACATTTGTCATCTGTGTCAGAAGACGTACGGCAAGACGTCCCATCTTCGAGCTCATCTCCGCGGACACGCTGGTAACAAGCCGTTCGCGTGCGATTGGCAACACTGTAACAAGAGGTTCACCAGGTACTGTAGTTTTTTTTTTGAGACCAAAAATCGGTTTTTCAGAAAGTTTTTGGCTCGAAATAGGCCAAAAATTGGTCCGAAATAGATCTAAAAAGCTAGAAAACGTCTAGAAAAGGCCTAGAATGGGCTAAAAATTAAATGGGCTAAAAATGCCTAAAACTAGCCTAAAAATGCCTTAAAATAGGCTAAAAAATGCCTGAAACTAGCCTAAAAATGTCTGAAAATAGGCTAAAAATGCCTTAAAATGGGCTAAAAATGCGTGAAACTAGCCGAAACTGCCTACAACTAGCCCCAAAATGCCTTAAAATAGGCTAAAAATGCCTAAAAATAGCCTAAAATTGCCTAAGACTAGCCTAAAAATGCCTTTAAATAGGCTAAAAATGCCTGAAAATAGCCTAAAAATGCCTTAAAATAAGCTAAAAACGCCTGAAAATAGGCTAAAATGCCTTAAAATAGCCTAAAAATGCCTTAAAATAGGCTAAAAAATGCCTGAAACTAGCCTAAAAATGCCTTAAAATAGGCTAAAATTGCCTAAGACTAGCCTAAAAATGCCTTTAAATAGGCTAAAATTGCCTACAACTAGCCTACAAGTGCTTTAAAATAGGCTAAAAATGCCTGAAAATAGCCTAAAAATGACTGAAACTAGCCTAGAAATGTCTTAAAATGGGCTAAAAATGCGTAAAACTAGCCTAAAAATGCCTGAACATAGCCTAAAATTGCCTAAGACTAGCCTAAAAATGCCTTTTTTCTAACATTTCGGATATTTAGAAAAAAAAATTACAAATCTGAATTTCGGAATTTTTGAATTTGATGAACTTTTTGAAATTTTAGCCTAAAAACACCTAAAAATTCAATTTTTTTTCCCCCTAATTTTTTCGATTTACAGCCAATTTTCGTCCAAATTTCCAAATTATTTCAGAAGCGACGAACTGCAGCGTCACCGTCGGACGCACACGGGCGAGAAGCGCTTCTCGTGCAATCACTGCGGCAAGAAGTTCATGCGAAGCGACCATTTGACGAAACACGAGCGGACTCATACGTCGTCTCGAGTCAACAATAATAATATCAATGGACACACGCTTCGACTCTCTTAGAACTCGAATTTTGTGCTTTTTTGTGCATTTGGTGGTCTGGGAAATTCAAAATTAGGCCATTTTTCAAAAAATTCGCATAAAAATGAGCCATTTTGAGCCATTTTAGGCCAGCGTTGAGCTATATTTTGAGTCATTTTTCATGAATTTTGAGTCTTTTTTCATGAATTTTGAGTCATTTTTCATGAATTTTGAGTCATTTTTCATGAATTTTAAGCCATTTTTCATGAATTTAAAGCCTTCTATGCCATTTTTAGTTATTTTAAAAAATTTTTGAGCCATTTTAGGTCATTTTCGAGCCATTTTAAGGTGCTGGCCGAGTTTTTTGAATCTTCTAGGCCACCATTTATTTTTCTCTTTTCTCCTCTCTCTCTCTCTCTCCTTCAAAAAACGAGTATTTTTCTGAATTGTTTTGTCCCTCTCTCTCTCTAATTAAAGAAATATATAGTAATTAATTAATTGCTGTTAATTACTTTTAATTACCGAAAAACACATTTTTTCTCGCCTAACAGATTTTTGTGTCTTTTTCTCTCTGTCTGTCTCTCTCCCCAAACAATTTGTGCTGGTCCATTTTTTCGTCTCCAAAAATAACAATTAAAAATGCGTTTTTTTCTCGAATTCTCTGCCTTTCAGTCATATTTACAGTGTCTTGTTCTTCTTGGATTTTCTGTGTCTTTTTGGAATAAAACTTTTGGAATTAAAAAAAATTTTTTTTGGAATTTTTGACAATTCGAAATTTTTGCATTTTTGGGATTTTTTTATTGACTTTTTATTCGAAAATCTCATTGGATTACAGAAAAAAAAAAGTTGAGACTTAATTGGGACGTAATTAGGGGGTGATTAGCGATTCTGGAATTTTGGAAAATCAAAATTCGATTTTTTGGGGAAACTGAAAATTTGGGGAAGTACAGAGATTTTTGGGGAGTAATTAGGAGAAAAAGGAAATTAGCTCTTCAATTAGAGGTAATTTAAAAAAAAACTATTTGGAAACGGTTTTTGGGACACATTTTTGGGAATTTTGGGAACTTTGGGAAATTTGATTTTTCCGAAAAAATCAATTTGCGGGCAATTAAGGGGTTAATTAGGGGTTATTAGTGTCGATGATGGTTGTTGAGTTGATGGTTATGGAGTCGTTGGTTAGTCATAGAGATCCTGAAAGATTTTTGAATTTCTGAATTTCTGAATTTCTGAATTTCTGAATTTCTGAATTTTTGAATTTCTGAATTTCTGAATTTCTGAATTTCTGAATTTTTGAATTTCTGAATTTCTGAATTTCTGAATTTCTGAATTTCTGAATTTCTGAATTTCTGAATTTCTGAATTTCTGAATTTCTGAATTTCTGAATTTCTGAATTTTTGAATTTCTGAATTTCTGAATTTCTGAATTTCTGAATTTTTGAATTTCTGAATTTCTGAATTTCTGAATTTCTGAATTTCTGAATTTTTGAATTTCTGAATTTCTGAATTTCTGAATTTCTGAATTTCTGAATTTCTGAATTTTTTGGAATTTTCCAAAATTTCGATTTTTTGAATTTCGGAATTTGTGAAAAATTTCATTTTTAACGGTTAATAAAAAATTCCGAAATCCTGGACGTTTTTTGAATTTTTGAACGTTTAGAATTCTGAAATTCTGGAATTTTTGAAAATGGGAAATATTAAAAATTCTGATTTTGCGATTCTTCGTCTTTCTGAAAATATAAAATTTTCAAGAATCTAATTTTTCATAAAAATCTGAGAATTTTTCAAATTTGTGATTTTCAAAGTTTCGCAAATTTTCAAAATTCAAAAACTTGAAACATTTGGACACCGAAATATCTGGAAATTCTAGAATCTCAGATTTTCAAAAATTTCGAATTTAAAAATTTCGGAATTGTGCAATTTCAGGATCCCAGAATCGCAGAATTTCGGAATATCAGAATCTCTAGGATCTCAAAATCTCAGAATTTCGGAATTTAAGAATTTGAAATTTCAGGAATCCAGACTTTCAGAATTTCTGGATTTTAGAATTTCTGGATTTCAGAATATCCAAATTTCAGAATTCACACTTTCAGAATTTCAAAATTTCAGTGTCTAAAAATATCGGAATTTCGCGTTTTTGAAAATTCAGAATTTCAGAATCTCCACAAAAAAAATTTCGAATTTCCGAATTTCGAAATCTGAAAATCAGAAAGTTACAAAATTATAAAAAAATTCTGAATTTTCAGATTTTTTCGAATTTTTTAAAATTCGATTTTTCTCGAATTTCCGAATTTCAAAATTTTCGATTTTTTCAAATTTGTGATTTTTGAATTTTTTGTTTCAAAATCTCACAATTTCAGAATTCAAGATTTTCAGAGTTTCGGAATTTCAGAATTGCGAATCCTCAGAATCTCCGAATTTCAAATTTTCGAATTAAAAAAATTCGAAATTCCAGAACTTCAAAATTTCAGAATTCAAGAACCTCAAAATTTTAGAATATCCGAGTTTTGGAATTTCTGAATTTTAGAATTTCAGAATCTCCAAAACCTCAGATTTCCATAATTTCCGAATTTCAGAAATGTTCGATTTCAGATTTCCACAATTTCAGACCACTAACCAATATTTTCGAATTTCGGTTTTTCCATTCTTCACGTCATCCAAAAACTGTAGAATCGGCTCCGCTTCAGCATCATAAGCTTCTTTTCGAATAATTCCAACTTTCAGCTTCAATTGCAGAATTTCCAGATCAGTCTTTGCCGATTGCTCAGCGGAAACGAGTCCTTAAAATACAATTTTTTCTAGAAACTTCTTCAAAAAATTGATCACCAATCAATGCTCTTTTTGCCTTATTCTTATTTTTGCGCTTTTGATTTTTCTTCTTTTTCTTCAAATTCTCTTTCTCTTCTTTTGTGAGCTCTAGAGAAGGTTCCACGACTCCAGCTGACGTGGATGGTCCCAAATTGCAAGGTTCGAGATTTTCAGAAGACGTGACGATGGGCTCAGAAGCTTCTGAAGACACTTCTGGATTTTCATGAGTCAAAACTTCGAGCTCTGATTGGACGGAGACGCTTCTGACGGCTTCAGGAGCTTCAGGAGCTTTAGAGGCTTCCGGATGAGCTTCCACGACGTCTTCTGAGGTTCTGACAACTGGAGAAGCTTCTGGAACTTCTTTTTGAACTTTTGAATTCAAGACGTCTTCTGGAAGATTCTCTGCTGACGATTCAGAATTCGTCTGAACTTTTTGATTTTGAATCGCATTGGCCCGCATGAAGAGCAAAGTTCTGACTTGGGCAGGTGGAAGAATTATGAATTGGTGGCTGAAAATAATTTCAGATTATTCAGGAATTTCGGATTTTCATGTTTGGGTTTTTTTTTGGAAATTTTGAATCAAAATTTTCGTATCAACCAGAAACCGAAATTTATACTCTAAATATTCCATTTGGAATGGGACCTGTCAACTTTGAGCCAATTTATCTCGGCTCCTGTGAAAGGTATCAAAAAATTGTCAACTGATAAAATGTAGCTGATAATATGAGAAATATTTTATCAGTTGACCATTTTTTGATATCTCTTACAGAAAACAAAATAATTCGGCATAAATTGCAGGCGGCTCGACTAGCTCCCAGTGCACACTTTGAGCTCAATTATCTCGGCCCCTGTAAGAGATATCAAAAATTTGCCAACTGATAAAATGTTGGTTACAGTATGACAAACATTTTATCAGTTGACAAATTTTTGATATCTTTCAGGGAAATGAGATAATTAAGCTCAAAGTTGACGAGAACTGTGCAATTTTTCTGAAAAATTGATTTGCAATTTTTGAAGTTCATAGTTTTCGAATTTCCCGATTTTTTCCAAGTTTTGTACTCTTGAATTCTAAAATTTTTTATCTTTTTCGAAATTATGATTCAAAATCTCAAAATCTAAGAATCCAAAGAATCCCGGGATGTCAGATAGTCAGAATTTCGGAATTTCAGAATATCAGAATCTCAGAATCTCAAAATATCAGAATTTAACAATTTTAAAGTTTCAGAATCTCAGAATCTCAGAATCCCGGAATCTCTTGATTGTCAGAATTTCCGAATTTCTGAATTCCAGAATTTCGGGATTTCCAAATCTCAGATTTTCAGAAATTAAGAGTTCCAGCATTTCAGAATCTCTAAAATCTCTAAAATCTCACCTGTCCTCACACCACAGCTCCTTCAGAATTCTTCCTTGCTCATCTCGACAGATTGCAACCAATTTTCCATCCTCCATCATAACTAGAATATTCGTTGCTTCTGATTCCAACTCCGGATTATACTCAACTCCTTGATGGAAAACTTCGATGAGTTCAAAATCCTCCAAATCCAAATAATACAACTCATTGCACAATGTGAATTTATTAAACACATGTATCAGTTTTCTCCCATTCACTTCTTCGACATATTTCGGGAGTAAATGCTCCTCCTCAACCTGATGAGCACACTCCGCACAATCAAAATCCTTGAAATTGCCATTTCCGCAATAAACGAAACGAGATTCCTTCAATCTGAGAGTGTTGTAGTATGCCACATAATATGTGCCTCTATGAACACAAAAATCCGTACGAGAATTCGTTTGGCGCAAGAAATATGGTTCCAGTTCGGGTTTTCCGGGATAACTGCAATGTGGGATTAGGGCATCCATCCATTCGCGATAGAGAACGTTTGATTCGGCGTTTTGGGGGTTATTTGGTTGGGCTGATGTGTTGCGAGCAGCTTTTTCGAGGTTTTGAGAGATCCATGTGCTGAAAAAAGGAGAGGATACAGTATCCATGGGTAAAATACAAAATGTCTAGCTCGTCTAAGAGCTGAGATAAGGCCTATAAAAGTTCAGGGATCTCGACACGCTGAACGAACGAGAGAGCGCAGACAATGAGACACTCTAACTGTCTGCGTCTCTTCAAACTAAAACGCCCATATCTCAACTCCGCGATGAGCTAGAAACTTGGTTTTTTTTCAGATACTTTCTGAGTTTTTTAGAATCAGCAAGTTGTTGGCTCTATATCGTTTAGAGAGACGCCTAATGAAGCTGATACTCGAAAACAGTTTATATTTTGTAACATTTTAAAAAGCTTTTTAAGACCTACAGTTTTCAATTTTAATCATACAAAAAGATTAATTTTGAGCCGAGTTATGCTCAAAATAGTGAATAGTAAGTGCATTTCCACCTAAAACCGTTGTTAATCGTTTTGTACTTCGAGTCAGGGTATTATGGTTAGATGGGTTTCATACCATTTTGCAGCTCTGTTCAAAATCTATGTTTCCCAATTTAGAAAAATCAGAAATGTTGGTTTTGAAACCAGTTATGACCATAATAGTTGACCGAGTACGATTTTTGAATCTAAAGGTTGTGTCGAGCTTATCAACTTCAAGCTAGTTTATGCCAATTTCTGTAGGAGATATCAAAAAGTTGTAACAAACAACAATGTTTGTGATATAATGACAAACATCTTATCAGTTGACAAATTTTTGGTATCTCTTATAGGAAGCGAGATAACTGAGCTCAAAGTTGGCTGGGCTTCGTGCCCTCTCCCCACCTATCACCCGGCGAGCAAGAGCTCAGAACATACGCTCATTTCAAAGCTAATTTCTCAGGGCTCCAAAGATCATGTTTCTAGCTTATCTGGGAGTCGAGATATAGCTTTGAAGTTTTAGGCGCAAGATACTAATACATGCTTTACGGCCTACAAGACATCCCATTCCCTACCTAACACGAGCTTCTGGCATCCAAGTGAATCCTCCTTTTCCATCGCTTTTGTGTTTTACGATTCCACCCGAAGCACTTCTCGAAATTGTCACACTTTCTCCGGTTTCCTTCGAAGTGAACGTTGCCACCAACGCCCCAGTGGCTTTTTTCGTTACCTCGTAAACCCAACCGTTCCGACGATCAAAGACAAACGAATTGGTTGCAAAATCATATCGATATGGCTCAACACGTTCGGAATAGGCGTTTTTGACCATTAGAACCGCTTCCTTGCTTTGTTCGTCGTATTGGGCGTACAACGGAGTTAGGTCACGTTCGGTGATGGGTGGCTGACATTTCGAACACTCATGGGCTAGCAATTTGTCCTGGAATTGAGAATTTGGCCATTTAAAAATGTTCTATGGCTTGTTTCACGTGTTCTTGTCTAAAAATCACATGTCTACGATTTACAGAACTTGAGATACAAGCATTTGAAGTTTTCAAATAGAGAGCGTGGGGAAGGATGGGCGCGTGTCGGTCCGCTGATTACATCACCATCATACTTGTCCACTTTGAGCTCAATTATCTCGGTTCTTATAATAGATATCTATAATTTGTTTGCAACTAAAATGTTTTTCATAAGATTATCTACATTTTGAATGTTAACAAAGTTTTGCTATCTCTTTTAGTAACAGAGATAATTTGGTTCAAAGTGCATGTAGCATTCTATGAGAGCTTTCATGATGTTTCTCTTCGCCTCTTTATCCCTCTCAACCTAGATAAAGTAAAATAATATATGTTATATATCATG
>NC_013489.2:12262343-12263291 GCF_000004555.2 Caenorhabditis briggsae | reverse complement strand
CAAGTGGGGGTTCATTTTTGGAAGCTAGGTAATCTCCCAAAATTGCCCCCCCCCCCCTCTCCATAGTATTATCACCCCCCAAAGACATATATTATTATCAACCCCATATTTCAGTATTTCTAATAAAATTCCATCCAAAAATTGTCCCACATCATTCAAGAATCCCCCCCATATTTACCTCATTACCCCAAGATTGACCCCCACATTTTTCTTTTAGGAATCAACCGTTCAAGTACTTTTATTAGTATTTTGTCCTACTCCTAAGTGATCTACGAATTTAGGGTTCTAAGCCTACTTTTTAAAGGCTGATATTACTTTTTGGGGGCTGAAATGACTTCAATGGGGCTTTGTTTTTAGGTATACGCCGATTTAGGGTGCTAAGCTTACTTTTTTAGTACCAAATGGCCAGCAAAGGAAGATCCAACGTGTCTCTAATTAGAAAATTTCATAATTTGAAAATAATTTAAAATTTTTTCCCCAGTACTTTTTTTCCTTCACATCCTTATCAAGTACTAACAAGAAAATTCTTTTAAAATTTAAGATTTATAGAGGAGGATGCGTTTGGGGGGCTATACTGCAGTTTATCCGCGGGGGACCAAACTCCGATGCGCAGGGGGGGGGGGTCATTCTTGTATAATACCGTAAGTTGTTTTCGAAAGCTTGTAAAACATTTTTGCACTTCGGTCCAAGGCAGCAAAACGGGTCAAAAAACGCGCCCCAAATAACTTTTAGGCCAGAAGAAATTTAATAATTTCGAAGTTGACGTAGATTTGATCTAACTAATTTCATTCAACGCGTGATTTTTTCGCCCAACGCACGTGGGTTCAGGCGAGGGGGTCAGAAAGCTCGCCCCAGCTAACTCGTAGGCCAGCCGAAATTATCTAATTCAAAATGACACGTGGATTTCACGTGGTTATTTCTAATATTTTTTAACGATACAGAAGGCTA
>NC_013489.2:12235136-12262333 GCF_000004555.2 Caenorhabditis briggsae | reverse complement strand
TTTATGTTGCTGTTCTCCCTAAATTTTCCGAGGAAGGGGAAGGCAATATATGACCATTTATTGAGATTCATGACATATAACAAGAGAGATAACAATTATTATTAAACCCAATTGATCCATGCGACTTCTCACGATGATCCATCCGACTTCTCATGTGCACAGCTCGTGTCGTTGTTGTCTTCGCAATCGGATGCCGGATTCTGGTTGCTCTGAAAATAGAACGAATTATTGAATAACCTCTAATAAAGAATTAATAATTATGGAAGAACCTCAATGCATTTAATATCACCTAAGGACATGACATCCGAAATATATATGAGATAGTATTCCTACAAATTTTATCTAAATTATGTCAGGGTTATAATAGCTTCTACTGTACTGGAAGTACTGCATCATGTTAGCGTAGAGACGGACAGTCTTCGGCAACCGATGGACGAAGGCTAATGAAGATTACTTCAACTTCTTCTTGATGCGAAGATCGTTCGAGTGTCCGCACTTCTTTTTTCTGCAGTTGATGGCATGTGGTGGGAAACGATCGTAGCACTTTCTCCAGATCTACTTGTCGCAGTTGTACTTCTGGGTGAGCTGACGGAGCGATGGCTCGAGCCTAGAAAATCAATAAATATTGGAACATTACATATTTCAGTTACTCACCTCAAAAAAACGTCGAAAATCGAGCTTTCTTCCATTCGCTCACTTGGCTCATCACTGCACGAGGCGGTTGCATTGGACTTCTCACCTTAATAAATAAGTTGAAACTTTTTTCAACTAATTTTCACTGAAAAAGGGGAAAAAACGAGAAAAAACGAGCGAAAACGAAAGAAAACATCGAAAAATATTGAAAAAAAAATATTCGTCTTCTCGGCCTAATGCATTAAAGTATGATTGTCAGTCAACGAACTCTCAGCAGCCAATTGAGAATTTTCGAAAAAATTACTGGGGCGCGCTTTCTGACCCCCTCGCCTGAACCCACGTGCCAACGTTTAAAAGTTTGATCCTCAGCCAAATTTTCAGCAATTCAGCAGCGAATTTTTATCTAAAATCTCACGTTTACTGGGGCGCGATTTCTGACCCGTTGCCTTGGACCCAAGTGTTTTCGGTGATTTTATAAAGATTTTTTCCAATTTCCTAGCAAAACGACATTAGATAATGTATCAGAAACAACACTCGGTATCTTCAAAAACGGAGACGCAGACAGTTAGAGTGTAGCGAATTTCAGTGTTAGAACGCACGTCTATGATTCACTGGTCATGTGAGAGAAAAATGACCAGTCACACTATAGCTAGTAACTCGCTTCAAATTCGATATTTTTGAATGAAACCAATTGAGAAATGTAGGTCTTGAAAAGAGCTTCAACATGATATATAACATATATTATTTTACTTTATCTAGGTTGAGAGGGATAAAGAGGCGAAGAGAAACATCATGAAAGCTCTCATAGAATGCTACATGCACTTTGAACCAAATTATCTCTGTTACTAAAAGAGATAGCAAAACTTTGTTAACATTCAAAATGTAGATAATCTTATGAAAAACATTTTAGTTGCAAACAAATTATAGATATCTATTATAAGAACCGAGATAATTGAGCTCAAAGTGGACAAGTATGATGGTGATGTAATCAGCGGACCGACACGCGCCCAATTAAGCTCAATTATCTCGGTTGCTATGAAAAATATCAAAAAGTGGTCAACTAATAAAATGTAGGCGATGTCATGAAAAACATTTCAACAGTTAAAAAATTTCGAATATCTCTTGTAGTAACCGAGATAATTGAGCTCAAAGTGCAGGAAGCGTTCTATTGAAGCAGGCGCATCCCCCAAAAAACTCGCAAATTCAAAAACAGGCTAAATATATATCATGTTGTAGCCCTTCAAAAGTTCTATTTAATGCTTTTTGAATTTTTCAAAAATCTCAATGTTGAAAAAAGTTAGAAGCGAAAAACTGAGTGAAGCAATGGGAATAGCGTTCAAAACCGAAAGTGGAGAGGTGACACTCAATGACGAATGAATCAAGGAAAAAGAAAACGGCAATGAGAGGGAGAGAGAGAGAGAGTGGAGAGAATTTAGAGAAAAAAGGACACAGAGAGAGGGCACATATAATAAAATTCGAAAATAAAAAACAGAGAAGAAAAAGGAGAAGGAAGAAGAAGGGAAAACAACAGACAGCAATTTTTTCGTCTGCGTCTCTCTGAGAAAATTCAAAAAGTGAATGGGAAAAAGGAATCTTATATTTTCGGAAATTAGAAAAAAAGGGAGAAGGAGACGCAGACAGTTAGCGAGTAGCGAATTTCAGTGCTAGAACACACGTTTATGATTTACTGGTCATGTGAGTGAAATGACCAATGACACTATGGCTGGTAAATCGCTTCAAAGTTTTAAATTTTGAGTGGAACCAGGTGAAAATTGACTTTTTGTTATCAATTTTCTCGGTTCCTGTTAGACATATAAAACAACGGTCAAATGAAAAAATGTTAGTGATATTATGATTAACATTTTATAAGTTGGCAACTTTTTGATATCGTTCAGAGGAAACGAGATAACTAGGCTTAGAAATCGTCTCGTGAGCTCACTTATTATGCTTGTCTGAGAAAAAAAAGGTTAGAGAGTATTTTTTGCAGTCTGAGTACGGTAGCGTTATCGAAGCGGAGAGCCTAAATAGCACACAAACGGTGGAGACGCAGACACTTTTTCTCTGCGTCTCAACCTTTTTTTTCTCAGACAAGCATAATATCTTGGTTCCTATGAAAGATATCAAAAATCCGTCAACTGATGAAATGTTTATGATATTATCATAAGCATTTTATCAGTTCACAACTTTTTGATATCTTCCACAGGAACGAGATGAATAGGCTAAAAGTTGGGGGAGAGACGCAGACAACTAGACACTCTAACTGTCTGCGCTTTTTTCTATGTCCTCCACCTTTGCGGTTGTCTGGAAAGTAGACTTCTTTTTCTGAAAGTGAAAAATCAAGAAAAAAAAGAAGACGTGGAAGGCGCCGCAGGAAATTGGAAGGCGTCGGCGGAGAAAAGGGATTTGGAGGGAAATGGAGATTTTTGGCATTTCGGGATAATGGGATTTTTTGAGAGGGGGGGGGGATATTCTGATCCAGATATAAGACAAAAGATTTTGGAAAAGTCTTTTGGTATTTTTCTTCCTTTGTTTCGTAGAGGAATAGGAAGGAACGGGACCCTAAATGTTTCAATTTCTGAAAAAATACCAACTTTCCAGTTCTTCTGAGAGCTGAGATACATTTAAAGAGGCTAGACACATTGTAAAAACGAGAGAGCGCAGACAACGAGACTATCTAGTTGTCTGCGCCTCTTTAAAACTAGAAACACCCAAATCTCGACTCCCCGATGAGCTGGAAACTTGGTTCTTTCAGCGAATGGTCTATTTTTCGTCTATTTTCCAAAACTTTATTGGAAATACTTTTCATTACTACCATTTTTAAGAAAAAAAATGCTAAAAAATTACCTATCGAATATATTCGATAGGAAACTATGACAAGTACGAGGGTGAGGGAGGAGAATTATATAAAAGCAGAACAAAACGGAGCAACTGAAAAAAAAAGCTAAAAGAGCTGAAGCGGCGGATTACTATGGAAACCTAACACCTTCTTTTTTTTAGTTTTAGGTAAGACGAATTCAGCAATAGAGCGCACTTGCAGGATTAGATTTTGAATTAAGACTCTAGAGATTTGGGTCACATTTCCAGAAAAAAATGTGAGAGGAAATATTGGGAGCTCTCAATTTCGGCAAGGATTTTTAGTTTTACAAAAAATTATTAAAGTTTATGAAATATCTAAAATGGTCTCACAAAACGGTCCAAATTTTATTTAACTGGCTCATCTAGAAGCCCAGATATCGTCGTTCGAAAATTCACAGACAATTAGATCGTCTCGCTGTATCTCAAGTTCTAAAAGAGCTAGAATGTCGATCCTTTTTCTGACATATTGAATGTTTTGTATATTTTTTAAATTTATTGAGAATTTATTGAAATTCCAGAAGTTTGATTGTTCTTCAAGGATTTAAAATCAGAAAATTGATAAGAATTTTTATTTTATGACTTACCATGGCAAATCGTGCGTTTCACATTTATACGGTCACCCTAAATATGAAGTATAACAGGAGAACCGATAAAAAATAGGTATTTGGTGACTAAAAATCGGATTCGGGACCTCAAATTACATACACTTGATGATTTCCATTATAATACCAGCAAAACTGGCCAAAATTAGGCTCCCCTGACTCAGAAGACAGTCTATTGGTGTGGTTCGGAGAAGATAGTCTTCTGGTGTGGTGTGCTTTGTCTTCGGTGGGATATCTCAAGATGGCACTTGCACCTAGTCGTATGAACTTTGAGGATTATCAAAAAGGGTTCGTTGTCGATTCCATCACCGTCATACTTGTAATCCGGGCCTTCGCGGGCCCTGCCATAACTTCTTTCAGAATCAATGTTTTCGAACCAACTTAATCAGGTATGGTAGAGCTCCACGAGTACTACAAAACGGTATTATTTGAAATACTGTATCTTGTCTATGAACAGAGTTACAGAGCAAAAGGAACAAAAAAACAGGCCCAGCCGGGGGCCTGCCGGGCCCTGCGAGAAAAGCCACTTTATGACCTGTAACTTTGTTCATAGATAAGATACAATATTTCAAATAATACCGTTTTGTAGTACTCGTGGAGCTCCATCATACCTGATTTAGTTGGTTTGAAAATATCGATTCTGAAAGAAATTATGGCAGGGCCCGCGAAGGCCCGGATTACAAGTTTTTTTTCCTCAATTTGTATGATTCCAACCCGAAAAAATCAAAGTTCTGCTATGGCTAGTTGTCTCTTTGGATTGGAGTTTTATGAATAACGTTCTATGTGAGTATTTACCACCATTGCAGACAATGCAGAACCAGTGGGGTGCTCAGGAATGCGATCGCGGCCGTATGGTCCGATTCGGAGCAGAAGATCAGTTCAAGACCACCAGTACATTCCAAATTTTCTTCAATGTATGTCAAACCGTACCTTTGATGTTATTACATTGAATAGGGCTGCCATCAAATATTAAATTGCCTAGCCATTTTTTAGGAGTCTAATTATGCCAGTTTTGCTGGTATAATCATGAAAATCATCAAATGCATGTAATTTGATGTCTTGAATCTGATTTTTTAGTCACCAAATACCTATTTTTATCGGTTCTCCTGATATACTCCAAAATTAGGGTGACCATATACCGTATTTCCTCTAATAGAAGCTTACCCTCTGACGTGCTTAAAAACATAGAAGCGCATCCTCTGACAGAAGTACGGGCAGTTAGTGCAGTTTGAACAGTTAAGTTCGTCTTTTTGGTTATTGTAGACATTCCCTTTCTATTTAAAAGAAAATTTCTGGTAATTTCAGTTTTTGTTAATTTCCTAAAAAGGAGGCTGAAAAATAGAAGCCCATGGGCTTCAATTAGAGGAAATACGGTAAATGGGAAACGCACTGTATATGAGTCATTGTTATGAACACAAAGAGAAGTTATTGATTCAAATGTCGGAAAATAGAAAAAACACACATTTACCGTAAAACCTCTAATAGAACGACACTTGGATCGTCCACTTTGATCCTATATATCTCATTTTCTGTGAAAGATATCAAAAAGTGGCTAACTAATAAAATGTTGCTGATATCCTGATAAACATTTTACTAGTTAAACACTTTTTGATATCTTTCAAAAGAAGTGAGATATATAGGCTCAAATTGGACGATCCGGGTGTCGTTCTATTAGAGGTTTTACGGTAAACTTTTGTTGGCTCATTTTTCAAATGACAACTCGAGAGAGAAATTGGTCTAGAACCAATAGGAAAAACAACAACTTTTGGAGGGGATATGAGGATTACGGTAGCTGCTAAACAGAGCTAAAAATTACAGAAAAAAGTCGAAAATTGTGGAAGATCGGCTGGAATTTTCAGAGAAAACTGGAAAAAAAGAAACCAGAAATTTATAAAAATTGATTTCCTGGAATTTTCAGAAAAAGGAAAGAATACACGAAAAAGGCTGAAAATTTGGCTGGAAATTTGAGGAAGGTTCTGCCATGCAGCTACGCCAAAAAACATTTGAAATGATTATTTTAAAAAAAGAGATTCCGAAATTTCGGTACAGAAAAATGTGGATCTTTGTAGTTTGTAGTGCTTTGGAGAATTCTGAAAAAAATGATTTTTATTGTTTCTGATGAATTTCTGTATGAAAACAAATTTTTGGAATTTTCGCATCTTTGAATTTCTGATTTTTTTTACAATTTCCGAAATTTCAGATTTTCTCAATTTCTGAATTTCGAAATATTAGGTTGGCGGGAAAGTCTTTGTCACTTTTTCAATAGTTTATTTCTCAAAGAAAAAATAACCGAATAATTAATTATATTGTCCATCATTATCAACAACATGTCTCCAACGTTCCCTCAATTTATGGATTCCATTGCGGTAGAATCCAGCCGGGCGTGAGGCAAAGTATTGTTTGAGTGCCGCTTCGACCGCTCCACGGGAATTGAAGCTTCTTCCTTCGAAGGCACGTGTCATATCGCCAAATAACCAATAGTCGGAAGGAGCAAGATCAGGAGAATACGGGGGGTGAGGGAGAACATTCCATCCATATCCCATCAGCTCCTGCTTCACTTGTTTCGAAACATGTGGGCGAGCGTTATCATGTTGCTAGTACACTTTCTTGTCTTTCAGGGCCGAACGGTCGACTGCTTTCTTGAGGTTTCGTAGTTGAGTAGTGTAGAGGTCTCCAGTTATTGTTTTGCCCTCGGGCAGAAGTTCCCAGTAGATGGGGCCGTCCACTCCCCACCACACAGAGAGCATAACTTTTTTCGGATGAAGGTCGGGTTTGGGGACATCCTGTGGGCTCTCTCCTTCTCCAACCCACTGGGATTTCCTGTGGTGATTATCGTAGAAGACCCACTTCTCATCTCCGGTTATTAGCCGGTCCAGCCATCGATCGCCCGCGTGGAGAGTGAGAAGAGTAATCGAATCGTCGACTCGGCGGTCAAGGTTGGCTTGAGTCAGGTGATGAGGTATGAATCGACCAAAAAGTTTTCTCATTCCAAGAGACTTCAAACCTTCAAGGACTGTGCTATGGTGAACTCCGAATGTGACAGCTAGTTCACGGCTAGATTGAAATGGATCCGATTGCAATGCGTGCTTCAGCTTGTCCAAATCCAACTCACGGGGTCTCCCAGAGCGATCCTTTTCATCGAGCGAGAAGTCATCTTTTTCGAAACGATGGAACCAATTGCGAATAGTATTGTAGTGAGGGGCATGTGTGTTGTACACATTCTTCAAGAAAGTTTCCGAATCCTTCATCGTGGTGTGAGATAGGAAGAGGTAAATCAAAACATGTCTGATGTGAATAGCAGTGGGAACAAACATATCGTTTCAATTACAGATGAGGAGCAGGGAAGGAGATGGGGACTTGTTTATATGGAAGGTTCTTATCACCTTGTTATTCACTAGAGTCGATATCATACACAGCCTCCATATACGAGAACAGTGATTAAACAAACAGAGTGACAAAGACTTTCCCGCCAACCTAATATCTAAAATAGTTCAAGCATACAGTTTCGAAAGTATTCAAGACCGTCCCTTGTAACCCAATTCTGGAGACGAAGCAAACGATACTGCGTAGTCTGAAAAAAGAAATTTCGAAATAATTCGCTACTACAGTAATTTTTAAAGGCGCATAGGTCATTTTTAGAAGCGCATAATTTTAAAGGTGCATAGCTTTAAAGGCGCATAGCTGATCTTTGAAGGCGCATAGCGATTATTTTGATCAAATTCCAAACATTTTTGGTCCAGCTTCAGTGATTTGGAGCATGGAAACTTAGGGAAAGTGGAACATAATCTTACCAGATTCATCCTCTAATTTTTTGGTTTCTGGAGACGATGGTGGTCGGGTTTGGGTTAGATCTGGAGATCCTTGAACTTGCTTCGAAGATCCTAGATCGTCTGTGGTAGAAGTATAAGACGTTGGAGCTTCAGAAGCTCCCTCCACAAGACTCCGGGTGAGATTCTGATTCTCTGAAAATAAAGAAATTTCTGAAAATCAGACTTCCTAGACACTTACCTTGATCTTCAGGTTCCTCAGCTGGCCTTCCAAAGGGCAGTATCCTTGTAAGACCAGTACTAGACGAAAAGTAAGCACTGGGAATCTGATGGGCCAGAAATGGGGAGTCCGGGCAGGGATCCATACCCGGATAGGTTTGGAAAAACTCATGAGAAGGATCTATGTACCCTGTTTGACTGATGAGAGCTTCAAGATTAGGATCCATGGGGCCCATGGAGGCTGCAAGGAGGTTCCTAGGTGTCGATCGGGAGGTTCCGAGGTTCAAAGGACCAGTGAGGTTTGAATCGGCAGGTCGTCCGATCCCCAAGCTTCCCATTCCTGCCATATTGACCATCGCAAGGTTGAACACTGACTGAGCAAGGATCGCAGAGCTCCTTTGTTGGTCCAAGGCGGATGGATTAGGATGTGGAGCTGTTGCTAGGGTCCCTAGAAGCGACGCTGATGGTCCGTGAAGGTCTCCGATTGTTGGTTGTCCGATAGCGGTCATCGCTAAACACCCTTGATCGTAGATTGATTTTCGGAAGCTTCCATTGGATTCTCCCACAGCGAATTCAGGAGCAGCGGATGGTCCCAGTTGGGCAGGTTGTCCGATAGCAGGCAAGCTCAAAGACCCTTGGACCGTACCTGAGGCTTTTTGGACCGCCCGAGCTGATGAGAAGGCTGACAGGGCCCCTAGATTGACCCCAGACTGAAATTCAAGGTTCTTTGATGGTCCATCTAGACCAGTCAGGTTGGCAGAAGAGCACGCTTCTGGACCGCTGAAGCTTCTAAAAGGTTCTCCGAGAGTGTTAGATGGGAATTCAAGAGCAGAAGATGGTTCGAGACCATTAACATAGGCATATGATTGGCCAAATGTCAATCTCGAAGACCCTTGAATCGTTCCAGACGCTTTTTGGACCTCGGATTGTTCGTTTAGACCGCCCATGCCCACGCCAATGGAAGATCATGGACCTGCGGAACCTCCTGGAATCGAGTTTCCTGATTCTATCGTCTCCTGATCATTATCATCCTCACTATCAGAAGACACTGTCACATAATCCGCTGGTTGAGAAGACATCCGAGAGATTCTTTGAGGTTGGAGTGCTCGAATAAGCAGCGAATTGGCTTGCATAGACATCCAGTTGGATGTGGATGGTCCAGCTGATTCTTGAGAGTTTCCAAAGATGGTTGACTGGTTGATAAGAGGCATGGTGGCCATGGCTTCGGCCACGGAAGACGTCAAAGCGCCATTGACGGTTGTTAAGGGCATCCAGGTAGCTGATCCTTGAGAATTTGGGAGACTAGAGGTGGAAATGGCCGTCGTGTAAGAGGAAGCAGAGGTTTCGGGTAGCCAGGTTGATCCTAAAAGCCCGGAATTCAAGGTCCCTGGAGCAGAAAATTGAGCTAAAGAAGATCCTGGAGCAATTTCTGATTGCGGCAAATCGCTCATCTGCCCAAGTGGCAATTCCGGCACCATTTGCACTTTGACTGGCAAGGAGAGCCTCCATTTTCGAGGTCCAAGGATCTTATTGAAGCTTGCCGATCGCTTCCTATAATCCTCCTTGATTCTCTTGACGTCTAGCTCCGCCTTCTCCTCCATGATCCGTTTTCGGAGCTCTTTTGACCTCTTCTCCCGCCGTCGCTGATCCTTTAGAGTGGCCACTGGAACATTCTCAAACTTCTTAAAGATCTTCTCAACGGGACACAATTTCTCCATGATTAGATAGTTCATGTAGTTGATGGCGTAAACTTCGGAACCTTCGGAAGTGATTCTGGCCAAGCAAACAGTGTCTGGGACCTTTCCCGGATCGAATTTCAGCTCTTCCAGATAGACTTGCTTAAATCCATTGGGGGTCAGAATCCATTGCTCATCCACCAAAGTCACTCGATTCTTGGCATGGATCACTTGAGTTTGAAGCGTTTTTGAGTATTCTGCATAGCTGGGAGATAACGATTTATTGGTTACGGTAGCTGCGCAAGATGTGCAGATGCAGAAGAATCTTTGGAGTTTTTTGTCTTTGAGGATGAAGGCATGGTAGAGACCAGAGGATGGGATTAAGGCGCATAGGGTTAGGAAATGGTAGAGCGGGCAGAAGACAACTTTGAATTTGGGAAGGAGCTTGTTAAAGCTGAGCAATGCCGAGTCATCGGGGTCTCCAGAGTCTTTAGAGGCTTCAGGATCTTCTTCAGCAGGCCCATCATCCACCAAGGTCTTCACTTCAGCCTCCTTCATCGGTCCTCCGTACTTGCTGATCTTATAAAGTGGTCCTTGCTGATCCTTAGTGATTACAATGGTCCCATTATCCATTAAAATTGATCTATGACTCCTCAGAAAACCTTCAGAGGTTCCTCCTGAGGCTTCAGAATCTTCCAGAACCATCTGAACCAGTCCTCCAGTCCCCTTATCCAATCTATACTGCTCTTTTCGATTTGTAAACGAATTGAAGCAAATCAGAACGTCTTCTTTTAGGGATTCAGAATGTTTTGCTCTCAACGGAGTCAAGTCCTTTTCCAGAATTTTTCCTTGGCACTGGCAGGCATGATGTTGAAAATTGCCCGATTTGTATTCCATTTTATAAAAGCGATTATCTGGGATTCGTGGAATTCCGATTACGGTAGTTTTGGGGTGAGCTGAGCAGTTGGCCATGGCGAATGGAGCAAGCAGGGTTCAGGTGGTGTCGAAAAGGGGCGGAGCTGGATAATTGTTATCGTAGCCGGGAAGATAGTCCATGTCAGGTGGAATCCATGGTTTGGGGGCCAAGTTTGGGAACATTCTGGAAGAAAAAAAAATGATATAGAAGTTTTGAGAGGGTTCTTGAACTTTAAAAACAAACATTTGGAGCGCTTTGGAGTATGTTGAAATATAGAAAAGTCTCTAGAAAGTTCTGAAAGCGTCTTTTCAGAATCTGCGAATTTCAAAAATTTAGAATCCTCCAACTTAATATTCAAGAACTTCAAAATTCCGAATTTCAGTATTTTAGCATTTCAGAATATCAGAAATTCGAAATTTAGAAATTCAGAATTTGTTCTGAAATTCTGAGATTCTGAACTTTTGGAATTTTTTAATGCTGTGGTCTAGTATCTGGGATTCAAAAGCTTGAATTTTTAAAAATTTTCGGATTTTAAAACTTTTTGTACTTTTGAAATCTCTGAAATTCCGATATTCTAAAATTCTGTAAATTTTTGGAATTCTGAGGTTTTGAAAAAAACTTTCAAAATATTTAAAAATCTTGAATTATTTCCAGAAAATTTCGAGAAAACTTTTCTAATTATTTTGTGAGACAAAAGAAAATTCTGAAACTGTTTAAAAATTTTTAAAAAAATAGGGGAATTCTCATCATTTCAGACTAAATAGTCTCAGAAAATTCTGTAAAATTTGAAAAAAAAAGTTTCAATTTGAAAATTTTAATATTCAAAATTCCTGAATTTTTTAATTTTTGAATCCTAGAACTCAGAATTCAAAAACTTCGGAAATTCAAAAATTCAGAAAATTCTAGATTTTTTATACGAAAAACAATTTCCTGAAACTTCTGAACTTTTCTTCAAAAAATGTATTTTCCCACCAAAATTATCCAAAAATTCCAAGAAAAAAAAGTCCCACACTCTCAACAAAACTTGATTTTTTAGTTTTTTTTTTCCAGAAAGTTCTAGAAATTTTCTGGAACTTTCGTGAAGAAAATTTTCAAAAAATATCGAAAGTTTGGATTTGAAGAAAAAAGGAAAAATGAATCGGAAGAAGTTGCCTAGAAACAATATGTAAAAAAGGAAAATTTTGGGCTCTGCGGAGAAAGAAAAAAAAAGAGATTCATAAAACAAAAAGTATAATAAAAATGGATGACGTCAAACAGTTTTTTTTCCGTTTTCAGATGACGTGGATTCGGAAAATTGAAATTCTAGAAGTTCAAAATTATTTAGGAACTCAGAATTTCCGAATCTCAAAGTTTCCGAATCTCGAAATTTCAAAATTTCAGAATTCCGATTATTCAGGATTTCAAAATCTCACAAATTCAGAACTTCAGAATATCAAAATCTCGGAATCTCAGAATTTCAGAATTTCAGAATTCCAGAATTTCAGAATTTCGGAATTTCAGAATTTCAGAATCTCAGAATCTCAAAGTTTCAGAACTGTAAAATTTCAGAATATCAGAATTTCAGAGTTTCAGAATTTTAGAATTTCAGAATTCCAGAATTTCAGAATCTCGAAAACTCAGAATTTCAGAATTTCAGAAATTTAGAATCATAGAGCTTGAGAATCCAGAATTTTAGAATTTCAGAATCTATGAACCTAAGCATTTGAGGATCTAAGAATCTAAGAATTTCAGAAAAAAAAATTCCAAAATTGAAAAAATGCAACATTTTCAGAATTTTTCTCTGAAAATTCCAGAAAACTCTCACCTCCACGCCGGCGGACCCAGAAATAATTATGGCATAACCTAGAAAAAAAAATTTAGGTCATGACCTGAAAAAAATTAAGCCATGACCTAGAAAAAAATTAGAGCATGGCCTAGAAAAAATTAGGTCATGACCCAGTAAAAATTAGGTCATGACCTGGAAAAAATTAGGTCATGACCTAGTAAAAATTAGGTCATGACCTAGAAAAAGTTATGGCATAACCTAGATAAAATTAGGTCATGACCTAGTTAAAATTATGTCATGACCTAGAAAAAAGTAGGTCATGACCTAGTAAAAAATTAGGTCATGACCTAGATAAAATTAGGTCATGACCTAGAAAAAAAATTAGAGCATGGCCTAGAAAAAATTAGGTCATGACCTAGATAAAATTAGGTCATAACCTAGAAAAAAGTAGGTCATGACCTAGAAATTTTTTTTTAATTAGGTCATGAAGTTTGAAAAAAAAATACATTTTATTTTTTCAGGTAAATCCAGCAAGCACCAGAATCTCAATTCGTCATCTGCATCTCCAATTTTTTCCAAAAACCATTAATTAACTTTTCGCCCTCATCGAGAATTTTTTTGTAATTTTTTCTGATATTTTCCCCTTATCTTCTCAAAATTTATATTAATTTCATAATGAAAATTCCGAATAAATCTAACTTATCTTTTAAACCTTTTCCAATCAATCAATCTGAAATTTCAAAAAACGCATTAAAACTAGAAAAATCGATATTTGTGTCTTTCCAGTGGCTAAACAAGCAGTTTTATGCATTTTCTAACCTATTGTAAGCTTAAAAATTTAAAGTTTTAACCAGAATAACCGGAAAATAGCTTTATTAAAACGATTTAGATGTTAAAATCTGCTTGCCGACAATTAAACAACGGCACTCCGCTGTCCCATTTCATTTTATTTCGGAAATATAAATTTTTAATTATTTTTGACCTATATTTCATTTTTAAAACAGTTTTAAATCAATTAAAAATCCAATTCGCTCGTTTTCCAGACTATAAGTTTGCTGAAAAAATCTGCAAAAAAAAACCTTTTTTGTTTAAAATTCGAATTTCCCGCGGCTAAAAGCTGCAAGCGCGCTCTAAGGAGAATTCGAAATTTGGAGCGAAACCCGTTTTTTCGAAAGCTTTCGATGATTTTTCAACGATTTTCAGCTTATTGAAAGACTTTTTAAAGCTGAAAACCCGAAAAATCAGCTGAAAAATTAAATAAACTGTATTACAGGTAGAAAATTCGGCGGGAATTCGCCAAAAATCTAATAAAAAACTATGGAAAATCCGGAAAAAGTAAAAAATCCCCTGATTTTTTGAAAATTGAAGTTGTTTTTTCAGTTTTTCTGCAAATGGGACACCTGTCGCGCTGAATTCAGCTCTCAACTCGATATGGGGCTTCACGTCCTCACCAATCATCTGGAAATCCTCGATTATGGACATTTTGTGCTCCAGAAGAGCGTCGTCAAGGCTCCAGAAGAGCCGGCGGCGAAGAAGCCGAGAATCGAGGCTCCAGAGTCTTCTAGAACATTTTTAGAACCTCGAGAGTCGTTCCCGACGTCTTCTGAACTCCAATTTCCACGTCTTCAGGATTCTAGAAAGTGTTCTAGAGTTCTAGAATTGGAGGATGAAACTGAATACGTGGAGAATTCTGTGGGCGAGAAGACTAAAATTCCCAGGCAAATGGATTCAGATGATGCTGTGGCGATGCCAATTTTAGAGAAAATAGTTCCAGTGGAAACTTCGAGAAAAGTTCGTGAAATCCGTGCGGGGAAAATGCTGAGAAATGGGCTGGAAAAAGCTATAACAATCACTGGAAACAAGCAAAATTCACCTGAAAAAACCGGAAAAATCCATGGAAAATCATCTGAAATCAGTGAGAAAGGACTGAAAATTAATCTAAAAAATCAGTAAAATCAGCCAATTTTTCACTGAAAATCGACCAAAAAAAAGGCGAAAAAAAATGCTAAAATGACATTTAAAATCAGTGAAAACAGCTTAAAATTAATCAAAATCGACTAAAATTTACTGAAAACACCGAACATATGGCTGAAATTCAGCTGAAATTTGTCTGGAATCATCCTAAATGAACTCTAAAGAGTACATGCTGAAATGCGTCCAAGTTAGCGAAAATTTGCTATAAAATAGTCAAAATCGACTGAAGTTGCTCAAAAAAGGCTCTGAAATTGCTCAAAATCAGCTAAACCCCTCTGTCTGGGATCGGTGAAAATAAACTCTAACAGGTATACGCTGAAATTCAGCCAAAATTCGTCTGGAATTGGACATTTTCAGCATATACCCATTAGATTTAATTTGGGCGTTCCTGGACGAATTTTGGCTGAATTTCAGCGATTTTTTCGATGTTTTTAGAAAATTTTAGTCGATTTTGACCAATTTTGAGCTGATTCGCAACACTTTTGTCGCATTTTTTGTCGATTTTCAGTGAAAAATTGGCTAATTTTGACTGCATTTTTGACGATATTGAGTCTTTTTTTTGACTGATTTCAGATCATTTTCCATAGAGATTTTGCGGCTTTTTCCGCCCATTTTTCTCCTAAATTTTGGCTCCGGGACGTTTCAGAACCCGACGTTTCAGAACTTTTCCGCATTTTTGTATAGTGGTTTTTGTACATAAAATGAGTATTGCTTATTTTAATTTGTTGTTTTTTTTCTGTTTTTTTTTTATTCGTTCTCATCTACCGTACTCCAAATAATGATAGATTCACACTCGGAAACTCTCAAAAAATCGAAAAAAAGTTGATATTTTCAAAAACGGTGTCATTGCTGAAAGTATGCTCCGGCTAAATGAGCAACACTCATTTTATGTACAAAAACCACTATGCAAAAATGCAGAAAAGTTCTGAAACGTCGGGTTCTGAAGCGTCCCGGAGCCAAAATTTAGGGGAAAAATGAGCTAGAAAAACCTTATTTCACTGAAAACTAGCCAAATTACACTGAAAAAAACCGCAAATATCCGTGAAAATGATCTGTAATCAGTCAAAATTAGCCAATTTTCTACTGAAAATCGACAAAAAATACGACAAAAATGTTGCGAATCAGCTCAAAATTGGTCAAAATCGACTTAAATTTATTAAAAACATCGAAAAAAAATCGCTGAAATTCAGCCAAAATTTGTCCAGAAACGCCCAAATTAAATCTAATGGGTATATGCTGAAAATGGCCAATTCCAAACGAATTTTGGCTGAATTTCAGCGTATACCTGAAAATTGGCAGAAAATCAGCTCAAAAATGGTCAAAATTCGCTCAAATCGCCTGGAAAAATGACTTGAAAATCGTCTCGGAGCCAAAATTTTCATAAAAATCGATATTTGTTGCAGGTCTCCTCGAACACCTACTTCTCGAACATGGCATCTGTCGCTCGTTCTCTCTACATGCGTAGCCGTGTTCTTCCCCGATCTCATATCTATTTTCAATCCGAATTTTATTGTTTGATTTGCTTTGAAAATTTACAATCACCGTGCCCGAAACAACACTCGGTCGTCGAGTTTTGTGTCGTTAAAGAGGTCAAAAAGTACGATTTTGACTGATTTTTGAGCTAAAAATCGATAATTTTGAAGCTAAAATCCCCATAAAAGCGGGGTTCTGGCACAGTCTAGACTTTTTAGAGCCCAAAAATCGATAATTTGAAGCTAGAAAATCCGTTTTCACTGATTTTCGTCGATTTAGGGATTTTTGAAAAATTCGATTTTTTTTTGGGAATTTTTATGTATTTTAGTCGATTTTTCTCGTTTTTCGTCGAGTTGTTCTGTAATTTGTACACCAAAAAAGTTGAAAATTTTGAAAATTCAAAAGTGGGCGGAGCTTAGGTCCGTTAGCGATTTTTCGAATTTTTGGTTTAAAAAAAGGTTTTTTCAATCGAAATTTTCTTAAATCCCGTTAAGTTGAAAATGTCCAAAATCCAAAAATTCAAACTTTTTGAAAATTCCAAAATTCGATAATTTCAAAAATCTGGAAATTCAAATTTCTGAAAAATTCGGAAATTTCAGAAATTCAAAAACTTAAAATTTTCAAAATCTCAAAAAATTAAATTTTCAAAAAAAAATCCCGAAATTTTCGAAAATTCCAAAATATTTGAAAATTTCAAAATTTTGAAAAAATCTAAAAGCTTTAAATTTTATGAAAAATCCCAAAAAGCTAAAAATTGAAAAATTCCAAAATTGAAATTCTCAAAAATCCTGAAAATTCGAAAGGGTAAAAATATCAAAAACTCGAAAATTTAAAAAATCCCAAAATTCAAAATTTGCGAAATTCCCAAAATTTTGCAAAATCCTAACTTCTAATTTTTGGGATTTTCGGAAATTTTCAAATTTTAGGATTTTTGAAAAATTTTGAATTATCAAATTTTCCAGGCGCCTCAAAAATCTTGGCTCCATTGAGAAGAAGGATTTGGCAGGACATTTGAGACAAATGATGGTGGAATATGACGAGGAGACGTTGAGATTGGAGGATTCTCAAGAGATGGCGACGTCATCTGAAACCGCCACGTCATCAGATCCCCTGGAGACGATGACGTCGCTTGAGGATCTTCAAATAGAATACACGATTCCACAGAATCAACCATCCACGTCATCAGCAGCGGTTCAACGGGGAGGGCTTTTTGTCTTTGAAAGCGCTCGAAGAGGACCGGGAAGACCTGCAAATCGGAGAAACAGAATTATGGGACAAAGGGGGCTGATGCTTCTTAAGGTGCGGAATTTTTGAAACTTGGAAACCAATAAATTTCTGAGATCGCAAAAAAACCTAGTAAACCTTTTTTCAAAATTTCTTAAAATCGCTCAAAGATTACGCAATAATCGCGCGAAAATCGCTCAAAAATCGCTCGAAAATTGCCCGAATATCGCTCAAAAATCGCTCAGAGATCGCTCAAAAATCTACGAAAATCGCTCAGAAATTGCTTAAAAATCGCTCAAAAATCGCTCAAAAATCATTCAATAATCGCTCAAAAATCGCTCAAATTTCCTCGGAAATTGCTCGAAAATTGCTCAAAAACTGCTCAAAAATCGCTTAAAAATTGCTTAAAAATCGCTCAGAGATCGCTCAAAGAATCTACGAAAATCGCTCAAAAATCGCTCCAAAATTGTCTAAAAATCGCTCAAAAATCACTCAAAAAATCGCTTAAAAATTGCTAAAATTTCCTCGAAAATTGCTCAAAAATCGCTTAAAAATCGCTTAAAAACTGCTTAAAATTGCTCAAAAACCGATCGAAAATCGCTAAAAATCGCTGGAAATTCCACAAATTCAGGAAATTTTTCGTAGTTTTTGGAGAAATTTTAGACCTTTTTTTTCAGCCATTTTTTGTAGATTTTTTAGTGATTTTCAGACGATTTTTTTTTCAATTTTTAATAGATTCTTGAGCTCAAAAATCGTTTAAAAATCGCTCAAAAATTGTTCTTTTGAGCCTTTTTCACGAATTTTGAGCCATTTTTTATGAATTTTCAGTCATTTTTCATGAATTTTCAGTCATTTTTCACGAATTTTGAGTCATTTTTTATGATTTTTTAGTCATTTTTCACGAATTTTGAGCCATTTGTCATGAATTTTCAGTCATTTTTCATGATTTTTGGGCGATTTTCTGCCATTTTTCAATGATTGCTCATTTTCCAGGAGCCCAAACGAGAAGAGCCATCCTTCCACCATTATCATCACAACTCGGCACCACCATCCCCACCACAAATCCATCGATCATCTCCAGAAGCATATTCCCCATCGCATCCTCAATTTCCATCCAAAAAAATCTACCCAAAAATGAGCAAACTGTGTCAAGGAGTGATTAATCAGTTGAGAGGACGAGGACTCGGACAGTTCAGAGCATCGGATCGCACACACTTCTGCTTGACTTGCCTCTCGTTCAAAGTAGGGAATTTCGAAGGAAAATTTGTAAAAAAAAATGACCCTAAAAATGGCTTGAAATTACCTGAAAATGGCTGTAAATCATCCCAAAATTACTGAAATTAACTCCAGATGACTTAAAATGACCCAAAAACGGCTGAAAATGCCCATAACATCGCTTTAAATGACCCGAAAATTGGTTAGAATGACTATAAAAATGGCTGAAAATGACCCCGAAATCAATAAATATTACTAAACATAACTATGAAATGACTGAAATGACTCAAAATAGCTCCAAAATCACTAGAAATGACCCAAAACTTACTAAAATAACCCAAAAAATGGCTTGAAATGGTATTCGAAATTGCTCGAAATCACTAAAAATGTCTTTAAATAATCCAAAAATGGCTTGAAATGACTCTAAATATGGCATAAAATAGCCTGAAAATAGCATTAAATGATCTCAAAAATTACTGCTGAAATTAACTCAAAAATGGCTGAAAACGCCCAAAAAATTGCCTAGAATGACTGTAAAAATTACTAAACATAACTATAAAATGGCTGAAAAAAAAATAACCCGAAATCACTAAAAATGACCCGAAAGTGACTTAAAATAACCCGAAAATCACAGAAAATAATCTGAAAATGGCTGAAAACGACGCAAAAAATGCCTTAACATCGCCCAATATCCACCTCTAAAATGGCTTAAAACGACCCCGAAATCACTAAAAATCACCAAAAATAACCCGAAAATAGCCTAAAATAACCCCGAAATCACTAAAAATATTTATAAAAATTGGCTAAAATGGCTTGAAATAGCTCAAAAATGGCTAAAAATTGCTTAAAATAACTGAAAAATCACTAAACATAACCCAAAAATCGTTTTGAAATGACGCTGAAATCACTGAAAACGACTCGAAATGGCTAAAAATGACTCAAAAATGGCTGAAAATTACCCTAAAAATAGCTTAAAAGGCCGAAAATGACTAAAAATGCAAATTTTCTGGGCAAAAATTGAAAAAAAATTCATTTTTCTGAAAATTTTGCAGAAAGTGGCTTAAAATGACACGAAAGTGGCTCGAAATCACCCGAAAATGACTAAAAATTACCCAAATATGTCTTAAAATAACCCTAAAATGACCCTAAAATGATCCCGAAATCACTAAAAATATTTATAAAATGGCTAAAATGGCTTGAAATAGCTCAAAAATGGCTGAAAATGCCCATAAAATAGCTTAAAATTACCCCAAAATCACCAAAAAGGCTTAAAATGACCTTATTTTTCTGAAAATTTGGCAGAAATTGAAGAAAACAAGTTCCAGAAATGCACGAAACAGCACGACGAGCCATGGCGAGAGCTGGAGCGTGTATGGCGATCGGAGTACGGTAATCAACGGGTGATTCCTGACGAGCTGGTCAATCAAATGGAAGAAATGAAGCATCGATTTCAGTGTGAAGAGGAGGCACTCGCTGTCAACGAATCACCGTCGCCGGAATCCTTTCAAACGTTGATCTGATTTCGATTTTTATTGATTTTATTGATTTTTCCGTGTTAAAGCCTGCCTAGAAATCTCATTTTTCTTGATTTTTAATCATTTTTAATCAATTTTCAATGTCCAGAAAGTTCCAAAAATCGTTTAAAATCATTTTTTCACTCGGAAATTCCCATTTTTACACCAATTTCCGTCTCAAAATGACCTGATTTGATTTGATTTTCATTGAATTGTTCGATTTTTTAGCAATTTTTCTTGGTTTTTATCATTTTTAATCAATTTTACATGTCTAGAAAGCTCCACAAGTCGTTGAAAATCATTTATTTTTCAATGCGATTTTCTCCAATTTTTCTCACAAAAATTCCAATTTTTAGCCTTCTTTTTCTGCCTCTGAATCTCTTTTTTTTCCCCAATTTTTATCGTTTTTATATTGTTCAAGAAATCATTTTTGTGTTCAAATCCTCTATATTTTACCCATTTTCAGCTTTCAAAAACGCTATTTTCCCTTGGTTTTACACCCTAAAAGGCGGTTTTTGGAGTGTTTTTCACGATTTTTGAGCTTTACAATCATTGTTTATCCCCCATTTTTTCTAAAAAATTCCTCGCGGATAGTGCTGTGTCGATTGTTGACAATCGACAAAAATCGTCAAAATCGGTGTCGATTTCGTCGACTCGATCAAAAATCGATATTCTAAAAGTCGACAAAAAATTGACTTTTCAAAAGTCGATGAGATTGAAAATCGATAAGAATCGATTTTTGTCGATTTTGAATCGACTCAAAATCGACAAGAACCGACTAAAAATCGATTTTTAATCGACTTTCATGTCCGAGAGGATTACAAGGCCGGTGACCTAGAAACTGTCTGTTTTTTTGTTGTTGTGCCTGTTTGAAACTGGCAGTGTGCTACATTTTGATATGGTGGCCTAACTTTTGCAAATTTGCTTTTCTAGGCCACCACTTCAAAATGACCTAAAAATGTCCTAACATGATTCTGTTGTGTTTTTAGGCCATTTTGACATGGTGGCCTAAGTTTTGCAAGTTGAGTTTTCTAGGCCACCACGAGTTCAACTGAAAACCGAAAAAGTCGATTTTTCGTGGACTTTTCTCGATTTTCGTCGATTTTAAGTCGACGCAAATACGACAAAAGTCGATTCTTGTCGATTCTTGTCGACGTTCGTCGACGCAAAATCGACAACGGAAAGTTCGATTTTCATCGACAAATAGCCTTGTCGAATTGTTGAATGTCGATTGTGTCGAATTCAAAGTCGACAAAAAATCGTCGATTTTCGAGTCGACTCGGCACTCTACTCGCGGAGCCCTTTTTGGACCCTGTTTGACCCTTTTTTTTTGCCACTTTTTTTTTCAAATTCTCTCTATTTTACCCGTTTTCAGCTGCCAAAACAGCCCAGGAACACTATTTTCCCCTTTTTTTGCCCTAAAAATCGGTTTTCAGAGTTTTCGACCTGGTTTTTAGCTTTTAGATCGTTGAAAATCCTCTTTTTTAGCATAGTTTCGACTATAAATGCTTTAAAAAGCTCGAAAATTAAGGATTTTTCCCCTTTTGCACCTATTTTTATGTTATTTTTTTTAACTCAATTTTCATGGAATTTTTCCTAGAAATGCTCGTTTTTGGACTATTTTTCAACATATTTCTCTTCTGCTTCCCCTATGTTAATTGTATTTTTCTTTTTAAAATCTTCTATTTTCTGTTTCACCCGCAGCAGTTTTCGAACCCAATTTTTCCTGATTTCCAGGAATTTTTTAAAACCGATTTTCATTGATTTTTTTTTCATACGGTGTCTTTTTGATGAATTATTGATTTTCAAGTTAAAAAAGGATGTCGAAAATTAGCATTAAAAATTAGTAGGCTTAGAGTTAATTTTCCAGGAATAAAACCGAGAAAAAATACAGAAAAATGGTTAAAATAGATGAAAAATGTGTCGAATTCATAATAAGGAATTTTTGAGGGGTACGGTATATTAAAGGCGCATAGTTGAATAATCAAAAATTAGTATAGTTAAAAAAGGTTTTTTTGGTAATCAAGAATCTGGAAAAAAAAAGGGGAATCTTCTGAAAATTGGGGTATCAGATACCGTAAACACTCTAATAGAACGCCACCCGAACTGTCAAATTTGAGCCGATGTAGCTCATTTTCTGTGAAAGATATCGAAAAGTGGTAAACTGATAAATGTTGCTGCTATCATGATAAACATTTTATCAGTTGACAACTTTTTGATATCTTTTACAGGAAACGAGAAAAATTGGCTCAAAATTTGGGGTCCACCTAAATGCTCTAATAGAAGCCAGTACAATTTGAGTTCATTTATCTCATTTTCTGTGAGAGATATAAAGAAGTGGTTGACTGAAAAAATGTTGGTGATATCATGATAAACATTTTATCAGTTAACAACTTTTTGATATCTTTCAAAAGAAGTGAGATATTTAGGCTGGACGGTCCGGGTGGCGTTCTATTAGAGTGTTTATGGTATATAGCAAAAAAAAATGTATTTTTTCACAATTTTTCAGGTTCCTTAGAAAATCAGCAAGAATAAAAGAATCTGGAAAAGAGATTTGAATTTCTGATCTAAAAAGTTGCATTTTTCCAGATTTTCAGTTTTTTGAAAAATCATTTTCCACTCATTTTTAGTGAAAAAGGCTTACTTTGAAGACTACGAAAGATGTTCAGAATTTTTCAATTCGTCTGAAAATTTCAGAGTATACTAAACAAAACGAGAGCTTAAATTTTGTTGTTGACAACTTTTTGATATCTCTGATACAAATCAAGATAATAGAGCTCAAAGGAAACAAGCTTCCTTGGCGCCCCTTCTCTATCAGCACTCCTGGTCACGTTGAGCTCAATTATCTCGGTTCCTATAAGAGATAACCAACACTTGTCAATTAATAAAATGTTGCTGATATCATGATAATCATTTTATCAGTTGACAACTTTTTGATATCATTCAAAAGAAGTGAGGTATATAGGCTCAAAGTCCGGGTGGCGTTCTATTAGAATGGTTACGGTAAAAAAAATATTTTTTACAATTTTTTCAGGTTTATCCGAGAATCAGCAATAATAGAAGAATCTGGAAAGAAATACATAACAAATCCATCCTTGCATTTTTTTAGATTTTCATATTCCTAAAATTCGTTTTCAACTCATTTATCCTTTTTGGTGAAAAATCACCTAATTTTGGAAGACTACAAAAGTGGTTCAGCATTTTTCAATTTGTCTGAAAATTGCATATTATACTAAACAAAACTAGAGCTTTAATTTAATAGTTGACAACTTTTTCGGAAAATTTCATCTAAATGAGATAGGTGGTCTCGAAGTGTCCTGGCACTTCACTCGGCACGCAATCTGGCATTATTAGAGCGTCATTCCATACTTTAACTTCAAGCTTTTAAGTTAAAACTATCTCGGCTTTTTTGAGAGATATCAGAAATCAATCAACTGATAAAATGTTTATTATAATGCCATCTACATTTTATCAGTTGGAAACTTTTTGATATCTCTTATAGGGAGCAAGATAAATTGAGCTCAAAGTTAGCAAGTGTTGTGGTGACGCCAGCCGGCGGCGCGCAATTAAAGTTCAATTATCTCAGTTCCTATGAGAGCTATAAACAATTTGTCAACTGATAAAATGTAGATGATATTATGATAAACATTTTGTCAGTTGACAACTTTTTGATATCTTACGAACCCAGATAATTGAGCTCAAAGTTTGCAAACATTATTTTTCAATGTACTAAGATAAACATATTTTTAGAGCATAGAAAAAATACTTGAGAATCATTCGATTTGTCTGAAATTTTTCAGATTTACTAAAGAAAAATAGAGCTTCAATTTTGTAGTTGACAACTTTTTTGTGAAAATTCATCCAAATGAGATATGTCGCTGTTAGTGGAGGTATTGGTCAGAGCTTCTCGGTGTCCTTCAATGGGGACATTTAAAGGCACAGATCGCGAAAACTATGGTAGTTAGAAAAAAGTTGTCAACTACAAAATTAAAGCCCTAGTTTTGTTGAGTATGTTCAGAAATTATCAGAGAAATTGGACAATTCGACTTTTTTGGGACTTCAAATTTGACTTTTTCCTTGAAAATTGAAAATTGGTATAATTTTTCTTCTTCTTCTTCATAATTTTTCTTATTTTTTTCCTTTTTTCCATCTTCTTCTTCTTTGCTGACACCTTACGAAACACCCCCTCCCCGCATTCTCTGCGTCTCCTCCTTCTCCACACGTGTCAGTGGAGCGCGCTTGCACCATTAGATTTAAAAACGACCGAAATGGGTTAAAAACATGAGTTTTCTACTATTTTTTCAGCAAAAATCGAAATTTCTCGAAAAAACCAAAATGCAAATTGGCTTTAAAAAGAAATTTTAAGTTTTTTTTTTATTTTTCCACCGACAATTTTCTATATTTATGAGTTTATCGGTTTTTGGAGATAACTGGAAAATATGGAAAATCAATAGGGGGCCAAAATTTGAATTATTTTTTCGAATTTTCCCTTTTTTCTATAGATATCCTATTTTCAGACTACAAGGTCTTCAAACATGAGTTCAGGATCATCAATTATGGTAAGTTTTTTAAATTTCGAAAAGTTGGATGGCTTACTGTAGTTTGGAAAAAATTGGGATATTAAATTTTTGGATTTTTTTTAACGAAATTAAAGCTCTATTTTGTTTAGTACACTCAGAAATTTTCAGACAAATGGAATGAGCCTAACGTACTTTTTCCGGACTCTAAAAATATGAAACCCACATTACATTGAAACATAAAGCGTGCAAATTTTGAGCTCAATTACCTCGATTCCTGTGAAAGATATTAGAAATTTGTCAACTGATAAAATATTGCTGATAATATGATAAACATTTTATCAATTGACCAATTTTTGATATCTCTGATAGGAAGCAAGATAATTAAGCTTGAAGTGGGCGGTCGGCGCCGCTGGTTGCGTGACCACTAAACTTGCACATTTCGAGCTTAATTATCTCGGTTCTTTTAAAAGATATCAAAATTGTGTTATCTAATAAAATGTTGCTGATATTATGATAAATATTTTATCAGTTGACAAATTTTTGATATCTCTTATAGGAAGCAAGATAATTAAGCTCAAAGTGTGCAAGTATAAAAGTGACTCAACCAGTAGCGCCGGCCGTGCCGCGCATGAGCCTTGTTTGAGCTCAATTATCTCGATTTCTGTGAGAGATATCAAAAATATGCCAACTGTTAAAATATTTATCATAAAATTGTTAACATTTTATCATTTAACCACTCTCTGATATCTTTCATAGGAACCGAGATAATTGAGCTCGAAGTATTCAAGTATAGTGGTGATAGAACCAGCGGCGCCGAGCCCTGTTTGAGCTCAATTATCTCGGTTCCTATGAAGGATATTAAAAATAAGTCAACAGATAAAATGTTGCTGATATTATGATAAACATTTTATCAGCTGACCAATTTTTGATATATCTTATAGGAATCGAGATAATTAAGCCAAAATCGTTATTTTCTCAAACTAAACCCATTTTTCAGTACCACTGCCAAAAAACGGGATGCATATCTGGATTCACTCAAAAGAAGGATATGATTGATCACATTTTTATCAATCATATCAAACACTGGAAAGCGAGAATGGGAAAGGAAAATGAGGTGGTGGTTCGAGAAAAAAAGGCTAGGAATGGAGAGAAGACATTACCAAAAGGGGTCAGTTTTAAATTTGAAATTTGGATTTTTTTTGTCTAAAATCAATATTTTCAGATTTCCTGTTTCTGGAAGAGATGTGATAGCTGCTTCACAAACAGAAAAGACATGGAGCAGCACGTCATCTCGAGCCATTTTGAGTTGGATGATGTGGAATGGGTTATGGAGGACGAGGAGGAGGAGAAGGCGTCGGAAATTCTGGATCATTCAGAAACGAGTGGATCTCAGGAACCTCTAGAGGAACGGAATTTGAGAATTCCAGATTCTGGAGAAGACACCTTGAACAATGCTCCAGAATACGCTAAGCCAGAATCGCTCCTCTCACGGATTCTAAAATCCGAGCAACGTCTAGTCCGAAGACTTCAAGACGCAGAATTCAATGACACTGATTGTACAGTAGCAAATCCGAGACCACAGAAGCGTATGAGATTGGATTATGATCTCCCGGGATCATCCGATGCTCCAGAATACGAAGACGAAATGCCCGACGAGCTTTGGCCTCCGAAAATGCCAGCTATGAAGAAACCAAAGCGGCAGTCGTCAGCGGATTCTGATTCAACGTCTTCAGAAGTTCAATGTTCGTCAAGCACAACCACCAAAATCAAGAAATATAGAATGAGAACATCCAGACGACCTCTGACAACTTGGAAAAGGCCAGCACCATCTGCTCAAGAATACAAAAATTCAGATGGGGAAGACGACGAAATGCCCATGTCGAGACGAATCACACGATCCCAGAAAGCATGGCCAGGGGTTCCAATTGGGTCGAGAAGAATCACACGATCTCAAAACCCATGGAAAGAAAAGAAAGCCAAAAGGAATTCGGTGTCAGGACAAAACGAGGTGAATAATGGACTTTTACTGTTTTAGTTCAGAGCATCTTAGTACAGTTTTTGGGTTTAGAAGGGAAGATAATTGGATAAGCCTTGTATCCTTGATGTGTTAAAGGAGGCCAGACACGAAAGTCTACGGGGTTTTCTTGGGGAGAGATCATGTATTCTGACGGAAAGTCGTGCGATTGCGACCAATGCGCGCTACTTGACGAGCATTTATTTTTTTTTAGTACACACAAGATTTCTTCAATGTTAGGCGATAATTCCAGACTTTTTGCCGATATTCTGTCATTCCATGATGTCGCCGCATGAAAACAGAAAAAAAACGAAAATGGAAATATGGGAATCGAACCCGCGATGCGCGACCGATAGACAATCGCGTTCACCTCTACACCACACGGCGCCTGTCGTCTAGTGCCGCTAAAACGATTATGAAACGAGGAGTGTGCCGCCGCGTGGAAGAACGTTCGCATTCTCGCTTATACGGCAACATGGAGTTATGGCTGGGTGTCCATTGTTATTTTCTGACTGTACTGTGTCATATATCAAAAAACTAGAACTGTGAAATTTTTCATGTCTGGCCTCCTTTAAAAATAGCCTACCCCTCCCAATTTACTCGGCTGTCGGCGCCAATACTTGCAGAAGTCTCTGAGCACAATATTCTTTGTATTAGTTAAAACTTGTGGCAGTCTTGTGCAAGACTTGTAGTAGGGTTGGCCAAGTCTTGTATTCTGTTGGCCGGGCTTTTTCCCGAAATTCGGAGGCCCGACCCGGCCCGTTACAAGTATGTTTGTAACTTTGTCCACACATTTTCGAAAAGATTGAAAATTTAATATATTAAGTTG
>NC_013489.2:12207807-12234685 GCF_000004555.2 Caenorhabditis briggsae | reverse complement strand
GCAGGCTTGGCCAAGTCTTGCGTCGTTACGCCAACAACAGAATCAACAGAATACAAGACTTGGCCAACTCTACTACAAGTCTTGCACAAGCCTGCCACAAGTCTTAACTAATACAAAGAATATTATGCTCAGAGACTTGTGCAAGTATTGGCGCCGACAGCCGAGTAAATCGGAAGAGGTAAGCGGTTCAAAATGACAAAATTTTTCCTACCGGTCCGGCCCGGAATTTTACAAGTATGGTTACAAATGGTTTTTTTTTTCAGAAATGCATGAGTAGTGTACTGTGGGCCACATATGATTTGATCGCAAAATCTTCCACAATCAAAGATGATGACTTCAACAACGAGAAGTTTTGTTTTCATTGTCAACGAACGGATTGCAAAAATAAACATAAAGAAACGATCAGGAATCAGATCATATGTGAAGCACGAGAGTAAGTTTTAGGAATAAGAACAGTTGCAAGCGTTCCGGCTGACTGATAACTTGTCTCTAAAACGAGATGTTCAGACAGTTTTGGTACCAAATGATAGATCTCGACAGGGCCCATCAGGTTTATATAATTTGAGCTGGAATCCGGTCCGATAACATGTCGAAAAATGTGTTTAAATGACTAAAATCTGCTTTTCGTCAAGTTGTTCGAAAATTGTCATTCAAGCACAGTTTGCGGCATGTTACAGGAATGGAATCAGGCTTAAATGATATGATCAGAGTGTTTAACTTCCACAGTAAACTCCAACCGAAGCCGAAACATGTCTTTGACTGCCGATCCACCAGCATGCACCGTCCCAGCGGCCGGAGGAACCTCGACCCACAAATTGGTCAATGGAGGAGCCGACAAACTCATCTTCAAGATCAAGTCGTCAAACAACAATGAGTACCGTATCACCCCAGTGTTCGGATTCATCGATCCATCTGGAACCAAGGACGTTACCATCACTCGCACTGCTGGAGCACCAAAGGAGGACAAGCTCGTCATCCACTTCGCCAACGCCCCAGCTGATGCGACTGACGCTCAGGCTGCTTTCGCTGCCGTCACTCCAGCTGGAACTGTGACCATCCCAATGTCGGCTACATCTTAAACTCTATTCATGATTATTAGAATATGATGGGCCCTGTCGAGATCTATCATATGGTACTGAAACCGTCAGAGTATCTCGTTTTAGAGACAACTTATCAGACGTCCCGCTTGCAACTATGGAAATTAGTAAAGATTAGAGTTCAACGTATTGTTTACAGAAAGATGCGCTTAAATGGCTCAGAGTTCAACCAAGAGAACCTTATAGATGCCTTATCGACACTGAAGGAAGAATGTGTGACATTGAAGCGCAATGGAATAAATCATTGGCGACCGAAAAAGGGCGCAGGTGAGAATTCAAGTTTTGAGAATAAAGTTTTTTGGAAAAATTTGATTTCAGAATCACTCGATGAAGACCCGGTGGAAGTGGATCATGTAGAAGCAGAGATCATGGATGAATCAGCCAACTTCCGAAGACCAGAAAATCAGATTGCGGAAGAATTCATTGATTATCATGGTAACAGTGATCACGAGGAAACAAGAGATACCCTAGAACCAACCGCCGTTCCACAAGTTCACATTTCCGAGGCGGCCGCTGAAGCCAAAAATGAATCCAAAGCGTTAATTCAATTGCTCGATGATTATGGGTCTTCTGATAGTGAAGATGAAGAATGGGTCACTTCAAAAGAACAAGAACCAGTGGAAACTTCAACTTATTTTTTTCGAAAAAGCCCACATCGTCTAGCACCGGATGACGATGAGCCTGGTGAGCGGAAGCCTAGGTTTTTCATAGAGAATCCTTGGAACTTTCAGAAGCCAATAGCTCTAAAAAGGTTGAGCAAGAAGCGGAAGCTCCTAAAGTCATAGTCTCAGCCATGTCAGAACTCACAGAAATCAAGGTTCATCTGGAATCTTCATCGCCAGCTTCCTCGGCGTATCTAGAAGACACTGCTTCTTCAGAAATAGGAAAAGATACGAAAATCCTCAGCCAATCCTCAGCCAATTCCCCAGATGACGTCAGTCCAGAGATCCCAGTTGTTCCAGAAAAGGAAGTAGAAGTTGTTGGCACAATGGTGACGTCACAAGAAGAACACGAGGATCAGAAAGCCGGCGAGAGTGGAAACAAAGTTGTTGATCAAGAGATAGATGATAAGGGACATCAAGAGGACGATTCTTCAAGAACTGAACAAGTTCTAGAAGAAGCCATGCTAGAATCGCCAGCTGAAGAATTCATTGAAGCAGATTTAGGAAACGGAGACATCTCTGAATCTCAGGATCAGAAGGACCAAGATTTCATGGATTTTGAAGGCAATGGGCAGGCCACTGAAATTCCTGGAGCTTCCATTCCATGTGATTGGAGACCGACAACGCCGTCTAAAGATTCAGAGACGCCAGAAAAATTAGGGAATTCAAAATCATCATCTGAACCGTTGAATGAAGAGGCCAAGCTAGGTAAGTCTCCAAGAACTGTAGTTTTCAAATCTGAACTTTTCTTAATTTTAGAATCCAATGGGCTGGATGTTCAGAATCAAGAGGAAAAAGAATTCGTGGATGTTGAAGGTGCTCGAGAAGTTCCCCATCACAAAGATCCAGGTGAGATTAGACGGGGGTGGGAAGCATTGTGAGCATAGATGTTTCAGATAAGAAGCTGGCTTTTGAAAGGAGTAGTGAAGATGATGAAGAAGTTGATGATGGAGAGGAAGAAGAATTTCTGAAAGAAGAGGTCAGTAGAACAATCCAAGACCAAAAAGTTGCTGCGGAAATCCTCGAAAAAGACCCCAACCTACAGATGGAATTACTGGAGTGGAATCAGGAACACTCGAAGGAGAAGCCAAACGAGCTGGGACCAGGAATTATAGAAGCTTCGAAATCAGTTGCGTCAGAATTCAAACACCATTTGGAACCTTTATCGCCAGCTTCCACAGCGAGTCTAGAAGACGTGGCTTCTTCAGAATCCTGAGCCAATGCTTCAGATGACGTCAGTCTAGGGATACAGAATCCAATGTAGAATTTTTCAGTTTTGGAATCATAGTTTTTTTTTGCCTTCTTGTTTTTTATCTCTTGTTTTCTTTCAATTTTACAAAATCCATACAATAAACTGTTTGATGTTTTTTTTTCTGAAATTTAAATCTCCGTTTTTGTTTCTGGTTACTGTTTTTGGCAGTTTTCAATAGTTCTATTTATTCTGCCTTTTCCGTGTTTTTGAAAATAGAATTTTTCGAAATTTCAGAATTTTTCCTTAAAAAATGGCTTCTTCTTCATCTTCTGGACCACTACCTGATATGGTAGGAACTCTTTATTTTTCTAAAACTTGCGAAAAATTTTTTTTTGAAAATCATTAAAAAATCATCAAAAACTTTATAATGTGCAAAAAATTGTCCGCAAAATCATAAAACCATAAAATACTGAAAATCGGAAAAAAAACATAATTTTTCATGAGATGGCAAATTTTGAGGTTTTAATGAATTTCAGATTTTTGGAAAATTTTCGAAAAAAATGAATTTGGAATTTTCAAAAATTCTCTTTTTTTTGAAAATTCTAAAATTCTGAAAATTCTGAAATTCAAAAATTCAAAAAATTCTGAAATTCAGAAAGTTGGAAACTCAGAAATTCTAAAATTCTAAAATTCTAAAATTTTAAAATTCTAAAATTCTAAAATTCTAAAATTCTAAATTTCTAAAATTCCAAAATTTCGAAAATTCTAAAATACCAAAATTTCGAAAATTCTAAAATTCAGAAAATTCTAAAATTCAGAAATTCAGAAAATTCTAAAATTCAGAAATTCAGAAAATTCTAAAATTCAGAAATTCAGAAAATTCTAAAATTCAGAAATTCAGAAAATTCTAAAATTCAGAAATTCAGAAAATTCTAAAATTCAGAAATTCAGAAAATTCTAAAATTCAGAAATTCTGAAAATTCTAAAATTCAGAAATTCAGAAAATTCTAAAATTCTCAAATCCTAAAATCCTAAAATCCTAAAATTCTAAAATTCAGAAATTCAAAAATTCCAAAATTCCAAAAATAAAAAATTCAAATTTCCAAAAATCAAAAAATTCTCAAATTCTCAAATTTTCAGATTCAATGTGGCTGGAAAGACTGTAACAGTTGGTTTTCCACAGGAATCGATATGAATCAGCACGTGGCTATAAATCATTTGAAATTCATGAAAATTCAATTTCAAGAAGCTGATCAGGCAATTCTGGAGCCAAAAAGAGCAGAGGTTCCGGGATTACTGTAGTTTCGAAAATCTCAAAATGTCCATTTTTTCAGACCTCTGAAGTCCATCGATCATCCATAATGCCAGTACGAGTCTTCCAACAACCATGGACCAGAAATTCGGTAAATTCGGGGATTCAGAAATTTAGAAATTCAGAAAATAGACAAAAAACTGGACAATTATCTGGAAAAACCAAGTTTCTAGCTCATCTGAGAGCTGAGATACAGCTATTTGAAGTTTAGAAGAGACGCAGACAGTTAGAGAGCCTTGTTGTCTCTTCGCTCTGTCGTTTTTACAGCATCCCTCACCTAGGTAAACTTTAATCGACTGTATCTCAGCTCTCAGGCGAGCTAGAAAGTTTGTTTTTTTTTTTGAAAACATATATTTTCCAGTACGGTACTCCACAAAAATCCCATCATCGAAATCTTGTGGCCGACCAAGAGGACCGCAAACCGTATCACTATTTCAACATTGTGGAGGATGAAGATGATGAGGCTCCGCCCTCAACGGACCCATCGGAAATCAGTCAGACGCCAGAGGAACCATCGAATCGGAAAAGATCAAGGGAGGAGGATGAGGAAGGGAATGGAGGGGATGATGTGAGTTTTTGGAGCTCAATTATCTCGCTACCTATTAGAGATATGGGAATTTGGTTAACTAATAAAATGTAGTTGATATTATGATAAACATTTTATCAGTTGACAGTTTTTGATATCACTTATAAGAGCCGAGATAATTAAGCTTGAAGTTCAAGTATATTTCACCTTTGAGCTTAATTACCTCAACTCCTATGAAAGATAAAAAATTTTGTAAACTGATAAAATGTTTATCACATTATCAGTAATATTTTATCAGTTGGCCAATTTTTGATTTCTCTTATAGGAATTGAGATAATTGAGCTTATAGTGCACGCTTTCTCATTTCAGCAAGTAACCCGGCCCTTCTATTTTTCCAAGCCTGTCCCAGGGGGGCCCTTCAAATGCAGGTTATACGGTATCCCATTTTTCAGGACGTCTCCATAGTCAGTGAGACTTCTGAAGCATCGTCGTCAAAAAAGAAACAAAAGACAAGCAGTAGCACCGGAAATCCACCAGAAAAGCTTCCATGGTCATTGGCGCAGGTGAGCCGAGCTTGATATCTTGCAAAAAAGGAAAAAAAGCAAGCTCAAAATTTTTCGATTTGTCTGAAAATGTTAGAGTATACTAAACAGAAATTTAGCTCTATTTTTGTAGTCGATAACATTTCGTGAAATTTTGTGCAAATGGGATATGCGCCTTTAAAAATGTCAAGAACGGAAGAGCTGAAAATTTTGTTATTGTCACTTTTAAAGGCGCATATCTCGTCCAGATAAAATTTTACAAAAAAGTTGGTATTTACAAAAATGAAGCTCTTTTTTTACGTGGCATACTGTAGAATTTCTAGAAAAATCGCACAAGTTTTTGGGGCATTTTTTGGACATCTCGCGCTCTAACAGCAGCCGGCTCGTACGTGCACTTTGAGCTTAATTATCTCGGTTCCTATCAGAGATATCAAAAATTTGTCAATTGATAAAATATTTATCATAATATCACCAATATTTTATCAATTGACAACTATTTGATAACTCTCATAGGAACTGAGATAATTGAGCTCGAAGTTGAAATGTCAGTGATTGCCGACTGGTGGTGATCTACGCGATCGGCTGGCGACCTCTTAACTTTGAGCTTATATATCTCGGCTCCTGCAAGAGGTATCAGAAATTTGTTCACTGATAAAATATAGTACATTTTATGATAAACATTTTATCAGTTAACAAATTTTTGATATCTTTCAAAGAAACCGAGAAAATTGAGCTCAAAATAGGAACATTGGGTGGGCTTCTATGTTATGTTAATCTAGCACGTTGGGCTCTTTTTTGAGTTTTTTGACGCCTAATGTTCTAAAACAATTCCAGGACATGTCCCACATACCATCCCGCGAGGTCCGTCTATCCACACCCTTTACTACCATTGCTGACATGGCGTACGCTATCAGGGAAGAGCTAAATTGTCGAAAAACGCTTCGAAAGCGAAACCAAGCCAATGGAAACTACTGTGTCGTTTGTTTGGACTACCGTAAAGACAGCGGATTCTGTGACTACATGCATAACAATCAACATGATCATTTCATCAAGTATTGGCATGCGTGAGTAGCTAAGCATTCAAATTCAAGCTCATATATCTCAGTTCCTGTAAAAGATACAAAATAGTGGTCAACTGTCAAAATGTTTTTCATATTATCACCAACATTTTATCAGTTGGCAACTTTTTGATATCTTATAAGAGCTGAGATAATTGAGCTCAAAGGGGAAAGCTCGTCGCTCTCCGGCTGGGCAACGCGGTCGGCCGCCGACCTCTTAACTTTCAACCAATTCATCTCGGCTCCTATAAGAGATATCAAAAAGTGATCAATAAAATGTTTCTGATATTATGCTGAACATTTTGTCAGTTGAAAATTGTTCATATATTCTACCGGAACTGAGATATAGGAGCTCAAAGTTGGCGGATTGGGTGGCTTAGAGTGATTACGGTAGTTCTTTCACAAAAATCAATTATTAATCTTTCAGAATGTTCGGAACGGAACGGGTCAACAAACAGAACCTTCTTCTACAATTCCAAGAGATGATGAAAGTTCGAGATGTGCTCCCCAAATTGTCCACCGCCTACTATCAAGGATCCCGATAATTTATTTCAATTATCGATTTTTTTTTACATTTTGGGCACTAGCCAAGTATTCTAAGTCATCATTATTCAGTATATTTAAAATAAAGCGTATTTTTGATCGGAAATTTGAAGAAAACGAAATTTCATATATTTTTCCTTAGTACAGCGAGAAAATGTGATTTTTAACGAATTAAGCATGCAGAAATTTAAGAATTTTGTCTATTTTTAAAGTTTCATTCATGTTTTTACGGTTTTTAACCCAGAAAACTGCGAAGAATTACAGAAAAATGCTTTGAAATTCATTTAAAATTGTTGGGTTACTGTAGAAAATTTAAAGGCGCATGCCTTGAAAGTTTTTGCAGCATATATTGAAAATCGTGTTTCTCTGGATTTTTTTGTTGAAATATAGTCAGTTAGAGCCTTTTATTTGGTTTTTCATTAAATTTTCAATGTTTTTTCAGCATTTTGACTTGAAAAAAGTTGAAATTATTTTCCGGGTTACTGTAGAAAATTTAAAGGCGCATGACTTGAAAGTTTTCACTGAAAAAAGGTATTTTTTCCGCTTTTCTCACCTGAAAAAATCTAATAAAGCCTTTATTCAATTTTTCGACCATTTTTCAACATTTTTTCTTTCCTATTCGGCTAAAAACCCACTAATCAAGCTTTGAGGTTACTGTAGCCGCTTAAAGGCGCATGCCTCAAATCGCTTCTCGCATAAATTGCGTCAGCATTCACCCAAACTTTGTGAATCGCTCGATTTTTCTCAATTTTTTTTGTTTCCGACCCATTTTTCGTGATTTCTCGCAATTTTCCACCAATTTTTCAGTTAAAATCGCTCAAAAATGAGAATCCTGGTGACAAAAACGGAGCTCGAAGAAAAGATTAGAAAAATGACGAACACCGAACGAGTGTTCTGGTACGCCGAGTGGTTTTTGCAAGAGCAAAAGAGAAATATTATGGTGAGTTAAAAAACATTTTTAGGCCGAAAATTAGAAAAAAATCCAGATCAACAATGCTCGTGAAGTGTCGCTCGCCTCGGTCAGACTCCACCCACCGTACATCCGACGTGTTGTCCATCGCCCGCCAATTCAAAATCCGACGACTCGCCGCTACACAGTTGTCAAGTCAACACAAGGAGTCGTCAAACACATCCCAACAGTAAACCTGTAAGTCTGAACGGAAGATGAGCGCCAAATTCAAGCTCAGCGCATCGGAAAACCGCCTAGCGAAAATGGAAAAAGCCGCAAAAAAAATTTGCCCCCACGCAGGATTGAACTACGGACCTCTGGTTTACAAGACCAGCGCTCTGCCACTGAGCTATAAGGGCGGTGTGAGAGAGGGGAGTGTGAGGCGTATTTGAAGAGAGAGGGCGCGGCGGCCGGGGAGGGAGACGCAGTGAAAGATTGGGAGGGGGGGGGGGGAGAAAGAGTGCGGGGAAATGAGAGACGCAGGGTATTTTTTTTTGATTTTCAGATCCGATTCCGAATGATCCGAAGGAGACAAAGCTGCCCAAATCATCGGTTTTAAAGAATTTTTTTTCAATTTTTCCATGTTTTTCACCGGGTTTCAAACCATTTTTTCCATTTTTTTTGTAATTTTAATAAATCTTATTGAATGTATTTTTAATTAAAATATCTGAAAAAAAAACTAATTGGGAAGCAAAGAAAACATTTTTATTCTTTTTTTCGTGCGGTATTTTTCTCTTTTCTTCCGAATAATGATGATGATGATGTTTGAATTATGAAAAAAAAATTGAAAAAAATCTAAAATGAGAGATTTGAAGACCAGTTTGAAGGAGATGAATCAAGAGCATTAAAATAGGAAAATTGGGGGGAAAATATAGAAAAAATCACTTAAAATTAGTCAAAAATAAGGATAATATGAGAAATAGAACAAAAAAAAAATTAGAAATCGAGTAAAAGGCACTTTCTTTGGTATGTAACAAGGGGGCGAAATGGGACAAAGAGAGACTAGCGAGAGAGAATAATGAGATGAAAATTTTCAGAAAAAAAATTTAATTTGGATAAATTTGAATTTTTCAAATTTTACCGGAAATGTACTTTTTTTTTGGTTTTTTTCAAATTTCGAATTTCAAGAAATTAAGAAAATCCGAAAATTTCTGAATTTCTGAAATTTGCGTTTGAGATGGAACCTTACATAAAATACATACATAAGTTCGGATTTTCAAATGTTCCTGTGAATTCGAAGCTTTTTAAATTTCGAATTTCTTAAAGTTTTTTTTAGATTTTTCCAAAAACAAAATGTTCTAAATTTCAAAATTTCACATTTGTGACTTTTGAGAAAAGTTTGAAAAATTAAAAGTCCATAAAAAAGAAAATTACAAAAATCCTAAAGTTTCGAAATTCGTCAAAACGTTTGAAATTTTGCAATTTCATATATGGAGATTTTTAGAAATCCAAGACTTCCGAAAATCCTGAAATTTTCAAAAAAATTAAAATTCGAGCATTTCAAAATCCTGAAAATTCAATAACCTCAAAAATCGAAAATTTTCGAAATTTCTGAAATTATTTAAAAATCCAGGAATTCTGACATTTCTAAAGAATCCGGAGAATCTGTAAAATTTTAAAAAATCCAAAAAAAAAAACTACTCCGAAATTTCTACAAAAACAATAATCTTCGAAATTTCAGAAAATCCTAAAATTCAAAATTTCAGAAGTTTCCAAAAATCTCGAAAATTAGAAATCTTCAAAATCCCAAAAAATCCGAAATTTTCAATTTTTTTGTCTGAAAATTTTCACCAAAAAAAATGTTTTAATGAGAAAATTGGAAACATTTAAAACCCGCAACTGGAAGCATATGAGAAGAAAAGAGAATCAATATTAACACATCGAGTAAATTGAACAATAAAAAAAACGAAGAAAATGGAGAGAGAAAAAGGAGAAAAAATTTCCAAAAATCCCAAAAAAAATTCGAAATTTTCCTCCAATTTTCTCCGATTTTTGCCTAAATAAAGCATATAAAATACATCATAATAATATTCTAATACATCTGAAAATAGAGACGAAAAAAAAAATAATCAAAAAAAGTGATGATTCGCTGATGACGATGAATCTCCATTCGAACTATGAAACATTTCTACAGTATCCATTGATGTCGTGGATGCCGACATTGCTTCGTCCGACGACTTCTCCAGCTCATTCACCACGATCTATAAGCTTCTACAACCAATTAGAACACTGTTTTAGCGGGTTTTCTTGAAATTTCAAGCATTTCTCATTTTTCTGGGATTTTGTAACTGCAAAAAATTCATAATTTTTCCAGAATTTAAACAAAATTTTTGACATTTTCAAAAATCCCAAAAATTCGAAATTTTCGAAAATTCCGAAAAAATTGGATTTACAAAGATAAATTCAAAACATTTGGAAATCTTCTGAAAATTACAAAAATTCGAAAAAAACTAGAAACGGGCCGGGCTTTTTTTCCAAATTTCGGAGGCCCGGCCCGGCGGGCCCTTCATTCCACAAGTTTTGAAAATTTCAAAAAACACATAAGGCGGGACCCTTATGCGAATTTTTTCGATTTTTTTTTGATCAAACAGGCAAACAATCCAAAAAAAAAGAAACGAAAAAAAATCGGAAAAAATTATATTCAGAGCTCAAAATTTGGCTCAAAAATACTTGAAAATTTCACCAGGCCCGGGATTTTACAAGTATGCTAAAAACTCCCAAAATTGAACTTTTCTAATTTTATATTGAAAAATCGATTTTCAGTAATAATTGTTGTGATTTCTGAGAAGTTCAAAATTTAGGATTTTCGCGAAATTTCGAATTTCTAAAAGTTCGAATTTCTTGTTTTTTTGTCCTTTTTTTCTAATTTTTGGAGCTTTTTGGATATTTTCGAAATACGTTTTGAAATACTGTCTGAGAATCGTCATTTTTCAGACATTTTTATGAAAATTTCTCTCAGTTTTTCGCCGATTTTTTCTAAAAATTGAAATATTCAACAAAAAATCGAAAAAATCTTTATGAGGTAAAAAAGAAATATTTGTCATGCACCAAGAAATAAAAAGGCATGCAAAAATACAATTTTTATGGGGGGGGGGGGGGGGGGGTAAATAGACTTTTTTAAAGTTCGAAAAAAAATTTCTCAAAAAATCGTTTTTTCAGAACGTTTTCTCTGAAAAATCCATTAATTCTAGACGTTTCTAGAAGTATGAAATTTTATTATTTTTTTAATTTCGGGATCAGAAAAGGCAATTTTCAACAATTCTCAAAAAAAATCTATGTCGATTTTTCAGAATTTCGGTCAAAAAACATTTTCTTTCCAATTGTTTTTTTTTTGGAAAAAAAAAATCAAAACTCCATGGTTGGTGAAATTGAGAAATTATTATGATTAATGTTATTGTTATTATGATACTATTGTTAAGAATGCGCGGATTATGATTGTGATTGTTAGTAGAAGGAAGAGGAGGAGAAGAAGAAGATAGGGCAAATGGTATGAATGGTGTGAAGGGTTCTAATGTCAACTGTTTGCAATCATCTTCCGAATTCTGGAACATAAGTTTTGAGATTAATGTAGGCTGAGCAATCAACGAGAAGGGTGATTATTATCCTTGTCAGAGAAAAAAAAAGGTTGAGTCGAAGTGTATGCGATGTTTGTAAACAAATATCTGAAAGTGTAAACAACCGGAAACAGTTGAAACGAGTGCGACAGTAACCCGGCGGGAAAATGTTAAATTTACCTATTTTTTAGCTTTTCGCATATTTTGCAGCAAATTTCGTCGAATTTATTTTAAAATACCGCAAAAAAACAATGAAAAACAAACCATATTCGACGAAATTTGCTGCAAAATTATGAGAAAAACTAAAAAATAGGTAAATTTAACATTTTCTCGCCGGGTTACTGTCGCACTCGTTTCAACTGTTTCCGGTTGTTTACACTTTCAGATATTTGTTTACAAACATCGCATACACTTCGACTCAACCTTTTTTTTTCTCTGACAAGGATAATACCATACTTTTAATCCGGGCCTTTGCCGGGCCTTCGCGGGCCCTGCCATAACTTCTTTCAGAATCAATGTTTTCGAACCAACTCAATCAGGTATGGTAGAGCTCCACGAGTACTACAAAACGGTATTATTTGGAATACTGTATCTTGTCTATGAACAGAGTTACTGAGCAAAAAGAGCAAAAAAAGGCAGGCCCGCCCCGGGCCTGCCGGGCACTGCGAGAAAAGCGACTTTATGATCTGTAACTTTGTTCATAGATAAGATATATTACTTCAAATACCGTTTTGTAGTACTCGTGGAGTTCTATCATACCTGATTTAGTTGGTTTGAAAATATCGATTCTGAAAGAAATTATGGCAGGGCCCGCGAGGCCCGGCAAAGGCCCGGATTACAAGTATGGTGATTACTGTATTTCCTCTATTAGAAGCCCACCCAAACCGTCAACTTTGAGCTCAATTATCTCGATTCCTAGAAAAGACATGGGACATTTGTCAACTGATAAAATGTTTATCGCAATATCAGCAATATTTTATCAGTTGACAACTTTTTGATATCTGATAGAGGAACCGAGATAATTGAATTTTGTAGCAATCAACACATTTCAAAGTTAGATTTAACGACAAAAAACTAAAGAATTTTTGACAGGAATAACTCAAAAAACAAAAAAACACCATATTTTTTAGCAAGAGTAACAAGAAATATCCGGCTTGAAAATCATTTTTTTTTAAATCTCTATTAGTTTCTAGGTCAAATTTCCCCAGTTTTTTTAGTATTTTTTGAACTTTTCATTTTTTTTTTTAAATTTTTTCGTCATTTTTATAAGATTTATGAGCAATATTGCTCATTTTTCAGTAGCTCGAAATTGGCAATTTTTCTATATTTTTAAATATTTTTCAGCTAAATTTGTAGTTCGATTTTTCCCGAAAGCAATTTTTTGATATTTTCGAAAATGCCAAAAAATCGAAATTTGGATTTTCTTAATTTCTGAATTTCTGGAATTTTAGAATTCTCAAAATTTATGACTTTTTACTTTTTTTTTGGATTTTCAGCACTATTTATCATATTTCAGTAACTCAAAACTTGCAAATTCTGGTCCATTTTTTCCCAAATTTCAAAAAATCCCAAAATCTCCAAAAAACCGTACATCCAAGTGTTGAATCCGGCTTATCACAATTTCCTGCATCATTTTTTTCGCTTCACAATAATTTCGACACGCCTCGAATCCCTGGAATTTGCTTATCGTATCGTTGTCCATCCAAATCGAGTGCCGCCGCATTTTTATCTGAAAATTCAGAGAGATTCTTGAGAAAAAAAATTCCAAAAAAATTGAAATTTCTGAAAATCACAAAATTTCAAAAGTCCCAAAAATTCGAAAATTTTTGAAAATCGAAAAATCCCAAAAATCAATTTTTTTCAATTTTCCGAAATTCGAAAAATTTCGGAAATGCGAAATTTCAAAAATTCAAAAATTCTGAAAATCTGAAACATGTCAAAGTTCAAAAAATCCCAAAATTTTCAACAATTCGAAACTTTCCAAAAATCTCGAAAATTCGGAATTTTCAAATTTTCAAAAATCCCAAAATTTCGAAAATTCCAGAATATTTCAAAACAAAGAAATAAAGATTCGAGAATCCGGAAATTCCAAAATTTTGAAAATTCCTAAAATCCTAAAAGTTTGGAAATCTAAAAAATTCCAAAATCACAGTATCCCAAAAATTCGAAAATTTCAAAAATCAAAATTCCGACTTTTTGGTCTATTTTGGCTTGTTTTTCCGAAGAATTTCCAGCTAATTTTCAGTCATTTTCAGCCAAATTTCAGCTCAAAAACTCACCAAAGTCTTCTTCTCGTCTCCTTCTGTTAGACCCAACGCATCGGATTTCTCATTGGCCATGTCTTTATCGAAAAATTTGTACATTTCGGGGTGCGGCAGCTTGTATTTCAGATATTTCTCGTTTTCCAGCGATTGTGGAGACGATTTTCGCGGTGTTTCGTGTTGAATTGGACCTGGACAAGCATGAGCAATGATTTAAAATTTACAGTAATCTTTTAAAATCAAATTAACAACTTTTTTTTTCGAAATTCTCAAAAATCTAAAAAATCCCGGAAATTCGAAAAATTCCGAATTTTCAAAAATGCAAAAAAATACCACAAATTTGAAATCGTCGAAATTTTCAAAACTTGAAAATACCACGTTTTTTTCTTTTCAATTTTTGAAAATTACCGTAAAACCTGTAATAGAAGGCCCCCCCCCCCTAACTTTCAACTTTAAATCCATTCATTTCGGTGTCTGATAAAGATATTAAAAAATTGTCAACTGATAAATTGTTTATCAGAATATCACAAACATTTTATCAGTTGACACATTTTTGATATCTCTCATAGGAGCCGAGATGAATGAGCTCAAACTTGACAGTATGGGGGCCCTTCTATTGCAGGTTTTACGTTATGAATTTTTGGGATTTTTAAAAATCTAAAAAAATTCAAAATTTCCAAAATCCCCAAAATTCGATTTTTTCAAAATATTGAAATTCTCAAAAACCACAGTAATCCCCCTCCTCTACTTACCTGACATTCCTTCGGGAGACCGTCCATCAAAACTAATTCTCTCATTTCTCGATTGTCGTGCTGACGACGAAGAAGGCGTCGATCCATCGTCATGATATCTCCGTTTTGACGATGATAACTCTTTCGGAGGGCTCATTTGGGGTCTGCAATATGAATTTTGGGTCAATTTTCAAATTTTTTCCATTAAAAATTGGTATTCTAGATGGTTTTTGTGCTAGAAAATAGAAAATTCCATTTTTTTCCCCCTCTTAAAATTGACTGTTTGAGAAGAGTTTTCAACTGAAAATCCTCAATTTTAAGCCGAAAATAGACCGATTTCAGACCATTTCGAGAGTGTTTGTAGCTTCAAAAACCTAGGATTTTGTATCAAAATTACTGTAATTTTCAGCTTTTGAATTAGAAAAATTCAATGTTGGTCTCAAATGTTATAAATTCCGGTCCATAATTTCGCTTCTTTTTTGCGCGTTTTTCGTCATAAAAATTGATTTTCAACCCTAAAAATACGGGCTTTCAACTAATCTTACAACTCAAATCCCTAAACCTCCAGAATTTTTTCCTCAACTTTTCAGCACAAAATGGACAATTTCAGACTATTTTCAGAGGGTTTTTGGGGCCAAAAATGTTGAATTCTGTCTCAAAATTACCCCCCGATTTTTGTTGACGAAATGGACAATTTCAGCCATCTTTCTTGATCCCAAATTTGGGATTAAAACTGAAAATTTCCTCACAGAAAGTCCGCAAAAACACAGTACCTCTTGTTACTGCTCGTCCTGCTGCTCATTTGTTGCTGTGAGAATTCCTTTTTGTACAGCGATTCCCTACTCTGAGAACTTGTCGAAGCGGCCGGACCAATCGATGAGGACGAGGATGGGGTACGGGCGGATGGTGACATTTGAATACTTCCAGCAGGACTTGCGAATCTGGAAATTCCAAAAATCTAGGTTTTTGAGAATTCATATACCGTAAAACCTGTATTAGAAGGGCCGGCCCTTCTATTGTTCCAAGGTACATCCGGAGGGCCCTTCTATTACAGGGGTTCTTCTATTAGAGGGGCCTTTCTAATACAGGTTTTACGGTAACATCGAAACTCAGGTTTTTTAGGATTTAGAAGTTTCAGAATCACCTCGAATTAATTTTGAAGGTTCAAAGTTTCTAGAAGACGTCACAGCCGAAGAGGACCGTGACGTCGTTAGAACTGCTTTTTGAAAAGATCTAGGATGTTGGGCTCGAGAATTTCAAAGTTTCTTGAAATCTAAAAATCAGAATTCACTAGAATCAATTTAGAAGAGCAGCTAGGCTCCTAGAAGATGTCAATGCGGAATTCCCACATTTTCAGACATTCCAGAAGGCGTTGAACATCGATTTGAGACGTTTTGCAAGCAGAAGACGTCAGTCGGTTGCTTGGATAATTCAGAATCCTCTAGAATCTATTCAGAGAGCATCTAGGCTTCCAGAAGACGTCAAAAATTGATTTTAAAGACTTATGGTCAGCAGTAGATTGTAACGACCGTCTGCGGTCTCCTGATGACGTCAGAAGCATGTTTCTGAGATTCTAGAAGACGTTAGGATCGAACTGTGAGATTTCAGACGAGATTCTAAACCTAGAAAGCTCAAAAACTTCATATTTCATGTCTTCTAGCCTCCTGCGTCCCTTCAGAATCGATTCCAGGGAATTCATTATCTTCTAGAATGTTTCAACGTCTTCAAAATCGATTCCAGACGATTCTGATCCCTCTGGAATGTCCCAGAACTTCAAAACCCGATCTTTGAATTTTCAGAAGACGTAAAACACGCTCAGCCTGACCAAACGCCGTCAGGCTCCCCCAGAAGACGTCCGACGTCTTCCAGTTCAATTTTCCTTCAACAACTTCAAAATTACTCACGTTCTCGACGATCCTTCCATCGGCGGTGGCGGTGGCGGAGGTGGAGGCGGAGGTGGTGGGGGCGGAGCCGCCGTTGACGATGAAGGCGTCGAAGACACCGAGGACGATGATGGTGGGATCGAGAAGGTGTCACGTGGCGATTGGAACATACTGGCCGGTGTTCGCGGGGTTCGCTGGAAGGGTTTCAGATTGCAAAGGCTACAAAGACTACAAACTACAAGGGCTACAAAAACCAAAAACATTTTCAGCTATTAAAATTTTGACTGAAATCCTACCCTTTCAATTTTATCCAATGCCCAATTTCAGCCAGGGTTTTAGACCACAGACACTACAAAGACTACACAAACTACAAACCTGAAGTGGTGGCGGCGGTGGTGGAACCGCGCAATTCAGCGTTGTCGGCGTCGATGACGTGGATGACGTCGCCATGGAAATGGGGCGGGAAGGGGGCGGAGCCAATGGAGGAGGCGGTGGGACGGGCACATGAGCACTGCCAAATGAGACTGGAGCCATTCTGGAATATCTTGGGAAGACGATTAGAATATTCTAGATTTTCAAAATTTCAAAAAATCCCAAAAATTGAAAAATTCAAAAAAATCTCAAAAATTGAAAATTTCGAAAAATCCCAAAAATTGAAAATTTCAAAATATCCCAAAAAATGAAAATTTCGAAAAATCTCAAAAAATTCAAATTTTCGAAAAATCTCAAAAAATTCAAAATTTCGAAACATCGCAAAAAATTCAAAATTTCAAGAATCAAAATAGAATTTTTGGGATTTTCGACAAATTTCGATTTTTTTGGGATTTCTGTGATTTCAATTTTTCAAAAAAAAAAAAAAAAAAAAAAACTACAAACCTCGCCACAGGCGTCGTTGGTCCACTGTGATGCTGTGGAATTGGTGCCATTCCATGATGATGATAATAGGCTTGTGGTGGAGGGGGCGGAGCTTGTGGATAGTAATGAGCCGGTGGTGGCATTGTGTGTGGTGGGGGATACGGTAGATGCGGATGAGGATGGTAGAGTGGCGGTGGCATGTAGGGAATTCCATGTGGTGTTAACGGCATTCCTCCCGGTGGTTGAGGTGGTGGTGGCGGCTGCAAATTTCGAGGTTTTAGGGGATTTTAGGTGGTGGATATAGGCTAACATAGGCCTTTTTTGGCCATTTTCTGGCTATTTTCAGCACATTTTCAGCCAGAGATTCTAAGTTTTTTTGGCTGGAAATAGGCCAAAAATCGTCAATTTTCAGCTGGTTTTTTGACAATTTGAAGAGTATTTTCATGGGATTTTAGCTAGAATTTTTGAGGGATTTTCAGAGATTGTTGGTGCGTTTTTAAGCAAATGAAAGCGTATTTATAGCATTTTAAACGATTTTCGAGCGATTTTCTGATAATTCTGGTCCATTTGCAGCCTTTTTTGCATCAGAATTAGGTGCGTTTTTGATAGATTTTTGAAAAAGTTCCTGACAATTTTTGGACCATTTTTTGGGGGTTTTTAGAAGTCTTTGGCTCGTTTTTAGGCAATTTTCGCGCAGTTTTGAGCACTTCAAGTTCATTTTTAGTCAATTTTTGAAGTATTTTCAGACGGAATCCAATCACTTTATCGTCAATTTCTAGCCATTTTCGTTCAATTTTTCATGAAAATTTCAGACAATTTTTCAGATAATTTTCAAGGATTTTTAGAATTCTTTAGCGCATTTTAGGCAATTTTTTTGGTCCATTTTCAGCCATTTTTCTGTTAATTTTCACAGAAAATTTTCCGACAATTTCAGAACATTTTTTGGACCAGCATTTTTAGAGTATTTTCCAGCGCCTTCTCCTCTACTATCTTGACCAACTGCGCCACTTGATCTTCTGACGATGTCGTCGGCGGCGGCGGTTGTTCAGAAGACGTAGAAGGCCGAGAAGCGGCGGATTCAGAAGACACTTCTCGATTCGGCGTCAATCGACGACGATCATTCGATGCTCGTTGATTTCGACGGTGTGTTGTGAATTCGACGACAGGGATTTTCATGCTCCGCCCACTTTTCTCTAATCTCCAAGCCCACCCTGAGAATATGAAGAAGACGTCGGGATGGATTCAGATGACATTAACGAGGAGACAGAATTTAAAAAATCAAGATTTTTCAGAATCCGTAAAAATGCAAAATTTGGAATATCCGAATATATGAAAATTCAGAAAACTTCTAGATGGATTCAGATGACGTTAGAGACAACTCAGAAGACTAATCCGTAAAAATCCGAAAAATTCTAAAATTTTCAGAAAAATCGATAAAAACTGTAATAGGGGGAGAGAGAGAGAGAGAGAGAGAGAGAAAAAAAAATAATTAGAAATTTCAGAAACTTCCAGATACCGTAAATCCTGTATCAGAAGGAACCCTCTAATAGAAGGGCCCTCCGAGAAAGGCTTGGAAAAATAGAAGGGCCCCTCTAATTGAAGGGCACCTGTAATAGAAGGGCCCTCCGGAAATACCTTGGAACAATAGAAGGGCCGGCCCTTCTAATACAGGTTTTACGGTATTTGAAAAATGCTAAATATTAAAAATTTTGAAAAAATCGAAATCTCTAAAATTCGAAAAAAAATCTAATAATTTCAGAGAAAACCTCTAAAATTTTCAGAAATTCAAAAATTCAAAAAAAAATCCAAACTTTCATTTTGACAAAAATTTGGTTTTTTTCCAATGTTCCAGGCCATTTTAAGCCTATGAAAGTCCACAAAAAGGGTAAAGAAGGCCTAATTTTGTCACTCTCTTTGTCCATCCAGCCATCTAGTAGTGGCGGTGGGGTTGGGGACACGAAAAGAGGAAGAAGAAGAAGCTGGCGGCGGCAGAGGCCGCGTCCCCTCAGAAAACAACCGATAGGCTAGTAGAAGAAGAAGAAGAAGATTCGTAAAAAAGAAAAATACAACGAGAACGGCTGGAGGGACATGGAGAAGACAGACGAAAGACGGCGCCATTCGGAAGGCCCCCACAAAACAACGGAACACCCAGGAGGAGAGAAATAGTATGGGGAATGGAGAGACGGCAGAGAGATAGAGACAGAGGGAGAGAAAGGGAACTGCGCCAAGCAACACCCCGAATCGAAGAAGACGGAGGAGGACATTTTCGGAAGAAAAAAGGACATTTTAAAATTGTCTACTAGGTTTCTCTGCGTCTCTCTCTCTCTCTCTCTCTCTCTCTCTCTCTCTCTCTCAATTGACCTTTTTTCGTAGATACATGGACCCAATTTTACGCCTTTTTCCATTGATTTCCCATTTTTCATGATAATTCTAACTTTTTAATTAGCAATTTTTCAGTCCCGATGTTGATCTCATTGTGTTTCCTGATATCGATTTACCTTACAAAATACATTTTAAGAGCTCTAAAAAGCTCATTTAAAGGCGCATCATCTTCATACACCGTCATTTTGAAGCGCGCCAAAGGCACGCCAGCCAATGGAAAAATGGACCAAAAGGCGCTCTCAAGGCACGCCAGCCAGCTGAAAATGACCCCTGATGTCCCGGCCTTTTTAAACAATATCTACCATAATGGTGACTACTGTAACTATAGTATCCTCATGGAAACGCGCCAAAGGCGCGCCAGCCGATGGAAAAATGGTCCAGAACCTATTTTTCGAAAACCAAGAGAAAGGCGGCCCAGAAGATTCTTGTCTATCCGGGAGCGAAAAACGCGCCAAAGGCACGCCAGCCAACTAAAAACGACCCCGAAGACACTCTGGATTACTGTACTTTTTCCCAGTCTCTTTCAACTAAATTCACCATTTTTGGTTAGGCATCTGGTGACTACAGTAATCTGGAATCCGCAGTTCTCTGAAAAAACGCGTCAACAACGGCACGCCAGCCTAGACGAAAATCCGAAAAATGCCAAAATTAGTAGCTCTCCAATTGCTCAGGCTTATTTTCAGATCCCTATCGCAGCTCTCAGGCGCGCCTTCTGGTCGAAATTTTGGCATTATTCGAGTTTCCGACTCGGGCTAGCGTGCCTTTGACTCGTTCTTCCTTTAGAATTTCGATTCCAGATTACTGCAGGCTATACTGTAAGGCTGGTGTTCCTTTGACGCGTTTCTATGAGGATACTGTAGCTACAGTAACCTCCAATGCCTAACAAAATATCGTAAATTTCGTTGAAAGAGACTGGGAGAAAGTACAGTAATCCAGTGCGTATTCGCGGTCGTTTTTAGTTGGCTGGCGTGCCTTTGGCGCGTTTTTCATATCTATTTTCAGATTTTCAGAATATTCTGGAGCCTCTTTTTCTAGAAAAAAAAACGACCTGTGCTATTTTTGTATAGACTGGCGCGCCTTTGTCGCGCTTCCATGGGGATACTGTAGTTACGATAGTCACCAATTTGGTAGATATTGCTTAGAAAGGCTGGGCAAAAATTACTGTAACCAAATGCGCCATCACTGATCAGGCCCATCAGGAGACATTTTTAGCTGGCTGGCGTGCCTTAAACGCCTTTTAGACCAATTAAAGGCGCATGGTCGCATACATCAGTGAAATCGTTGTCTTGTCGCCGTTAAATTTTATGCGCCTTTAAAGTTTCTAGATTTTTCAAAAATTTTTATTTCGAGCCAATTTTTTGTTCGATTTTCGATAACCGAAAAATCTCAGAAAATTGCCAGAAATGGGAAAATTAGGTTGAAGAAGAAAATAATAAATTTCAAACAATCTGGAAACTTCAAAGGCGCATAGCAAAATGACGATTTCGCTGTTGGCCTGACAATGCGCCTTTAAACAAATCTTTTCAGGGTACCGTAGTTCTCGAATTGCTCAGGCTTATTTGTAAGGTCGGTCCCTATCGTAACCCTTAGGCGTCGCGTTTTCTCAAAATTTTGGAATCCAGGTTACTGTAGACTATACTTGGCTGGTGTGCCTTTGGCCCATTTCAATTAATATACTGTAGATACAGTGGGTCATTTCTAACTGGCTGCCGTGCCTTTGGTGCGTTTCAAAATCCCGGACAGACAGAAATGTTCTATTTTCAGAATATTCTGGAGCATCTTTTTCTAGAAAAAAAGGACCTGTGCTATTTTTCCATAGACTGGCGCGCCTTGAGAGCTTTTTAGACCATTTTTCCATTGGCTGGCGCGCCTTTGGCGCGCTTCAAAATAACGGTTTTGGGGCTCAAAAATTGGTAGCTTTGCCTCCAAAAGACTGTTGTTCTACTGTAAGATTACTGTAGAAAATTCAGGAAACACACACTTTTTTAGTTGAATTTTCAACTTTTTCAGACCGATTTTTCAGTGCGTTTTGCCTCGAATTTCACACATTTTTTCACAGTTTTCTAGTTATAAAAAATCCGATTACTCAGCTTTAAAAATCCCCAAACAACTAACCTCGTTAACCTGTAACGCTCGAATCGAGCTCGTCAGATAGGTGAACAGGCTACTGTTGGTGGTGGTGGCGGATGACGACGACGACGATGATGACATTCAGAAAAATGCCCATACGTCTCGTCAGGCGAATAGGGGGATTCAGATGAATATTCAGAAGACGTCGTTAGGCAATGGAATCTCTCAAAAAAGCCCAAAAACTGTTCGAAACGCAAGTTTTTGCCCTCGTCCTGCGGTTAGTAAGTTAACCGAGCGAGAGAGCGAGAGAGTGCCAGAGAAAGCATACAGGTAGATAGAGAGAGAGAGAGAGGGTGTCAATTGTCTGCGTCTCTCTGTTAGACACACACTCTCTCTGTCGCTTCTCAAAAGAACTGTATGCATTGTGGCCGTGCAGTTCCCTCGGGAGAGAGAGAGAGTGGGATGGCTAGAGACGCAGAGAAGTGAGAGAGAGAGAAGTGGTGGTGACCGATATTATACAGATTTTCGAGAAAAAAGGCGTCAACCGACGATTCGGAAGAGAAGAAGAAGAAGAAGACGTCGGCGGGTGGAGGAGGGATGGAGGTCAAGTGGAATTTGATCGAAATTGGAGATTCTTTAGATTTTTTTTTGGACTGGCGTGCCAATTGGCGCGTTTTTGGGATCATTGAAAATTTTTGAACAATTTCGAAAATTTCGAATTTTTTGGGTATTTTCGGGAATTTGGAAAATCTCGAATTTTGGATTCTAGATTACTGTGGTCTATACTATAATCTTCAAGGACAAATGGCTGGTGTGTCTTCGGCGCTTTTCCATAAGGATACTGTAGCTGTTTTCGAGGGTTACAGTAGTCTCCAGGGTTACTGTAGCTTTCTCGTTTCTGAGGGTTACAGTAGCCTTTGTTGGGGATACTGTAGTGTTGGATACTACCGTAATCCTCGTCTTTGGTATTGTAGGATTACTGTATTCGATTCTTTTACGTTTTCAGCGATTTTCAGACAATTTTCAGACCCGATTCCTAGATTCTAGAGACTAGATTACTGTAGTCTATACTGTAAACTTGGAAGCAATGGCTGGTGTGCCTTCGGCGCGTTTCCACAAGGATACCGTACTTATTTCTGAGTTACTGTAGTCTCTCGCTTCTCGAGGAATACTGTAGTTTTCTTGATGGTTACAGTAGGTCCCCCTCTATGAAATACTGTAGTGTTGGATACTACCGTAATCCTCGTCTTCGCTACTGTAGGATTACTGCCGCCAAATGATCGAATTTTTCAACTTTTTCAGCGATTGGGGACGTTTGCACAAGAAATACTGTAGCTATTCTCGAGTTACAGTAGTCTCCAGGTTCCTGTAGCTGCTCTCGTTTTTGAGGGTTACAGTAATCATTTTCAGAATTTTCAGCGATTTTCAGCGATTTTCAGCGATTTTCAGCGATTTTCGGCTGATTTTCCAGCCCCAAAATTTCGTTATTTTTGAATTTTCAGATTTTCAGAGCAATGTTTTTCAAATTTCCAGCGATTTTTAATGCATTTTGGCTCAATTTTTCAGATTTTTATCCCATTTTTGCCCCAATTTTCAGCTCCACTCACACACTGTTTCGCCGCCTCTCGAATCACCGTATCCCGCCATTTCTGAAGATCCGGCGGTGATGAAAGTGTCCATTCGTTCGGTGGATGCCATTGGGATACCTGGAAAATGGATTTTTTAAAAGATATTTTCAGCATTTTTGGGGCTGTTTTAGCCAAAATCAATGGAAGAATAGCACTACGAATTGAGTCGAAAATGGAAAAAAAATGACGAATTCTGGCTGTTTTTTTTTAAAGATAATTTTCGGGTCATTTCTTATCGATTTGCCACAATAAAATCTAGTAAAAATGATCGAAAACAACGATTTTTCGGCGAATTTTAACCGAATTTTGAGAATTTTCCGGTCCAAATCGACCAATTTCAGGTCGTTTCTATTTAAATTCGGGCCATTTTTAGCCTATTTTCAGAGAATTTCAGATGATTTTGGAGTATTTTCAGGTCAATTTTGGACCAGTTAGCCATCGATTTTCCGGCTATTTTTCGAGTTTTTGGTATAATTATTTTTCTGAAAAATCCGAATAAAAAATAGGGGATTTTCTTCGATTTTTCAGCGAAATTTTCAGACCTTTTCAGCATTTTCAGCTATTTTTTTAGATTCTTTTTCGATTTTTCCAGGTTTTTTTTGTCTGAAATTCGACTGTAGATTACTGTAGACTTTTTCGATTTTTTTCTGAATTTTGAAGTGATTTTTGCAATTCGCAAAGAAACTACAGTAATCGTAATCTTCACGAGAAAAACTGTTATTTCCGTCGAATTTCAGACAAGAACAAAACCGAAAAAATAGCTGAAAAATTGAGAATTTTTAGGCGGGAGTTCTGAGTTTCTAGATTCAAAAAACTGCCAAAATTTCGAAAAAAAAGTCAGAATCTAAAGCGAAAAATTCGCTGGCAAGTCCATTTTCAGACATAAAAATAGGCTGAAATTTGGGTTTTTTGGGTTCCACATGGAACAAAAAAAAATCAGATTTTAGGTCATTTCAGTATCAAAAATCCATTTTTCGAGATATTCCAGTTTGGAAAACTCTCTAAAAATCGATTTTTCAGTCATTTTTAACTATTTTGGACCTATTTTTGACAATTTTTACTCAATTTTAGACCGATTTTGGACCAATTTTTGACTATTTTAACCCAATTTCGGTGCTAATTTTCGATTTTTCCGTGGTTTTTGACCATTTTTACTCAATTTTGATGCTAATTTTCGACTATTTGGACTATTTTGGACCATTTTGGATTTATTTTTTACTAATTTTATTTTGATGCTAATTTTCGACTTTTTGGATGGACTATTTTGGACCATTTTTTAAACAATTTTGGACCATTTTGGACCAGTTTTTGACTAATTTTACTCAATTTTGAACCGTTCTGACTCAATTCTGGTGCTAACTTTCGATTTTTTGTCATCTTGGACCGATTTTGACTCAATTTTGGTGCTAATTTTCGCATTTCCAATCAAAATCATACCTCAGTTTTCTGTTGATAATAGTAGAGTTTGCCGGATGAGCTCATTTGCTCCACCCATCCATTACACGTTCGACACTGTCCCACATAGTAGAGCTTCGTGGGCGGAGGAGATGGATTGATGGGCGATGGAGCCATCTCTGCAAAAATTGAAAATTTTCGGGGGGCGATTTTGAGGCAAAAACAGCATTTTTTCAGATTTTTTGACTGGAAATCTTAGAATTTGGGCTATTTTTGACCCCAAATTGTATATTTATATAGTTTTTAGACGGAATTTTCTGTGGAAAATCGACTTTCAGACTGATTTTTTAGCATTTTTTGGCTCAAAATTCGCTGAGAAAACTGTAAATTTCAATTTAAAAAATCTAATTTGGAGCACTTTTTCAACAAATCAGTTTAAAACTGAAAAATGTTAGAAACCAAATTGTCGAAATTCTAGGGGTTTCAGCATGAAAAAAAAACAGATTTCTGGTTGATTTTGAGCGATTTTCAGGTCAAAAAACAGCAAAAAATTTGAAAAACACACCAAAAACCAACTAAAATAATGTTTTTCTTCGAAAAATTTTGAATTTTGTCTGAAATGTCCGTTTTTCTGCCTAAAAATTTCACATTTCTCGTCAATTTTCAGCTTTTTCCAGGTTAAAAAACAGCAAAAAATGCAAATTTTCAGCTTAAAACCGATTTGGAAAGTGTTTTTAGCCGAAAAATTCCAAACTTTTACTCAAATTTTGGGACTTTTTGATCTATTTTCAGCATTTTCCCGGGTCAAAAATGGCTGAAATTTAAAGAAATTTCCGTAAAATCTGATTTAAAAAGCGTTTTTGGGCAAAAATTTTACAAAAAATATTTCATTCGAAAAATTCCAATTTTTGACTGAAAATTCAAAATTTTCAGCCAAAAATCTTAAGAATTTCAAATTTTCAGATGAAAAAAATGGCAAAAAATATAGAATTCGCGGATTTTTAAGCCCAAATCTAAGGCTTTTTCCATTCAAAAGTGAATTAATGCACAAAATAAAATGTTCTGTGTGCAGTACGGTGGAGCACATTTGCATAAATTTGCACAGCTGTCTAATCTGGACCAAACTTTAGCCCTTTTTCTGTTTTTTCCAGACGAATTTCCTCACATCTTCTCATCCCAATTCGACACTTCAGATGACGTTGACGACTTCAGAATTTTCAGAATCCTTTTTTTTGCTTAAAATTTTAAATTTTTTTAAATTTTTCTATAAACTTTCTAGATATATAAAATATGGATCTTTGCTCCATTTCCCCCTAATTTAGATTCTTAATAAAAACAATGCCAAAATTCATTACAAAAAAGGGAAAAGTTATGCTGAAAAAATCACTTTTTGGGGAAGGAAATTAGGGAAAAATATGATAATTATATATAATTAATTAACAAATCAACCAAATCAAAAAAAATTGAAAAAAAAAAACATGAAAAACTACAAAAAAAACAATTCCTCCCCGAAAAAACGCATTTTTCACTTCTTTTTGGCTTGAAGACCGGCTCCGGCGTTGAATTTGAAGAAGATGACGTCGCCGTCCTGGACAATGTACGTCTTTCCTTGTTGACGGTACTTTCCGGCTCCTTTGCACTGAAAAATGGCGGAAATATTGTTAGTAGTAGTGGGGTGTTGAAATTTGTGATTCTCAAGATTTTTGGCTGAAAATTTTGAATTTTCAGTCAAAAATTGGAATTTTTCGAATGAAATATTTTTGTAAAATTTTTGCCCAAAAACGCTTTTGAAGGTGGTGTACGGCCAAATTTGTTATTGCATCAGAATGTGCATAAACGCAGGAAGGTTGACGCCGGAGTCCATGGCCGGTATCTACCACATCCCCTCCTCCAGAAACCCTCGGAAACCCCATTTGAACAACGCTATTTCTGTCCCGCCCCAGGAAAAATGTCGCACTTTCCCACCTTTTTTGGCTAGAAACAATAGCGGACAACTCGACTACAAGCAGTGAAAATCAACAAGAAAAATTCTGAAAATGAAGATATTTCTTGCTTACGGTAGTTGTCGATGTGGAACCTTTGGCCACAGCCATCGGCGATTCTCTTCCACACCTGCGACATTTTGTACAAGAAAAATACCGAAAATGAGCTTTTTCTATCAAAAGCCATCCCCCTCAAACTGATTCATTTCCAGGTCGCCGTCCAAGACGACCGTTTCGATTGGCTGGTGAACCACTA
>NC_013489.2:12195966-12207089 GCF_000004555.2 Caenorhabditis briggsae | reverse complement strand
TTCTTTATGTTTATGTCAATCTGGCATGCACTTCTGCACACTTTTGATGCAATAAAAAATTTCACCGTATACCACCTTTAAAATCAGATTTTATTGAAATTTCTTTGAATTTCAGCGATTTTTGACCCGGGAAAATGCTGGAAATAGATCGAAAAGTCCCAAAATTTGAGTAGAAAATTGAAATTTTTCGGCCAAAAACGCTTTCTAACCCGGTTTTAAGCTGAAAATTTGCATTTTTGCTGTTTTTTGACCTGGAAAATGCTGAAATTGACAAGAAATGAGAAATTTTCAGGCTGAAACACGGAAATTTCAGACAAAATTCAAATTGGGGTGTCTTTGGCGCGTTTTCTTGTATTCTCAGGGCACATTTTTCGCCAAATATTTGAATGAAAATTGAGACAAAAATTCGAAATTTGCACTTAAAGGTGGGGGGGGGGGACAGGAGATTTTTCGTAGTTTTTTTGCAGCTAGAGTATGCATTCTACCGTCACGGTGTACAACGCTTAATGTCACTCTGCGTACAACTGTCGTCCTCGCCTTTATGAATGCAATCGGGCGCCGGCTGCCTCTTTGCCCGCGTGGCTCAGTCGGTAGCGGCGCCGCACCTTCAATACTTGTCTCGACAAGTTCAACTCATCGAGGGGCACATTTAAACGGAATTTTAGAACATTTTTTTTTTTCATGTCCCCCCACCTTTAAATATGGTTTCGAAAGTGTTTTTTACAAAAATTTCAGAACAAATCCTTAATTTTTGGCTTCAAAATTCCAATTTCCTCCGCATTTTCTCTACTGAATCACAGCGAAAAATCGAAATTCTTTATACTTGTGAAATTCCGGGCCGGTCCGCCAAAGCCCGGGCCTGAGGCAATTTTCAAAGCCCGGGCCAGGTTCGGAAGGCCCGGTATCAAAAGTTTTGTGTTTTTGAGCCAAATTTTGAGCTCTTAATATAATTTTTCCAATTTTTTTTTGTATTGTTTGTCTGTTTGATCAAAAAAGATAGAAAAAACTCGAAAAAAAATCACATAAGGGCCCCCCCCCTTATGTGTTTTTTGAAATTTTAAAAACTTGTGAGATGACGGGCCCGCCGGTCCTCCGAAACTCGGAAAAAAGCGCGGCCCGGCCCGTTACAAGTATGAAATTCTTCTTTTAATATCACGAAAAATTGAAATTCACTGATTTTCGTTCATTTTGTAAATTTTGACTGGAATTTTGAAATTTAAACAATTTTTAAAATTTTCAAATCCTCAGAGAATGAAAAACGACAAAAAATACGAAATTCGCCGACTTTTAAGCACAAATCTCGAGCTTTTCACTTCAAAAGTATGTAATGCGAAAATTTTGTGTGCAGTGGAGCACATTTCCATAAACTTACGCATATGAGAAATCTAGACCAATTAAGATAGATTTTCAGGAATTTTTTCTGAAAATTTCAGCCTGAATTTCGTGTTTTTAGCAAAAAATGGGAATTTTTGAAGGCTAATTTTTTTTTTGAATTTGGCGCCTTTTTGATTTCATCTCCTAGAAAGTGAGTATATATCTTCAGTCGAAAAAACAGCTAGAGAAACTTCTAGAAAGCCTAAATTAGTTACCTTGGACTCATCTCCCAACTCGATCAAATCAGCGACCTTCATCACTTCAGCCATAATGAAACCCTTTTCGAAATCCGTATGAATTCTTCCAGCGGCCTTTGGTGCCGGCGTTCCCACTTGAATCGTCCACGCCTTCACCTCATCCTCTCCGGCAGTGAAGAAATATTCCAACTGAAGTGCCTTATATCCAGTATGGACGATTTTATCCAAATTCGAAGTGACTCCTTGCTCCTTCAAGTACTTGGCTCGCTCGTCTTCTGGCATATCGAGCAATTTCAGCTCAAATGCTCCAGAGAATGGGATCAAGACGGCTCCAGCGTCATTCTGATCAATCCATGCTTTGATCTTTGGCAACCACTTGTTCTTTTTCCGAATGTAGTCTTTTTCAGAGAGGTTTACCAGGTAGACGATTGGTTTCGCCGTCAGGAAGAGGTACTTATTCAGAATCTCAATTTCCTTCTCGTTCCAAATTTCCTGACGAACCGGTTTCTTCTCCTCCAAACACTTTTTGACGCGGACCAGAGTGTCGTACTCGATCTTCTTGGTTTTGTCGTTGGCACGGGTGTAGAGCTTCTCGACTTTGTCCAGTGGGGACTCGATGAATTGGAGGTCTTTGGCGAAGAGCTCGTTACTGATGATTTCCAAATCACGCACTGGCTCAACTTCTCCTGCAAATTAGCATACTTTAGCATGGGAAATTCAACAAACTTGAAAAGGGCCCCGTTTCTTTCAGCATCAATATTTTCAGACCAACTGAAATAGATATGATAGAACTCAACGAGTACTACAGAATGATATTATTTGGAATACTGTATCTTGTCTATGAACATAGTTACAAGCCAAAAAAAGAGCTAGGCGCGGTCTCGTGGCTTGTAACTCTGTTTCTAGACAAGATACACTATCCTAAATACTATAATTTTGTAGTACTCGAAATCTATCATAACTGATTAAGCTGGTATGGCAGCGCCCGTTTTAAAGTATAATTATAATAGCAGAGTGGTTTTCTTTGAGCTGAATTATCTTAATTCCTGTGAAAAATATCAGAAATCTACCAGTTACAAAAATGTTGGTGATAAACATTTTTTTGTTGAAAAACTTTTGGTATTTTGCGCAGAAGCCAAGGAAATCTAGCTCAAGCTTGACAACGTGGGGGCTCTTCTGTTAGAGGTTTTACGGAAAGTACATAGCCTTCACGGTCAACTACAAGCTCGTTACCTTCAACGTGAGTAACATCATCGTCATCGAAAGCACGGCACAAATGGAAGAGGGCGTCACAAGCGGAGACGTGGGACAGGAAGGCGTTTCCGAGTCCCTGTCCTTCAGAAGCTCCCTTCACCAAACCGGCGATATCGGTGACATTCAGGAAAGCTGGCACTTTTGACGCTGGTTTGTAGTGGTTCACCAGCCAATCGAAACGGTCGTCTTGGACGGCGACCTGGAAATGAATCAGTTTGAGGGGGATGGCTTTTGATAGAAAAAGCTCATTTTCGGTATTTTTCTTGTACAAAATGTCGCAGGTGTGGAAGAGAATCGCCGATGGCTGTGGCCAAAGGTTCCACAACGACAACTACCGTAAACAAGAAATATCTTCATTTTCAGAATTTTTCTTCTTGATTTTCACTGCTTTTAGTCGAGTTTTCCGCTATTGTTTCTAGCCAAAAAAGGTCGGAAAATACAACATTTTTACTGGAAACAGACAAAAATCGAGATAATAAATTAGTGATTTTCAGGGTTACCGTAGTTGTCGTTGTGGGACCTCCGGCCATGGTCACCGGCGTTTTCCTTCCACAGCGATGAAAAACCACTCGAAATCTCATTTATGGATCAAAGAAACTCGATTTTTAGGAAAAATTTTCAGCCGAAAACCCAAAAAATAGGGCTTCCCTAACAATAGAATTCTAAGATATTTTTCAAACATATTCAGAAAAAAATACCAAAAATCGTTGTTTTTTTCGTTTAGAAACGGTTATTTTGTGAAAAATCTACAGTTTTCCGAATTTTCAAGTCAAAAATGAAAAATGGGGTTTCAGAAGATTTTCGACAGAATTCTGGCGAACAAACACTTGTTTTTGGCATTTTGGCTAGATTTATAAGCTTTTTGGGTATTTTAAGCGTATTTTCGCCGTTTTCAACCCCCCGAAAACTAATATTTTCTGACTCACTCTGCTCTCATTGGGATCAATGGTGCAGAATGGGAAATTCTCAGCTTGCGCCTCGGACTTTGTGAGCACATTGAAGAATGTACTCTTTCCAACGTTCGGAAGACCCAGAATTCCGACTTTCAAGTTGGTTCCCAACCGTCCGATCAGCGCCGGCTTCTCCTCGACGGCGTTCTTCTTTGGCGGCATCTCTAGTTTCCCTGGATAATTGGTTTTTAGGCTTCTAAACGAAACAAGCAATAAAAAAAATAAGAAAATCTGGTTGGAAACCAACATATGAACCAAGGAATTCAGGAAGTCTCGATTCAAAATGTTTATTCAGATTCGAAAAGTTCAGAAGATCGGCTGTAGAATATAATGAAAATTCCACTAACCCAGAGAGGAAGAGAGATTCGATAAATTATAAATTAAAAAGAACAGGATGGTCGGGAAAAAAATACAAGATCAGTGATGGAGAAATGATAGAAACATGCTGGAAACGTATACAAGCTATTAATATGGACGTCCTCCTGGTGGTCCTCCATATCCTGGCTGCATCGCCGACATTCCTGGTCCTCCGTGACCGCGCATGGCTCCAGAGAGACCGCCTGGTGGTCCGCCTGGTGGCATTCCTGGCATTCCTGGCATCGCTGGCATTCCACGGCCTCCTGGCTTGGCTTGTCCGACTCCACCGGCTCCTCCGGCCTTCGCCAACCGAACCGAGTCGTCGTCTCTTGGTGGTGGTCCGTCGACGGTCATCGAGACGATGTGTTCTCCACGAAGAAGCACGAGACCCAGAATTCGCTTCTCTTCACCATCGGCCTGGAATAAAACATATTTATTCAGTCAATTCATTAAAATCTCTTTTTTTTCCGCTCAAAAACTTCATTTTTAGTTACAAACCTTCTTTCCGGCCTTTGGCTTGATCTGTCTGTGCTCTTCGCACTCTGCGAGCAAAATGTTCATGTGCTTGTCGAAGGCCTTGAAGAATCCGACGAATGTTCTGCCGTCCTGAAGGATGATCTTCATCCGATAGTTCAGATGAGCCATCATCTTGTTATTCTTCGAGATGGTCATCTTGAGTTCTTTTGGTCGCTGTTTTTCGTAACAAGGACCTGAAAAATGCGAGATTGGAGTCGGAAATGAGCGAAAAATGGGAAAATTGAGAAAAAATAGGTAAGAGATCATAATATAAGCAAAAAAGACGATTGGGGTAAGGGAAATGCTTGTTAAATCTGAAAATACAGCTATCGAACTAAAAAAAACGTCGGAAAATGTATTTTTTGTAAAAATTATAATATTTTTTGTGAAAAGCGATAGAATTGGGTCAAAATGGGTAAAAAACTTTGAAATTACTGAGTATTCAGCAATAAATTAAAACGGAGAACACGTTTATTCGATAATTATCTAGTTTCCTGCACCAAAACACCTTAAAATCTTCAAAAATCGATAAAACCTGATTTTATTCATAAATCTTCGAAAAAATCGATTTTTCGACCCAATTTTTCGTCAATTTTCGTTTAATATACAATTTAAACACTCTAGAATCCATTTTTTACTAACTTTCAACAAAAAAAAATCCATGAAAAACGGTTAAAATCGAAGAAAAAAGTCGAAAAACCCGCAGAAGCACTGAAAGAAAATTCGAAAATCCAGCGCGCGCTGCGAGACCCAAATGCAATAAATGCATGCGCCTTTAAACACTTTTACGCGGGAGTTTAAATGGGTGAGGTGGAAATTGAATTAAAAAAGGGGAACAAGAAGGGAAAAAGAGGAAGATAAATCATTTCAAACAAAAATAACCGATGCAAGAGTCACAGGACGAAAATTCATACATACACAAGCAATATGTTGTGTTGGATCAAGTGAGAAAATCGGGGAAAATCGATAAAAACGGAATTTTTAAAGATCGGAAAAATAAAATTTCAGACATTTGTAGTTTTCGATATCGATCAGCCGAAGAATGCGTGTCAAAAGTTGAGATTGAATCGTCTCGCCGGTGTTGGACCGATTTATTGGAGATTTCAGGTTATTTTTGCCGGAATTTTCCAGAAATTTGTCTGAAATTCTGAAAATTCCAGACAAACGCTCCAACTCGTTATATCGTGAGCCCAAATCACGGAATAATGCGTGACGATGATCCGGTGGAAGTGACAATCACTCTCTATCAAAATCGTTTCCGCCCGAGACATGAGATTTTTCTTCAAGCCGCGCCAGTTTCAGAAAATGGCAATTTCGATCCGAAAGTTTGTTTTTAGCTTGAAAATATCAATTTTGCGTTTTAAAATTGAGAAAATCACACAAAAATACCCCTAGAACGGTCAAAATTCGGTGGGAAACGCGATCCAATCGAAAAATCGCAGCTGGCCGAGTTTTGGGTTTCTAGGCCATCTGATACAAAATTTGTGAAATTTTTTCGATTTGTGAATTTAATTTGAACTGCAAAAATTACAGTAAGACAGTGAAAATGAAACAGAAACAAAATGAAACAGCTGGAAAATCCAAAAAGTTTCTGGTGGCCGAGTTTGGGATTCCTTGGCCACCTAGACTAATTTTTAAGAATTTTCCGAATTTCAAGGGGTTTCCAAGCACTAAAATTTTGAAAATTACAACAAAAAAGGAGTAAAAATGAGTGAAAAACGAAGAAAATTTAAAAAAACGGAAAAAAATCGAATGACCGAGTTTTGGTTTTCTAGGCCACCTAGCCGAAATTTGTGAAACTTAGGTTTTTTAAAACGTTCACATTACCTATTTATTAGAAAAGAAAACTACAGAAAAATAGGGAAAAATAAGCGGAAATAAAAAAAAATCGCATGGCCGAGTTTTGGTTTTCTAGGCCACCTAGACTAAAATTTTACCGATTCTCTTAGTTTTTGGGGTTTCGCAAACCAAAAAAATCATTTTCAGACTGTTTTTGGGACAAAAATAACTTAAAAATAGCGAAAAATCCAAAATACTGAAAAAAATTCTGGTGGCCGAGTTTTGGTTTTCTAGGCCAGCTAGCGGAAAGTTTCGAAAACTTCATAATTCTTTTCAAAATTTTATATAATCTATTTATGAAAAACTGTAAGAACATTAGGAAAAATTCAAAAAAAAAAATTCACATGGCCGGGGTCTGGTTTTCTAGGCCACCGACATTTCTAGGCCACCTAGACTAAATTTTTTCCGATTCTCATAGTTTTGGGGCTTACAAACACCTAGATTTCATTTCTAGTCCATTTTCGAGACGACGGAAACCGCACAAGTGACCTATTTGGACCTTGGGACTACTGTAATGAAAATTGAGTCGGCTCTAGAATCTTCGAAATCCACAACTGATCTTCATCAAGCATTGGATGCATCTGCTTCGGTTGGCGCTGATCGTGTAGATCAGCTACAGTGTCAGTGAAGCGCATTTGCCATTGCCGCGAATTTTGAATTTTTGGGTTTTCAGCGATTCTAAATTTGACCCAGTATGATACAGAGCAATTGGTAACAAATATAAATCAAGCGAAGCAATTGAAAATTACGCTGGACGCCCAGTTAGAGGAAAGGTTCGGTGGAGCGCAATTGCTGAAGGCGCGAAATTCGAATTTTAAATTTTTATAGAAAACGATCGGTGGAAGAGTACAAATCGCGTTTGAACATGCTTGAAGGGAGTTATATGAGAAAGAGTGCAGAGGTAAAATTTTTTTTAAATTTTCAAAAAATTTAAAGAACACATTTTCAGGTGCAACGTCTTCAGAATGAGCTTCTGAACCAGCAGAAAATGCTGGCGATGAAGGCGTCGACGGCGGCTCAGAATCAGAAGAATCCGGGGAACTGTTCTATTTCTTAGAGAAAAATGAATTTTTTGAATTTCTGAATTTCTGAATTTTTGAATTCTTCAATTTTTCATTTTTTTTTTTTGAATTTTTTTGAATTTTCGATTTTTGAATTCATGAGTCTATGAATTATTGAATTCCAGAATTTCTGAATTTAAAAAATTTGAATTTTTGAATTTTTTTGGGGCTTCGTAGTATCTGTAGTCTTTGTGGTCTTTGTAGTCTTTGTAGTCTTTGTAGTCTTCGTAGTCTTTGTGGTCTTTGTAGTCTTTATAGTCTTCGTAGTCTATGTATTCTTTGTGGTCTTTGTAGTCTTTGTAGTCTTTTTAGTCTTTGTAGTCTTTGTAGTCTTATTACCCGTTAAAGTCTTTCCACCTAAAAATCCACATTATCCACATAAACTTCATTGGATTTCAAAAAATACTGAAAATTCAAAATTTCCCGCCAATTTTGAGATTTTTGCATTAAAAGGTTCCAATCGTTCTAATAGACAAAATGCCTCCGCCACCGCCAAAAGTACTAACAGTTCCAGCGAAAAATGAAACAGTTGGGCATGATGTGGTAAGACAAGACTACAAAGACTACAAAGACTACAGAAGAGAAATTTTGAGATTTCTGGAATTCTGAGATTCCAAGATTCCAAAATTCCGAAATTCCGAAATTCTGAAATTCTGAAATTCTGAACTTCTGAAATTCCGAAATTTTGAAATTCTGAAATTCGAAGATTCCGACATTCTGAAATCCTAAAATTCTAAAATTCTAAAATTCTAAAATTCTAAAATTCTGAAATTCTAAAATTCTAAAATTCTAAAATTCTAAAATTCTGAAATTCGAAAATTCTGAAATTCCGAAATTCTGAAATTCCAAGATTCTGAAATTCTGAGATTCTGAGATTCTGAAATTTTGAAATTCTTAAATTCTTAAATTCTGACTGCAAAGTCTACAAAAACTACAAAAACTACAAAGACTACAAAGACTACAAAATTTGCAGTGTAAATGGTTGCAATCCGTAATCGATCGTCTGAAATGGTGGAGCCCTGGAAATTGCCAGAAGCTATTTCTCGAAACTGAGCTCATTGAGTTGTGCTATCGAGCACGTGAGCAATTCTGGAAGAGTCCTGTGAAATTGGATGTGGGTCCCTCTTTTTTTGGGTTGGGAAAAAGCTTTTTTTTGAATTTTTGTTTTTGATTTGTTTCTTGTGAAGAATCTTGTTTTGAAATGATTGTCATCAGCTTCTAGAAATTTGGGAAATTCAAAAAAATTTCTGAAAATTCTGAAATTTTCAGATCGAGGCACCTGTGAACATTTGTGGAGATATCCATGGACAATTTGAGGATTTGTTGGCCATGTTTGAACTGATGCATCCACCACCGACTAATAAGTAATACGGGGGCTTTGAACTTTTGAATTTTTGAATTTTTGAATTTTTGAATTTTTGAATTTTTGAATTTTTGAATTTTTGAATTTTTGAATTTTTGAATTTTTGAATTTTTGAATTTTCGAATTTTTGAATTTTTGAATTTTTGAATTTTCGAATTTTTGAATTTCTGAATATCTGAATTTCTGAATTTCTGACTTTCTGAATTTCTGGATTTCTGAATTTATGAATTTCTGGATTTCTGAATTTCTGAATTTCTGAATTTCTGAATTTCTGCATTTCTGAATTTCTGAATTTCTGAATTTTCTAATTTCTGAATTCCTGAATTTCTGAATTTCTGAATTTCTGAATTTCTGAATTTCTGAATATCTGAATTTCTGACTTTCTGAATTTTGAATTTTTTGTAATTTTTGAATTTCTGAACTTCTGAATTTCTGAATTTCTGAATTTCTGAATTTCTGCATTTCTGAATTTCTGAATTTCTGAATTTTCTAATTTCTGAATTCCTGAATTTCTGAATTTCTGAATTTCTGAATTTCTGAATTTCTGACTTTCTGAATTTTGAATTTTTTGTAATTTTTGAATTTCTGAACTTCTGAATTTCTGAATTTCTGAATTTCTGGATTTCTGAATTTCTGAATTTCTGAATATCTGAATTTCTGACTTTCTGAATTTTGAATTTTTTGTAATTTTTGAATTTCTGAACTTCTGAATTTCTGAATTTCTGAATTTCTGAATTTCTGAATTTCTGAATTTATGAATTTATGAATTTCTGAATTTCTGAATTTTCTAATTTCTGAATTCCTGAATTTCTGAATTTCTGAATTTCTGAATATCTGAATTTCTGACTTTCTGAATTTTGAATTTTTTGTAATTTTTGAATTTCTGAACTTCTGAATTTCTGAATTTCTGAATTTCTGAATTTCTGCATTTCTGAATTTCTGAATTTCTGAATTTTCTAATTTCTGAATTCCTGAATTTCTGAATTTCTGAATTTCTGAATTTCTGAATTTCTGACTTTCTGAATTTTGAATTTTTTGTAATTTTTGAATTTCTGAACTTCTGAATTTCTGAATTTCTGAATTTCTGGATTTCTGAATTTCTGAATTTCTGAATATCTGAATTTCTGACTTTCTGAATTTTGAATTTTTTGTAATTTTTGAATTTCTGAACTTCTGAATTTCTGAATTTCTGAATTTCTGGATTTCTGAATTTCTGAATTTCTGAATTTATGAATTTATGAATTTCTGAATTTCTGAATTTTCTAATTTCTGAATTCCTGAATTTCTGAATTTCTGAATTTCTGAATATCTGAATTTCTGACTTTCTGAATTTTGAATTTTTTGTAATTTTTGAATTTCTGAACTTCTGAATTTCTGAATTTCTGAATTTCTGGATTTCTGAATTTCTGAATTTCTGAATTTATGAATTTCTGGATTTATGAATTTCTGAATTTTTGAATTTCTGATTTTCTGAATTTCTGAATTTCTGAATTTCTGAATTTCTGAATTTCTGAATTTCTGAATATCTGAATTTCTGAATTTCTGACTTTCTGAATTTCTGAATTTATGAATTTATGAATTTCTGGATTTATGAATTTCTGAATTTTTGAATTTCTGATTTTCTGAATTTCTGAATTTCTGAATATCTGAATTTCTGAATTTCTGACTTTCTGATTTTCTGAATTTCTGAATTTCTGAATTTCTGAATTTCTGAATATCTGAATTTCTGAATTTCTGACTTTCTGAATTTCTGAATTTCTGAATTTCTGAATTTCTGAATATCTGAATTTCTGAATTTCTGAATTTCTGAATTTCTGAATTTCTGAATATCTGAATTTCTGAATTTCTGACTTTCTGAATTTCTGAATTTCTGAATTTATGAATTTCTGACTTTCTGAATTTCTGAATTTCTGAATATCTGAATTTCTGAATTTCTGACTTTCTGAATTTCTGAATTTATGAATTTATGAATTTCTGGATTTATGAATTTCTGAATTTTTGAATTTCTGATTTTCTGAATTTCTGAATTTCTGAATATCTGAATTTCTGAATTTCTGACTTTCTGATTTTCTGAATTTCTGAATTTCTGAATTTCTGAATTTCTGAATTTCTGAATTTCTGAATATCTGAATTTCTGAATTTCTGACTTTCCGAATTTCTGAATTTACGCAATCCATGAATTTCTGGATTTATGAATTTCCGAATTTTTGAA
>NC_013489.2:12184569-12194966 GCF_000004555.2 Caenorhabditis briggsae | reverse complement strand
TGGAATTCTGAATTTCTGGATTTATGAATTTCTGAATTTTTGAATTTCTGAATTTCTGAATTTATGAATTTATGAATTTCTGAATTTCTGACTTTCTGAATTTCTGAATTTATGAATTTCTGGATTTATGAATTTCTGAATTTCTGATTTTCTGAATTTCTGAATTTCTGAATTTCTGACTTTCTGAATTTTGAATTTTTTGTAATTTTTGAATTTCTGAATTTCTGAATATCTGAATTTCTGAATTTCTGACTTTCTGAATTTCTGAATTTCTGAATTTATGAATTTCTGACTTTCTGAATTTCTGAATTTCTGAATATCTGAATTTCTGAATTTCTGGATTTATGAATTTCTGAATTTCTGATTTTCTGAATTTCTGAATTTCTGAATTTCTGAATTTCTGAATATCTGAATTTCTGAATTTCTGGATTTATGAATTTCTGAATTTTTGAATTTCTGATTTTCTGAATTTCTGAATTTCTGAATTTCTGAATATCTGAATTTCTGAATTTCTGACTTTCTGAATTTCTGAATTTATGAATTTATGAATTTCTGGATTTATGAATTTCTGAATTTTTGAATTTCTGATTTTCTGAATTTCTGAATTTCTGAATATCTGAATTTCTGAATTTCTGACTTTCTGAATTTCTGAATTTCTGAATTTATGAATTTCTGACTTTCTGAATTTCTGAATTTCTGAATATCTGAATTTCTGAATTTCTGACTTTCTGAATTTCTGAATTTATGAATTTATGAATTTCTGGATTTATGAATTTCTGAATTTTTGAATTTCTGATTTTCTGAATTTCTGAATTTCTGAATATCTGAATTTCTGAATTTCTGACTTTCTGATTTTCTGAATTTCTGAATTTCTGAATTTCTGAATTTCTGAATTTCTGAATATCTGAATTTCTGAATTTCTGACTTTCTGAATTTCTGAATTTATGAATTTATGAATTTCTGGATTTATGAATTTCTGAATTTTTGAATTTCTGATTTTCTGAATTTCTGAATTTCTGAATTTCTGAATTTTTGAATTTCTGATTTTCTGAATTTCTGAATTTCTGAATTTCTGAATTTCTGACTTTCTGAATTTCTGAATTTATGAATTTCTGGATTTCTGACTTTCTGAATTTTGAATTTTTTGTAATTTTTGAATTTCTGAACTTCTGAATTTCTGAATTTCTGAATTTTTGAATTTCTGAATTTCTAAATTTCTGAATTTTTGAATTTTGAATTTTTTGTAATTTTTGAATTTCTGAACTTCTGAATTTCTGAATTTCTGAATTTCTGACTTTCTGAATTTTGAATTTTTTGTAATTTTTGAATTTCTGAACTTCTGAATTTCTGAATTTCTGAATTTCTGAATTTCTGAATTTCTGAAAATCTGAATTTCTGACTTTCTGAATTTTGAATTTTTTGTAATTTTTGAATTTCTGAACTTCTGAATTTCTGAATTTCTGAATTTCTGGATTTCTGAATTTCTGAATTTCTGAATTTATGAATTTCTGGATTTATGAATTTCTGAATTTTTGAATTTCTGAATTTATGAATTTATGAATTTCTGGATTTATGAATTTCTGAATTTTTGAATTTCTGAATTTCTGAATTTATGAATTTATGAATTTCTGAATTTCTGAATTTTCTAATTTCTGAATTCCTGAATTTCTGAATTTCTGAATTTCTGAATATCTGAATTTCTGAATTTCTGAATTTTGAAATTTTTGAAATTTTTGAATTTCTGAACTTCTGAATTTCTGAATTTCTGAATTTCTGAATTTCTGAATTTCTGAATTTCTGAATATCTGAATTTCTGGATTTATGAATTTCTGAATTTTTGAATTTCTGAATTTCTGAATTTATGAACTTCTGAATTTCTGAATTTCTGAATTTTTGAATTTCTGAATTTCTGAATTTCTGAATTTCTGACTTTCTGAATTTTGAATTTTGAATTTTTTGTAATTTTTGAATTTCTGAACTTCTGAATTTCTGATTTTCTGGATTTATGAATTTTGAATTTTGAATTTTTTGTAATTTTTGAATTTCTGAACTTCTGAATTTCTGAATTTCTGGATTTATGAATTTCTGAATTTTTGAATTTCTGAATTTCTGAATTTCTGAATTTCTGGATTTCTGAATTTCTGAATTTCTGAATATCTGAATTTCTGACTTTCTGAACTTCTGAATTTCTGAATTTCTGAATTTCTGAATTTCTGAATTTCTGAATTTCTGAATTTCTGAATTTCTGAATTTCTGAATTTCTGAATTTCTGAATTTCTGAATTTCTGACTTTCTGAATTTTGATTTTTTTGTAATTTTTGAATTTCTGAATTTCTGAATTTCTGAATTTCTGAATTTCTGACTTTCTGAATTTTGAATTTTTTGTAATTTTTGAATTTCTGAACTTCTGAATTTCTGAATTTCTGAATTTCTGAATTTCTGAATTTCTGAATTTCTGAATTTTTGAATTTCTGACTTTCTGAATTTTGAATTTTTTGTAATTTTTGAATTTCTGAACTTCTGAATTTCTGAATTTCTGAATTTCTGAATTTCTGAATTTATGAATTTCTGGATTTATGAATTTCTGAATTTTTGAATTTATGAAATTCTGAAATTCTGAAAATCTAAAATTCGAAAATTCAAAATTTCAAGAATTCTCTCTCATCATGAATTTTCTAGGCCACCAGTGTTTATGGCCTAGAAATGTTCTATCATGACCTTGGTGTGTTTCCTAGGTTATTCGCCATAGTGGCCTAAAAAACACAACTTGCAAAAGTTAGGCCACCATGCTAAAACGGCTTAGAAAGCACGCCAGTTGAATATCGGACTATTTCTACCATGGTGGCCTAGAAAAGCCGATTTGCAAAATTTAGGCCATCATGTTGAAATGCCCTGGAAAACACGCGAAGCGAGTATTAGACCATTTCTAGGCTATTTACCATGGTGACCTAGAAAACCAAACTTGGAAAAGTTAGGCCACTAAAAGAAATGGCCTAGAAACCCCACACCAGATGGATACTAGGTCAATTATAGGTCTTAAAAGTTAGTGGCCTAGAAATTTCATGTTGGGAAAGTTAGGCCACTGTGGTAATTTGTGGAGTTGCTCTTCCAGAATCCATTGTAATTCCTATTTCAATCTTCCAGATACCTGTTCCTCGGCGATTACGTGGATCGTGGGCCATTCTCAATCGAAGTGATCACTCTTCTCTTTGCTTATCAAGTCCTCCATCCGGATAAAGTTTTCCTCCTACGTGGAAATCATGAATCTCGTCCAGTCAACATGCAATACGGATTCTTTTTAGAATGTCGAAAACGTTATTCCGAACGACTTTACGATGCATTCCAGTTGGCATTCTACTGTATGCCACTGTGTGCTGTTATCAGTAAAAAAATCATTTGTATGCATGGAGGAATTTCCGAGGATTTGATCGATTTGAAGTAAGCTTTTTGATATGGTGGCCTAACTTTTGCATTTTCTAGGCCACCAATATTTGGAAAACACACCAAGTGAATATGAGGCTTTTCTATGCATTTCAGCATGGTGGCCTAATATTCTCTTGTTGTGTTTTCCAGGCCATATTCAAAATGGTGGATTAACTTTCGCATTTTGAGTTTTTCTAGGCCACCAAAGTTTATGGCCTAGAAATGCCCTGATATCTATCTGTTGTGTTTTCTAGGCCATTTTTACATGGTGCAAGTTGGGTTTTCTAGGCCACCATGGTAAAACGGCTTAGAAAGAAGGTTTTCTAGGCCACCATGGTAAAACGGCTTAGAAAGATCTGATATGTTTTCCAGGCCATTTTCCGGTTATGACCTAGAAAACTCAACTAGGAAAAAGTTAGGTCACCATGGTAAATGGCATAGAAACCCCACTAGGGGCTTGTTAGGCCATTTCTGGGCTATCTTAACATAGTGGCCTAACTTTTTGCAAGTTGAGTTTTCTAGGCCACGAACTTTTATGGCCTGGAAATGATCTGACATGCACCTGGTATGTTTCCTAGGCCATTTCAACATGGGGGCCTAACTTTTGCAAATTGAGTTTTCTAGGCCACCATCGAAAAATGTCCTGAAAATGACCTTCCATGCTCCTGGTGTAGAAAAAATAGCCTAAAAATGGTCTGATATTCGCTTCGCGTGTTTTCTAGGCCATTTCAACATGATGGCCTAACTTTCACAAGTTGAGATTTCTAGGTCACCATTGAAAGTGGCCCTGAAAACATACCGGATGAATATCAATTCATATCTGGGCGTTTTACCATGATGGCCTAGAAAAACGAACTTCCAAAAGTTAGGCCACAGCGATAAAATTGCTTATAACTCGCTTCAGAATCAATATTCTCGGGTGATTTTACTACCAAATTGAAGCCCTTGAAAAGTTCTATCACTTCCCATAAAATTTGACTTGATTTCAAAATTTCAAAATTTTCAAAAATGTGTGTTTCCAGTCAACTCGAAAAAGTGGACCGTCCATGCGACATTCCCGACATTGGTGTGATTGCTGACCTCACTTGGGCTGATCCAGATGACAAAGTTCTTGGGTACGGTGGATCGCCACGTGGAGCCGGCCGATCTTTTGGACCTGAAGCCGTCCGAAAATTCTTGCATCTTCATAATCTGGATTTGATTGTTCGTGCCCATCAAGTCGTCATGGATGGCTTTGAATTTTTTGCCGGCCAACAGCTTGTCACAATTTTCTCGGCCCCAGCTTACTGTGGACAATTCGATAATGCTGGTGCGGTTTTGACGGTTGCGCCCAATTTGGTCTGCTCGTTTACCATCTTTCGTCCTGACAAGTCTTATGAAGGAAACACCAAAGAACAGAAGATTTCCAAGCCTCACAAAGTGTCGGAGCATAATGAGAAGAAATGAGAATCCCTTTTTAACCGAAATAAATATGTTTTTGCTCCTCAAACAAACTAAAAAAAGAAAAAAAATGTTATGCGTTCGGGGGGAATCGAACCCCCGTCGAATGCTTGGAAGGCATCCATGCTGACCATTACACCACGAACGCTGCGACGGAGAAGGTAGCGGAGGGCAATGATATGAAGGCGACAAGGCGAGAGAGAGTGGGGAGGGTAGAGGGAGGAGGGGTGCGAGAGTGAGTGTGTAGAAAAAGGAGAAAAATGTTTGATTGGATTGAAACTCAGGATAAAGATTTTGATACAGTTTTTCGTGGTTTGATCTACCGCTCTCATTTTTTTTCTTAATTTTCTCCTTTTCTCTAACACTCTCTGTATGCTTCCTATCTCTCGCTTATCACTCTCGTAGGAGGTTAAGTTATCATATCTATACACACAGAGCTCTCGCGGGTTCTATCTGTCTTTTTTCATGAGCACCACTAATATATCTGTATGAGAGAGTGTAGAGATCAGAGAGACGCAGAGAAGACTGAGAAAAATCCAGGAAGCGAGAGAGCAGAGAGACGCAGGCATTCGGATGTGCTCACTTTCGAGACGATAGACTGATAACTCTTGATTTTTGATGTGTTTTGTCTTTGTTGAACTTGGGAAATTTATTTTGAAGTTGGAAGGATGAAATTGATAGATTTCGGTGTTAAATATTTGGTTCTTTTTTTCTTTTTTTTATTATTTCTCCTGGTTTCCCAGCGAAAAAAGAAGCCAGAAAGTACTATAGTTATAGTTATGGAAGTGAAATTTGGATTTTTTTGAAAAATTGATAATTTCCGAAATTTTCTTCCTCCGCCGTCCTCACCTACCCAGCGCGACAACGCCGCCGCGCCCCTCCCTTCTTCATTACCGCCTTGCGTCCCTTCTCCTCCCGGCGCGTTCGTGGTGTAATGGTCAGCATGGATGCCTTCCAAGCATTCGACGGGGGTTCGATTCCCCCCGAACGCACAAGATTTTTTTCTTTTTTTTTCTTTTTTGCTTCTCATTAACATTGGTGTTTATTCAACTGTAGACCATTTCCTATCTGTTTCTATCTTTTTTGATTCATGAATAATTCAATTTTGTCTTCTTCCACTCTATATTGAAAATGTCAGTTGACTCTTCCGACCGGAAATTTGATGTTGGGGAGGCAGTCGAATGGAAAAAGGACACCCCTCCCCCTTGGATTTTTTTTTCATTCATAATCCAAAAAATTTTTGGTTTTGGACGCTGTTAAGCCCCTGCTAAATTCAGCCCCCTGCTAAGCATCCTGTAAATAAAAAACCCCGATTTTTAGTCTTTTTTTTCTATATTTGTCCAAAAAAATAATTTTGGGATTATCTGAGAAAATGATGAGAGACGCTCCTAATCTCCTGTCATTTTTTTCTCGTTTTCTACGATTTTTTAGTTGAAAAAGGCTTTTTTTCTGTGTTTTATGACCCAAACTTTTTTTCTTGGATTACTGTAGTTTTAATTTTTGCCTCATTAGACTTTCAGAAGATTGCTCATTTTTGATGGATTTCACGGTCCACAAAATTTCGATATTTTTTGGGGGGAGTTTCTGATTTTTGAAATTTTATGACTCAGAATTTTGAAAGTTTCGGAATTCTGAAATTTCGAAAAGTTGGAATTCCGAAATTCAGAAATTCAGAAATTCAGAAATTCAGAAATTCAGAAATTCAGAAATTCAAGAATTCAAAAATTCTGAAATTCAAAAATTAAAAAATTCCGAAAATTCAAAAATTCCGAAAATTCAGAAATTCAAAAGTTCAAAATTCTGAAAATCTGATATTTTGAAATTCACAAATTTAAAATTCTGAAAATTCTGAAATTTTGAGAATTCGAAAAATCCAGAAATCCTAAAATTCCAACTTTTGAAATTCGGAAATTGAGAAATTGAGAAATTCGGAAATTCCACATATATCCATCCATTGGGGTGCAATTTATTTTATTTTATGTGTGCCGAGAAAGAGAATGGAACGGAGAAAAATGGGAAAAATGAAGAGGTCCCTCTTCGTTTTTTTGTGCAATTTTTCATTTGGATGAGAGAGAGAGTAAACAGAAAAATATTTAGAATGGACCATTCTGGAATTGTATTTGCTTTCTGTTTGATTTTTCAAAAGTTTTGGAATTCCAAAAAAAAAATCTAAAAATTTCAAAATTCAGATATTCAGAAATTTTGAAATTACGAGATTTTGGAATTTTGAAGTTTTGAAATTCATCTTTATAGCTGCTATGACCCAGACAAACATAAACCTAAGAAGTTCAAAAATTCAGAAATTCAGAAATTCAGAAATTCAGAAATTCAGAAATTCAGAAATTCAGAAATTCAGAAATTCAGAAATTCAGAAATTCAGAAATTCAGAAATTCAGAAATTCAGAAATTCAGAAATTCAGAAATTCAAGAATTCAAAAATTCTGAAATTCAAAAATTTAAAAATTCCGAAAATTTAAAAATTCCGAAAATTCAGAAATTCAAAAGTTCAAATTTCTGAAAATCTGATATTTTGAAATTCACAAAATTAAAATTCTGAAATTTCTGAAATTTTGAGAATTCGAAAAATCCAGAAATCCTAAAATTCCAAAAAATTCAAAAATTCAAAAAAGTCTGAAATTCTAAAATCCTGAACTTTTGAAATTCGGAGATTAAGAAATTCAGAAATTCAGAAATTCAGAAATTCAGAAATTCAGAAATTCAAAAATTCAGAAATTCAGAAATTCAGAAATTCAGAAATTCAGAAATTCAGAAATTCAGAAATTCAGAAATTCAGAAATTCAGGAATTCAGAAATTCAGAAATTCAGAAATTCTGAAGTTCTGAAACCCTGAACTTTTGAAATTCGGAAATTCAGAAATTCAAAATTCTGAAATTCTGAAATTCAGAAATTCAGAAATTCAGAAATTCTGAAATTCAGAAATTCAAAAATTCAAAATTCTGAAATTCTGAAATTCAGAAATTCATAAATTCAAAATTCTGAAATTCTGAAATTCAGAAAATCAAGAAACTCAAAAAAAACCGGAGTTCCCAAAATTTCAAAATCCCTTCAAAAATTCTGAAAACTCAAAAATCCCAAAAACCAAAAAATCAAAATTTGGAAATTCCAAAAATTCCTAAAAACAGTTTTTATAAAAAAATCGGAAAAATTTGAAAAACTCCATATTTTAGAAAAAAAATCCACTATTCTTCAAAAACTCAAAAATTCAGACATTTCAAAAATTTCAAAAAGGTTTCTGAATTTAAAATCTAAAAATTTAAACTATCCCAAATTTCAGAAAAAATTCAAAATTTCTGAAATTCTGAAATTCTATTTCAAATTCCAAAAACGTTTACAACTCTTCTGACCAACCTGAAAGCATTTTTTCTAATTGTTTCCCTCTAAAAATTCCCAAACTGACCGCGAATTCCCCATATTCTTCTAGAGCAAAATCTCTTCAAAATCTCTAAAACAGGGAGAGAGATTTAGAGAAAAAAGGAGAAAAAAGATGCTCCTCGTCTATTACCTCCTCCTTCCAAAAGGCTAACATCTGTTCCATTTTCACTCTGTTTTTTTTTCCAGTCTTCTGATGTTTTTTTTTAGAGTCTCTTCTTCTTTTTTCTTGTTTTTGGAAACGAACAACTTGTTTGTTTCCCCTCTCTGTTGATTAGGAGACGACAAGGTTCCTCTCTGGTGCTTTTTTAGAATATTTCAAGACATTTTTACGCTTTTTTCTGAAAAAAATTCAAAATATGTGGGTGTTTTGAGCAGAAATTTCAATTTTCCATGTGCGGATCAACCGCTCTCCCTTCCCCTCTCTCCTCTTGTAAGCTCCCCGTTCTTATCCGTCATCTAGCGCCATGGAAGAGTGTGCTGCGGTGGCCGAGTGGTGTGCGCGCTTGTCTGTAAATCTCATTTTGCTGGTTCGATCCCTCGCTCGTGTTTTAAGCTTTTTTAAAAACATTTATAGTTTTTGAAACTTTTTTATCAGAATTTTATAGCTTCCAGACCTTAATTTTATTCAAAAAAAGTACCATTTTAGGTATTTCTTTATTTCCTGAACATCTGAAAAAGAAAAATTGCGAGGCTTTTGCTATTGCTAGAGCAAAAAACCCGAAAATCCCAAACTTTGACCATTTTCTGTGAAAAGACATTTTATAAGTTTATATAAATTTTTCCTTCCGCTTCACTGGAAATTCGTAAAAAATCGCAGGAAATGTCGAGGGTGGTGCCGTTCAGAATTTGTTTCCCGATGTTTTTCCTGAAAATTAGATTTTTGAGCTCTAGAAGTTATGAAATCATGATTAAAACGTTTTAAAAAGTAATAAAAGGCTTTAAAGACCAGCGAGGGTTCGAACCAGCAAAATGAGATTTACAGACAAGCGCGCACACCACTCGGCCACCGCAGCACAGTCTTCCATGGCGCTAGATGACGGATAAGAACGGGGAGCTTACAAGAGGAGAGAGGGGAAGGGAGAGCGGTTGACCGATTTTTGGAGCACAAGTATCTCAGCTCTCCCAAGAGATTCAAACATTTTGAAAACTGTTTTAGAATCATAAAAACCCTTCTTTTCAAAAAATTGCTCCGAAGAGGCTGAACCCATTAAGTTTTGGCTCTTTTCACTTCCTCAACTTCTTCCTCCTATTTTTCTATTTTTTCACACATTTCACATATATCCATCCATTGGGGTGCAATTTATTTTATTTTATGTGTGCCGAGAAAGAGAATGGAACGGAGAAAAATGGGAAAAATGAAGAGGTCCCTCTTCGTTTTTTTGTGCAATTTTTCATTTGGATGAGAGAGAGAGTAAACAGAAAAATATTTAGAATGGACCATTCTGGAATTGTATTTGCTTTCTGTTTGATTTTTCAAAAGTTTTGGAATTCCAAAAAAAAAATCTAAAAATTTCAAAATTCAGATATTCAGAAATTTTGAAATTACGAGATTTTGGAATTTTGAAGTTTTGAAATTCATCTTTATAGCTGCTATGACCCAGACAAACATAAACCTAAGAAGTTCAAAAATTCAGAAATTCAGAAATTCAGAAATTCAGAAATTCAGAAATTCAGAAATTCAGAAATTCAGAAATTCAGAAATTCAGAAATTCAGAAATTCAGAAATTCAGAAATTCAGAAATTCAGAAATTCAGAAATTCAAGAATTCAAAAATTCTGAAATTCAAAAATTTAAAAATTCCGAAAATTTAAAAATTCCGAAAATTCAGAAATTCAAAAGTTCAAATTTCTGAAAATCTGATATTTTGAAATTCACAAAATTAAAATTCTGAAATTTCTGAAATTTTGAGAATTCGAAAAATCCAGAAATCCTAAAATTCCAAAAAATTCAAAAATTCAAAAAAGTCTGAAATTCTAAAATCCTGAACTTTTGAAATTCGGAGATTAAGAAATTCAGAAATTCAGAAATTCAGAAATTCAGAAATTCAGAAATTCAAAAATTCAGAAATTCAGAAATTCAGAAATTCAGAAATTCAGAAATTCAGAAATTCAGAAATTCAGAAATTCAGAAATTCAGGAATT
>NC_013489.2:12181849-12184535 GCF_000004555.2 Caenorhabditis briggsae | reverse complement strand
AAGTTCAAATTTCTGAAAATCTGATATTTTGAAATTCACAAAATTAAAATTCTGAAATTTCTGAAATTTTGAGAATTCGAAAAATCCAGAAATCCTAAAATTCCAAAAAATTCAAAAATTCAAAAAAGTCTGAAATTCTAAAATCCTGAACTTTTGAAATTCGGAGATTAAGAAATTCTGAAATTCAGAAATTCAGAAATTCAGAAATTCAGAAATTCAGAAATTCAGAAATTCAAAAATTCAGAAATTCAGAAATTCAGAAATTCAGAAATTCAGAAATTCAAGAATTCAAAAATTCTGAAATTCAAAAATTAAAAAATTCCGAAAATTCAGAAATTCAAAAGTTCAAAATTCTGAAAATCTGATATTTTGAAATTCACAAATTTAAAATTCTGAAATTTCTGAAATTTTGACAATTCGAAAAATCCAGAAATCCTAAAATTCCAAAAAATTCAAAAATTCAAAAAAGTCTGAAATTCTAAAATCCTGAACTATTGAAATTCGGAGATTAAGAAATTCAGAAATTCAGAAAAAAAAACCTGTATTAGAATGGTCGGTCCTTCTATTAAAGGGGCCTTTCTAATACAGGTTGTACGGTATCGAAAAATTCGAAAAAACGCAAACTCTCAAACTTTACAAAGATCGGAAATTTTAGAAAATTTTAAAATTTTAAATTCTGAAATCCAAATTCTGATATTCTGAAATTCTAAAATTCCAAAATCTGAAAACGCAGAAATCCCGAAAATATTAATTTGTCGAAAATCAGAAAATCCTAACAATTTTCCTAACAAAAGTAGAAAATTCCAAGTTTAAAAGAAGCCAAAAACCTAGAAGTTTGGAAATTCAAAATTTTATATATCCAGCTTTTTTTTTCGATTTTCTCCTATATTTTTGTATTTTTAGCTTCCTTATTTCCATTTTTCGCAGATAATTTCCCAATAATTTCAGAATTGTTATTTTCAAACTTTCCGAGAAACGCATTTCTATCTATCTATCTATCTATCGAGTTGTTTAGTTTTTATGTTTTCTTCTGTCTTTCGGAAATTTTTCAAATATTTTTTTCCCGGAAAAATTTTTAGTCCTTCTCTTTTTCTGGAATATTCTCCAGGGAATAGTCTTCACATCGTTTTAAATGTGTTGAAGAATACGACGAGGGAGAGAAAAAATTTGAATTGAAAAAATATAGAAAAGGAGAAGTTTTAGTTGTTTTCTAGCTGTTTTAAACGGAAAATTACAGTTCAAAACACAAAAAACTTCGATTTTTTTTCCCAAAAAATAAAGTTAATCTTAGGCCTTTTTTTGTCTGGGTCATAGCAGCTATAAAGATTATCCCTCCCAGTCATTTTTTTTTGCTTTTTTGCTTTTGCGGAATTTTTAGTTTTCATAGAAGTTTTGAATTTTAAATATTCCCATTTCTGGAATTTTGAATTTCTGAATTTCTGAATTTCTCAATTTTTGAATTTCTGAGTATCTGAATTTTTGAATTTCTGAATTTCTGAAATTTCTGAATGCCTGGATTTCTGAATTTCTGAATTTCTGAATTTTTGAATTTCTTGGAATTTTAGATATTCCGAATTTCTGAATTTTTCACATCTGATTGATTTTTTTTTCGAATTAATTTCCTGAATTTTCGAATTTTTAATGAAATTTCTGAAAGTTTCAAAACAAAGGTTTTCTCTATTTTCTGAGTTTTTTGTCTCAACCCATCTCTAACCTAATCAGTTACGGATGCATGGCCATTAGAAAGAAAAGGGTCTTTTTTCCGAAAAAAAACGAAAAAGTTTTTTTTTCAAAATTTTCGAAACTTTCTGAATTTTTTTAACCCAGTTTATTTTTGCCTAATTTCAGTATGCTCGTTTTTGCCCATTTTGGTTATAATTTTATCGAATTAGGATCAAATTTCCATTTTCTATTTCTAAAATTTTTAAAACTTTTTTGAATTTTTTTGGATTTTTGAATATTATTCTAAATCTCTGAATTTTAGAACATTAGAATTTCAGAATTTTTTAATTTTTATTTAATGAGTTTTTAACTCTTAGGAAATTTTCAAATTCCGAGATTTTTCTCATTTCGAAGTTCTTCAAATTTTGAGAATTTGCTGAATTTTATATAACTTTCTTGTACTAAAATCCATGAAAAATTTAATTTTAAGCCCGAAAATCCTAAAATTTGAATTCTCATCACATTTTTCAACCTTCCACTTCCTTTTTCCCAGAAAATCGTTCTTTTTTTTCAAATAAAATTTAATTAAATCCATTTAATTAAATCTCAATTCATTTCAAAAAAAAATTCGAAAAAAGCCCAACCTAAAAGCCATAAAATGTCATCAAAATCCGTTTTTTTTCTGCTTTTTTTCGGGTCCAATTCCTTTTCTAGGAAAAGGAATTCAAGAGGAGAGAGGGGAAGGGAGAGCGGTTGATCCGCACATGGAAAATTGAAATTTCTGCTCAAAACACCCACATATTTTGAATTTTTTTCAGAAAAAAGCGTAAAAATGTCTTGAAATATTCTAAAAAAGCACCAGAGAGGAACCTTGTCGTCTCCTAATCAACAGAGAGGGGGAGCAATCAAGTTGTTTGTTTCCTAAGACAAGAAAAAAGAAGAAGAAGTCTGTAAAAAAAAACATCAGAAGACGTGGAAAAAATATCAGAGCGAAAATGGAACAGATGTTAGCCTTTTGGAAGGA
>NC_013489.2:12180702-12181839 GCF_000004555.2 Caenorhabditis briggsae | reverse complement strand
AATAAAATTTAATTAAATCCATTTAATTAAATCTCAATTCATTTCAAAAAAAAATTCGAAAAAAGCCCAACCTAAAAGCCATAAAATGTCATCAAAATCCGTTTTTTTTCTGCTTTTTTTCGGGTCCAATTCCTTTTCTAGGAAAAGGAATTTGAAAAAAAAAGATGGACAGAAAGTTGTTTAATCATGTCTCTCATTTTGAGTGATGGACGTTTCCCTCCTTTTTTCTGGAAATTTGAATGGAAAGAAAAGGCGGGAAAATTAAAAATTCATGTGAATGAATGATGGAGAACGAAATGTCCTTTTTTTTTTTGAAATTTCGTCGAGGAGACTTCTAAAAATATTCTGAATGTGAATGGAAAATTCTCCAGAATTTCGGGAATCAGGGGTGGGCGAGAACGGAGAACCTCTCTCGAAACACGGTGAGTTTTTCACTACCGCTGCAGCGCACTGCTTTCAACTGTGGAATTTTTTTTCTCGAATTCTAGCTCAAGGATTTTTTTTTCGTTCCATAAATTTTTGGTAAATTTCATGAAGAATATATAGTAAAAAAATGAATCAGATTTTTTTTGTCCATTATACTTTAAAGGTGGGGGGACAGGAGATTTTTCGTAGTTTTTTTTGTAGCTAGAGTATGCATTCTACCGTCACGGTGTACAACGCTTAATGTCACTCTGCGTACAGCTGTCGTCCTCGCCTTTATGTATGCAATCGGGCGTGCGCTGTCTCTTTGCCCGCGTGGCTCAGTCGTTAGCGGCGCCGCACCCTCAATCATCGCCTTCACAAGTTCAACTCCTCGAGGGGCATCTTTGAACGGAATTTCGAGAACATTATTTTTTTCATGTCCCCCCACCTTTAAAACGTCGCAGACTGTTTCACATTTCGGTAGTGAAAAACTCACCGTGTCGAAATGTGAAGTGTTGAGTAAAGGCGCACACGCAATTTTGTCGATGGGTCTCGACACGAAAAAACGAAAAACGGCCGGAAAAGAAATGCATATACGGTTTTTAATCAAAATTACCCTTTTTCAGGTAATCAAGCCGAAATTCGAGTAATTTTGATTTTGATTAAACATTTTAATAATTAGTAATTTTTGATTTATAATTTTTATTAATAACCTTGAAAAACGATATATTC